>NW_006763139.1:12631-257902 GCF_000264905.1 Stereum hirsutum FP-91666 SS1 | reverse complement strand
GCAGAAAGTACTATGCCAACAGAAAGTACTACGAGGGCGGAAAGTACTACACCGGCGGAAAGTACAATGCCAGCAGAGAGTACTACAAGGGCGGAAAGTACTACACCGATGAAAAGTACTACGCCAACAGAAAGTACTACGAGGGTGGAAAGTACTACACCAGCAGAAAATACTGCGGCAACAGAAAGTACTAGGCTGGCAGAAAGTACTAAACAAGCGAAAAGTACTATACCAGCAGAAAGTACTACAACGAGCAAAAGTACTATAGTACCCACAAACCAGCATTGCGCACTTTTACTAGCACAGTACTATACCATAGTGCCCCAGAAGCCTCAGTACTCTAAAGTACTGAGACGAGTCACTTTACTGAACCCTCTGGTTTCAATGGCTAAGTATACTACGCCTTCCTTGATATATCAAGGAGGTGGTGATTTCATTGACACCCGTAGCTGTGGTCCCTTCGAGGAGGGTAACTGTGTTGGAGGACCATGCTCTTCCGCGAGCAACACGAAGAATAATAAGTTCGGGGGCGATGCACTACATGAGATGGTTATAATGAGCACCCGCCTGTTTCACAAAGGGAAGTCTATGCGGCAGAGAAAGGACATACCATGACCTGACCAAGAATTGGCAGAACTATATTCTGGACGCTGCTTGATCTCGCGTAACAGATGATGAAGATCATCCCTGTGATGGAGTATAGAGCGGCGGATTCGATGACCATCGACGACAGTGAGGTGTACATGCGAGAATGTGCCGGGCTAAGGAGTCGTCCGATTCGCCGTTTCATGGCTACAAGGCGGTAGACGATAGCCAAAGTGACGAGGATATTGAGAGCGATTGAAAGCGACCAGTACGGCACGGAAAATCCAAGTGTTATGTGCGACCAAAGACTTGCGCCTGGTTGAGCGGTTTCGTAGATCGTAAGAATGGAAAGAGCTGGCAAGACGTGATGCATCAGAATGTCAGCAAATGTCTTCAAATCGTCAAGTGCCAGTCATACCAGTGGAGGCTAAGAAAGACAATATCGGAATGATGATGATGTACCAATTGTAGCTCCAGATGACCCAGAGGCGATATATCTGTACCAAATGTCAGCAGTGTACCTGAATGCGGCATGTAAAGAACGTACAATCATCGCGTCTGCGAGAAAATTGGAGAATATATACGACGCGCTCCCAAGAACATTTACAGGTGTCGAGTAGCCTGCTTCTAGCCAGGCATTCGGGCCTCCGGGGATATTGCGATCGTCAATCCACATCATATCTCCGAATTTCGTGTTACAGGCTATGTCAATCGTTCCAAGAGTAAAGAGAGAAAATATAAATATCAGGAAGCTCCACGGTAGCCTTTTCAACGCCTTGTAAGCAGAAATGATGAAATATGTAGCAGCAGCGAAGACCGCAGTATGGATACCTGTGGAAAACGGCCTATATCAGCGTATGGTCAAGCTGTCATGAAATGTATATATTACCGTAGGCCACACCACCGACGAAGACACCAGCAAAGTTCGAACCTTTCGAGCCATAGGTCGGCAGCAGACTCTCCCGGTGGTGCATACTCTGGGCTCGACATATCTATGTGAATGTCTGATCAAATACCCTAGTGATGGTCCGCGACTACGCTATCATGTCCCATATATATAGTACTTTCCGTTACAAAAGTACTATCAGCTCTATAAGACAATGCGTGTCGTCCTCAGGGGGTGTTCCTGGTCCTTACAGGTACCAGGTTCTTCTACATGGGTTCGCCCCAGCCAAATATTTCCTATCTCGGCAGCCATCAGAGCCTCTGTAATTCTGCTCTTTTCATCACGTGGTAGAGCCTGGACTGTGGAGCGGGCGCCTTGTGGAGCAGGCGCCTCGTGGGCGCCTCGGCTTGGCCGTGGCGCCCACGTGTTTTTGTGTCGATACCTTCATTTAAACCCAGTCTGCGTACCGTTGGCGCCGCAAATTTTATCTCGCTATGACTTCTCCCCCCACAAAGCTCGTTGACACCCCTGCTAAACGTCATCAGGTTGATAGACCTCATCTGAGACGACGAGTGCGCCGTCGCATATATTTATGTGATATATATTCAATCAATGGTTGTGACTGTCCGCTGGGTATGTGCTGTATTCCTTCTACGTCGTGGTTTTTGGTTTATTGATTTCAGCGCGCCAGACTTCGCCTTTCGCCCATCACTCCCTATGGATTATCCTGTTCTTCTGCTACCGGAAATAGACTGCCGCTATATTCCCAGCGGTCGTAGGTTGTGCCCTAGATGCGGTTGAGTTGTACAGTGCTGCTGCAGTCTTTCAGCGAACTCATAGGGCCCTAGGAACAATCACGGCCTCTGAATCCTCCGTGTCTACGCACACAGACAATAGTTCCTTGGCAACATCGTCTTCTATCCCTGTTGGTGCGTATTATAACACTGATCCCAAGCAGTGGACGATTTGGCTTATCTGTCTTCTTTCTTTGCTTTTTAGTTTGGTCCGTTGACGTGGAATGTGATGGTGTCTCTGACGATTGTACGTTCCCAGCTCTCGTGACTTCCATTTTTCTTTTCTTCTTCATCGTTCTTGTACATAGTGCGTCCGTTTCGCCTACGAGGTGGCAGAGAGATTACGACGGACTTTGCTGAGGATGAGGACGATTGCGAAGTCCTTGTCACCGATGAAGCTATCTTTATGGCACCCCAATCGTCTAGAACGGTGTCCCCATCGCGCTTGACGAGTTTTTACTCCTTTATCGCGTTGGGGAGCTTAGATGATGTTCGTCTCGTTCGTTCAGGTCGTTCAGGTCGTCACGTTGTCGTTCACGTTAAAGATTTGTATCTGTTGGTATCCCAGTGTTGTTTTTTTACTAGAGCCCAACTACAAAAAAATTGGGTTTGCTCACCATGTTCGAATGCGTGCGCGCGACACTAAGGTTGATGTATACCGTGCGCTTGGACTGCATGTGTGTGATCCATTGTGTAAAGGGCAATATTTCCTGTTCGAAACCCTGTCCTCTGAGCGCATTGTGCCCTATAATCGAATCTGTGAACACTCTGAGATTTTCTCGTCTTTACATGGGATTAAAGAGCCGCTTGACGAGACTGATCCCGCGCTGCGAAATGCAAGCGCACCCGCTTCGTCGTTGAGAACCGTATTCTCCATAAACCAAGCTGCAGAAAGTCTGGAGTTCCCTAAGGGTGACAGCCACCTTCCTTACGATAAATTTCCAGAAGTTTGCTGTGAAGATGTCAGGTTGGATATAATTCGCGAGTTCCAGGACAATATGGATCCTAGTAACTTCGTGTACGACGCTTGTGCTGTCTGTGATCAGAAGAAATTTCCTTCTCAGCTCTCGGTGATTGACGCAAATGAGATCGATTTGCATTTGCTGAGGAATGACGATATTCCTTGTCACATATGGCCTGAAGATTATAATTTCGAAGCATATGAGCGCGCCTTTTTGTCTCCACAGGGAATGCATGACACAGAGTGTGTCTCCGATATTTCAATCTGTACGAGTTGCCTACATATGTTAGAGAAAGGAAAACAGCCTGCCGATGCCATTGCTAATTATCAGTATTATGGGTATAAGCGCCTTCCCGAGCAAGTTGGTCGAGCCTTTAGGGATGCTACTATGCACGAGAAGCTGTTAGTTGCTGCATGTACTGCGACTAACATTTCCCATATAATAACCGAAGATAGAGGGGGTGTTCCCGGAGCACCGCAGCGGTTTTGCCAGAATAATGTGGCTATTATTCCTCAGGATATTGGAACACTCCATCAATTGTTACCCCCATCCAAGGAGGATGTTCATTTTACCATGTGTGTCCTTTTCATTGGAAAGGGAGGGAGGCCTAAGATGGAAACGATTCGGAAAATGTCACCATTGCTAGTGTCGAAAAACCGTGTCGAGATAATGCTTCGTTTTCTGCTGGAAAATAACCCGTATTATCGAGATGCTAATGTTTCTTTCAGTCGCCGTAACCTGGATATTCTTTGTTCTGGTCCCGGTTTTTTGCCTGGCCAGGATATTGGGGTTCCGTCCACCTTAGAGATTCAATACATGCCGACCGCGAGTTCCGAAGCTGAAACCGTCAATTCCAGTTATGAATCAGATGAGCGACGTGACTTCCTTATTCCAGATAATGAGACGTATACTGAGGTGACTGGTTTCTCCAACACCGTATCGAAGGGTTGCGGACACCAGTCGGCAAAAGTACGCGCGTTGCAGTGGGTTTTGGACCATAAACCATTTATATCTGTGCAACCGGGATCCAAGCTGTTTCCAGATAGAGATCCACGCATGTTGACGTTTGTGTTTCCTCATTCGGATCCTTGGGGTATAGGTGGGTTTAACCATCCAGCGCGCACTGGTGATTCTATCATACCGATGTATCATCAAACACGCAATTTAATGATGAGGTATGATAGCCCGTTCGAAAGGGATCCGAATTTTGCATATGTCTGTTGGAACGCGGTACAGAAGCTTGAAGCAGCACGCAGCCTTCAATTCCGTACGCAGGCCTCCAATCTTGCTTATCTAGCCGACGAGATTACTCAAAACAAAGATATTATCGAAGACATGAACGACCGCTGGATGAAAGATGAAACACTCACCCCTTCTTCCAGAGGTGAACGTCGTGTTGCAGCGATACTTGCTAAGCTTCGTCTGGTAGCGAAGGATCTTAGAGGGTCCAACGGCCGTCGAATCGCTCTGCGGAACGAGATTAGAGGACTGTTGAAGTCCAATGGATGTCCAGCATTATTCGTTACTCTGAATCCGGCTGATATTCACAGCAAGCTTATGCATATATTATCCGGTCAAAGTGAATCCACATTTGCAGATATGGACAAGTTCCAGCGAGCAAAAAATGTTGCTGACCATCCTGCGGCTGCCGCAATATTCTTTGATCTCATGATTAAGGCGTTTAATGACTACATCCTCCGATATGGGAGATCTGAGCCAGGTATATTTGGGACATGTGATGCGTATTTCGGTACGGTTGAAGCACAAGGGCGAGGTACATTGCATTGTCATATGCTGATATGGCTCAAGGGAAATCCCAACCCTCAGGCTCTCAGAGACAGAATGGCCGAAGACGGAGCTTTCAAAGATGCTATGTTCGGATGGCTCGAGTCTATCATTAAATGTGAGCTTCCGGACATGGGTCATATGATTCACGATGATACCGATGGAAAGTGGCCCAAACCGACCTTAGAATATGATGCGCGCGCGACAGACGCACCTTTTCTTGAAGATAATCTTTCCGAAGAAGAACGATCCCGTTTTCAAGAAAGCTTTAAGAGTTTTGTTTCTGACCTCGCCGTAGCGTGTAACTGGCACGAACATAAAGCTACATGTTGGAAATATCTCAGCGAGGGAGAGCCCCATGATGATGCTCACTGTCGTATGAGAGTTGATGGTACTACTCGTCTACTCACGGAATTGGACGCTGAGACTTCTTCTATTCTATTGTGAAGGTTGCACCCTTGGATCAATAATTACAATGATCTAGTTCTCTTTTTGATGAAGTGTAACATGGATGTTAAATATATTGGGTCTGGTCAGGCAGCTAAAGCTCTAGTGTACTATGTTACAGACTACGTTACTAAAGGCTCTCTACCATTGCATTTAGGATTACAGTCGCTTTGTTGGGCAATCAGGCAGAATGAAGCGAAATATTACCAGGATAAAACAGTGGATGCAGACCGCGTGCGACGCAGCCTGATGGTGAAAGTTGTCAATGCTATGATGGGCCGTCAAGAAATATCGCACCAGCAAGTCATGAGCTATCTCGTGGGCGGAGGTGATAGTTATAAAAGCCACACGTTTAAAACACTGTACTGGGGAGAGTTCGATAGGTATTTCAAGTCCAACGGTCAACCAGATAGCGACGGAGTGCAAGCTGTCGATGATGGAGCGGTGTCTGTCCCGGATGCTGTTGATGCTAGTCTCCCAGCTATGGACATCGTTGATGACCTCGATGAAGTAGATATATCTGCGAGTACCCAAAACGCACCTTACCGAGTAAGCGATATGGCAGAGGAAGTTTCTGTGGCCTACACTAAGGCCGGTATTATTCACCATAGTCTTGTCACGGATTATAGGCTGCGTAGCAAGAAACCCGTTTTTGATAGTATTGCTCTGTGGGATTTCGTCGCGACCACGGAGATGGAGCCCTGTACCCAAGCGAACAAAATATTTAATCCCAGAGTAGCTAGAGGGAAATTGTTAAACGAGTCGCACCCGCTATATAATACACATGTTAATCGACTCAGAATAGGTCAGCGGTTGGTTCCTGTCTTGATAGGCCCTCAGTTACCTCGTAGAGAGTCCAGTGAGTTCCAGGCGGAGAACTGGTATCGCCTTATGTTGATTTTGTTCAAGCCGTGGAGATCTGCATCTGATATCAGACTTCCTGGTCAAAATTGGCGTGCTGCATTTGAATCGTATGCGTTCCCTCCGCATTTAGCGAACGTCATAAGAAATATGAATATAGGACAAGAATGTAAAGATGCTCGGCAATCTTACGATTCTGCTAGGCGTGCTAAGAAAGTCGCCCCTTTGATCAATAGCTCGGAGACATCATATCAGCTGGGAGACAATGCAGATCTGTTTGAGCTCTCTGTCATGAACGATGACCGTTATGATATAGCGCTTTTGAAAGGGGATACAGATGACGATCCATTAGAAAGACAAAACGAAAAGATACTTAACGCTGACACTCGTGTGCAGGACACTTTAAGGAACATGGAGCTGTCCGGAGTCTTGGACACGTCTCCCAGTGATGAAGGGAGTGGTATCTTACTTGATAACTCCGTGTATCCCGCTGAGCGGGTGAAAGAACAGAGAGATCTCATGGATGCGTACGGAAAAGACAAGAGACCGACAGCGTCTCCACGCAGTGAGACCCTGGCAGAAGCCGAGAATCAATGTTATGGAGATTACGATCCACGAACTTATGTTGACAGATTGCTTGGCGAGCGCGCGCGGCCACCACCAATACCTACGGTTCCTTCGGAATCGCCAGAAAGTGCCTACAGAAGAGCGTCAGATGCGGTTATTGCTGCGGTTCTCAAGGATCTTAACATCGACGGGAACATCGAACAAGAGGCGGCATTGCGCATTGTAGGCAATCACCTTCTGCGAGGAACAGCAGAGCAATTGATTATGTACGTTGGTGGTGAGGGTGGAACGGGAAAAAGCCACGTAGTGAAAGCCATCGTAGACCTCTTCACCCGTTGTCATGTTCGCTCTCGGCTTCTGTTGAGTGCTCCAACAGGTATCGCGTCCGTCCTTATCGGTGGGTATACCATTCATGCGTTGACCTTTCTACCTAAGTCGGACAATCAGCGCGTGAATTGGGAAGCATTGACTAATATATGGAAAGACGTGGATTACTTGATCATTGATGAGGTCTCTATGATTGGGGCGATATTTTTAGCTCACGTTTCAGAGCGACTTCAAGCTGCCCGCGGATGGAAGGACAAAACGTCAGACAAACCTTTTGGAGGAGTGAATGTTATTTTTTTGGGTGATTTTGGACAATTGATGCCTGTATCTCAATCGTCATTATTCTCGCGCGACCTCGTGCATCCTCTCAAGGAGAATCAAGGGCAGAGTATTTCTGGACAGACCTCAATGTATGGGGTGTATTTATGGCGGCAAGTGAACCGGGTCGTAGGCTTGAAAAAGAATTGGCGTCATTCCAGTGATCCTGGATATTCTAGCATGCTCTCTCGTATTCGTAGAGGACAAGGGCAGGATAGGCGAAGTTCGCGGACCACGCGTTCAGATTACGAGATTCTGTTAGATAGACAATTGAATGTTCTGCGATATGAAGCAAATAAAAATGGTACTGACCTCTCCAGATTCCGTGATTGTCCAATCATTGTAGCAGAGAAAACCTTGCGGGATGCTATCAACGTGCGAATGGCTAGAGTGAAAGCAGCTTCCGCAGGTAAACCACTACATTACTTCGTTGCTACCGACAAGCGGTACGGAAAGGTATTTGAGGGAGCTCACCGTCGGAAGATGCTCATGTTACGATCTAGTTTGACCCACGATTCACTCGGCCAGTTGCCCCTATTTGAAGGAATGAAGGTGATGATAACGGATAATGTTGATATTGGGCATAAGACAGTAAATGGAGCTGAAGGTATAGTGCAACACATCAAGTGGGACACAGCAGAAGATGGCACAAAAGTCGCAACATGTGCATATGTGTATGTTCCGGGCAGTGGTTTAAGATTTAAAGACATACCTCCAGACGTGGTTCCTATATTTCCTACTAGAACAGCAGTAGACTATACATCTCAAGATAAGACGAAATTCTCGTTCAGCCGATGGCAGCTTCCTCTCTTACCTGCATATGCCTACACTGACTATAAAGCACAGGGCCGATCTCTGGATACCGTTATTGTAGACTTGGCGGGATGTCGCAGTGCACAGAGTGCCTACGTGATGTTATCCCGCGTGAAGTCTTTGGAAGGTCTTGCTATTCTGAGGTGGTTCCCTACACTTAGAGTAACCAAACCATTGCCGCACGATCTACGAGACGAGTTTGACAGGCTGGATCGTCTATCTCATGACACACTTAGGGCGCCGTTGTAACGCCGGTAATCTTATCTTATCGAAGATCATGTGCTTTTGTGCATGCTTCAGATCGTCTCAAACTACACCTTTTCTTTGGCTATCGTCATGTCATACTGCTATGGCTGGTTTAGTTTGACATGGCTATAGATTGAAAGCTAGCTATAGGGCTTTCAACGTATTCTATCCGCCGTGATCGTGTCCGCTGGAACAATTGTTGATGAGGCATATGTAGGAGCCGCTAGTCGGAGTGCTACGAAATCTTCTCTGGTGTGCTATTCTACGCCATACGTATTACGTGCTTGGACATGGCATGAGCTAGTAGTGGATTTCTCTTTTTCTCCGTAATGGATATCAACATGCCGCTCCCCGTATCCGAGGCAGTGATCTAGACTTCGATCTTAGTCATACTAGAGCCAGGTGACTCTGATGATGTGTCTGACGAATTGTCTTTGTGCCCCCTAATTGTCCTATATCAGTGTATTGTAACGGGGATGCCAGAACCTTCGCTCTTTCTCCTGCACCTTCACCACTGCTTTTCTATCGTAAGTCCTCTCGGTGGTCGCTCGTTCGTATTGACATCCATATTTCTCTCCCTGGTAGATTGATCATGCCCAACGACGTAGAAGCGACCATAGTTTTAGACAATCATGTCGAAACTTCCTTGCGAACAAATGCTCACGGCCGACGAGATCCTATTACCATCATGCAAATCTTCCTCATCGACATTGTCCGTCGTGTTGTTACATTTATCTCCTCTTGTGGACGTCATGGCGTACTTTCTGCGGTGAGTATACTCCCTATTTTTTTTTTGATTCAGCGCGTCGTTCTCAGATTGGTCTCTGGGAACATCCACTTGCTTCCAGGGAGGAGACAACGCGGCAGAAGAGCCGCGTTCTTCTATCGTCCAGTCATGGCATCATGCTGTTCTTCATCAGCGCGCTGTATCTGCCACTGCATCTACCTCCACATATCCACTGTCTGCCATCTTGACTATAGCCTCCTTCCCTCCAGACGTGTGGTCTGTGATTTCTTTGTCTTGGAACTCGGAGGGACTTGCGGTCATGTCGTACGGACGTGAGGTCATTCTACAGCCACCCACGGATGGGTTGCTTGTTCCTTTCTTCGTTCTTCATTATCTTTTTTTTGCGAGATCACGGGCTTTGCGCCTTGATAGTTTTGGTCTTACGCCACATTTTATTCGTCTTATCCGGCTATCCACCTTGGTATCTTTTCGGCTTGACGACTCATACACCCCTACCGATACCACGGCTACAGTGTATTGTCTACTGCATACCATACTGGAGACAATGCCGTGCCTCCAGTTTCTGTTCGTTTGCGTGCGGCCTTCGATGGCGTTTTTGGATCGATTTTGGTTGTTCCCTTCTACCACGTTTTCACTGCCTCGATTGGTCCCACTTTTGAGGGGTTTAGACTTGACCGGAGATCTGTTCCAGATGCGCTCAGCCATCGACTATCTTTCCCCGCCAGGCCTTCGTCCTTTATCTACGGTTCATCTATACTTCACTCATTCTGATCTATCAATACCGCGCCCTGACCTTCATTCCGTCCCGACTCTGTACGACGAGATCTCGCTATATTGCCAACAACTTCTACTCGATCCCATACTCTTTCGTGTTGTTACTTATAGCATGTACACACCGAGACGTAGACTGACTATACATGCTTCGTGGGAATTTGATCATCGAAGTCATCCTTCAGTGCGCACACATTCTACATTCTCTGATTTTGTGTCTGACTTAACTTTTTATAGTCACGCACTGTGGACGACGATGCATCCAGTTTCTATCTTACGCAAGTGCGCGACGTCCTCGGCACTGGATCTCCATCCACCGTGGCTCTCCTTGACACAATGTCACTCGTGGACCTTCTTCTGTGTTGCAATTGGTCATCTTTGACTACATTGATATGCACTGGCAACCTTGAATTTCTTTCTTGGCTCATACAGTTGGTTCTGTTCAATCCGATACGTTTTCTGTGCCTTCATACGATCCGATATATCTATACGGGACCATTAGAGGAGAACACACGCATGGATATACGCACCCTTCTCTCCACACTTCTCCCTTGTCCCTTTGGCATAGTCAGAGATCGTCTGTTACAAGTCGAGGCTGGTCCGATTCGCGGTGGGGATTTGGACTCATTTATATCAGAGCTTGACGTATTGTTTACTACAGCTTTCTAAACTATGCATTTTGTACAATATAAAATTTTCGAGCATCGCGAGTGGAGTCAGCAAACCTTGGCGTGTATATTCTCTTTTTCAACGGGACAGAGTCTACGATTGTTATAGAACATCAAGTAAAGTAACCTTATTGGATCGAGTCATCATCTATCTCCTCTTCAAAGTCGAGCGTTTGATCTTCGATGTCCGGAACATCAGCTGCATTTGGAACGGATTGGCCGAGTACCTGAGGAGAATGTTAGCGTGCGGTTATCGTGCTCGAAAGACTGTTTGTCACCTCAGCGAGGTCGTCAGCTGTGGCGAGTCTCACAATCCGAGTGAAAGAGAAATGGACGTTTGTCTTGCGATCCCTGGGCGATCTTCCGAGTGATGCGATGTCGATTGCTGCGGTAACGTCGACAAAGTCACCGCGGTTAAAAACTCCAGGACTACTCCTCTTGATGGATCCGTCGTGGATTTTCCGGCCGTATGAAGGCGATGTTGCCGGGGTCCAGCGGCTGGCGATGGATGCGAGGCGAGCCTCATCAGAATCGAGGGGCGCAAGAGGACGCTGGAAACCGTAGCCATCAACCTGACAGTTGCGATGTTAATGTAGGTAGTCGATGAGGTTCATAACACGCACCTTATTGAGCGCCCTTCGGTGAAAGAACATTTCATCGGGATTGTATCCGTTGGTCGGTTCGTGCTCTCCGAGAAGCTTGAAGACCATCTTTCGAAGATCGGAGAGTGCTGCTTGCTGTGCAGTGAACTGCAGTTGGAAGGGACCTGCTCTGAGGGAGATGAACTGCATCGCCTTTGCAGCGCCGGCTTCAGTTCTATGTGGATAAGTGACAGTCAATGAGTACAGCGAAGTCGACGAATAGTAAGATTACTAACCTATCCCAGTTTCCTAGATTCATTAGATTGAGATTCCCAACGATGCCGAAGACGCGGATGGTCATACGTTGGAGAGATACACGACCCGGTGAACTGTCGCTCATCGGACGGGGTACGTGCACAATCTCCCATTTCCGCGAGGGATCCGACGAATAGGTAAGTTCCTGGAGCTTGACCCAGTCGAACAGGTCGTCGATGCCAATCGGCACGTATGATTCCTTGGGCATGTCGTTCCATTCAGTGCGTTCCGAAGAGTTGCGCGCAATGTCGCAAGGGTAGTCGTCGCGGACGAGACCGAGAGTGATAGGATCTAGCAGAAAGATAGAAAAGTCATGAGTGATTCGGTTCAGTTTGCAAGTCAGAAAGGAACTAAGTAATGTCATGCCTTGTATAAAAGCCATGAATTTAGTATGTGCATTGTCACTCTGATTCTCCTGGCTGTTATATACGCGGATTGTACATTGAGATTGACGGGAAGGCGACAAGTTAGGTTCATGTGGCACCCAACGCCACTGTGCGTACCCAGAGCCACGTTCTTGGTCAATATCACACGCCGAGCGCTCGATTATCTTTCCTGGCTTTTCCAAGTCGCCTTCGTCGTTTACCCCATCTTGGCTTGTCAGTGACCTATCCCGAGTCTCATAGCTCTATGACCTCGACCCAATATATCACGCTTCGAACCTAGACCTCGAGACTTGGGGCTAAACTGATATGGTCTCATTGGTGGCTGCCAGTGTCTAAGTTGACTCTGGAGTAGTACGTGAGTTGCTGACAGCACTCGTTCTACGCTATGAGATACCTCAATTTTTTGGCTTTGAACTTACTTGTCGCTAGTCTGGAGCTTGGTCGTGTGCTCTTCAACCGATGATGTCGGTATTACGTGGGCAGACCACCATTGGCCACTCTTTCTTTGAACTATAGCGTGATCACTGGACGATCTGTCGTGCCTAGGTTTAATAGTTGGAGTGGATTTTACTCTCTTGGTCTTCTCTATCCGGCCGCATCAGGTTGTTTCTGTTCTCGATGGGCCTTATTATGAGTCGTGCTTGCGTTTGAGGTATAGAATGCACGGGATCGTTGGTATGGCCCCGTGAGTCCATCATTTACGTTTATGGTCTTCGCTTTGGTTGTGGTATTAAATTTTTTCGTGTCCCCAGAAGTTTTGAACCCGAATCATTGTATGTGGTCTGGAATGCAAAAGAAATCTTCTGCTCCACTTTCTAGGCGTTTTTCTTCGTCTTGGTGGCCTTGACATCGTATCTGTATGGCATCGTATCCTGGTGAGAGATACGTGGGCCTTCATTGGATTCATCGTGTTCAGCATCATATGGCGTGCAACTGGTCTGTATAAAGGACGAAGGTATTTGTCGAGTTTTCCGGTATCTTTTACATATGGCACCAGCTAAACGTTCTTTACAATCAATCATCGACACACACGATCAGCATCCCCCTGAGACGAATAAGGGTCCTGCCAAACGGACGAGGTGCGTTTCATTTTTGATTTTTAGTGCGTGTGTATGCTGACATCTGCTTTGAAGAGCCGCTAGAATCATACAAGACACGAATTCGTGAATTCGACGTCTTTGTGTATTCAAACTTTTTGACTGACCTACATTTCTATAGTGATGATGAGAATCTTAGTCCTCCTCCTGATAGTCCAGCAAATTATCATGATACTGCAAGGTCAGCTCGTTTTTAATGCACTTCTATGTTATTGTACTTACAGAGATTGAAGGGTTGACCCTGATGTCGATCGAAGGTGCGTCAATGATCTGTGTTATAGGCATTTTCCTTCTGATTTCGTGGCGTAGCCCACCGGACGAAGAGGACCATTCGGGCGAGGTCAATGCCTCCGCCCAGGATGAGCATCATCTTAACCAAGATAGCACCTCTGACCAAGACCCAAACCCTCTCTCGTCGAACTCCAACGAGAAAGAGCACGTCCCAGAAGGCACAACATCCGACGACGTCCCACCATCGTCTCCACCGTGGAATTCGCTTTCCGATTCGCATGGATCCGATCGATCCAAATCGCCTTCCAGTCCTCCACCTTCCACAGCCCCAGTAGGTCCTGTTACGAACCCTATCACCACGTACGTTATCCCTGGGCATTTTGGGCCCAAACTTCAGAGGTTCGTACGCTGTCAGTGATGTCTCCATATCGAAGTTGACTGTTTTTCGTCTCAGTCGAGTCACGGCTCTTTTACAGTACAAGAACGAAAAGGATCACGTCTATTCCATTTCATGTCTTCCAATCGCAGACTTATCCTGGGGCGGTTCAGAGAATGCTTCAGCGAACAAGCTGTGTATTCGTGGACATGACATGCCCGTCACAGTCTGGATTACCGCGCTCATCGGACGCCACTACATGTTTGAACCCGATGGGTCTCCAAAGAAGAAGGTATCGGTGGCCTTGGCACCTCTGACAGAGCATAGTCTGCATACCAACTTCAAAGTCTTGCATGACTTTTCGAAACCACAGGAACGTGAGTCTTTCTCTTGTCTCTATCGTTCGGCACTTGTCTCAGCTTATCCATTTAGCCATTGACACGGCACACCGCCGTATATATGCGTCGCGTTGGCAACAAAAGCAGCTTCCTCGACAACGAGAGATGGCGGTACGTCCTTTTTATAGTGAATGCTCATCCCGACGCTTGCTGATGTGCATCGATTATAATGTTGTTTCTAGATACAGCCCTTTAAGGAGTGTTACGATGCGACCCGGCGTTATACGCTCAAGACTCAGATGCCTCGTGTGGACGTCGAGGACTTGAAAGAAGGAGATTTGGTTCTCGTAGAGGCTGAGATTTCTCGCTTCTCGACGGCAGATGTTAATCCTAATAAGTCGTGGGCTGAGAAATCTAGGGCGAAGAAGAAGGGATTTGTGGAGTATAAAGCTATGTTTGAATTGTCTTCCATCTCATTGTTGAAGGCAGGACCAGAGGCTACCGCTTTGTCTTCGGATCCAGTTTCTCGGGAGTTTGCGGTGTCGATCTAGTTTTTCCTCCTTCCTTTGTCTCCTTTTTGCGTCTTATCACTCTGATTCCGTCTACATATTAAAAAAAAACCAGCTTCTTTCTTACTTTATAAAAATAAAAGGCTACGTTTCTGTTAATGTCTCTTTGTCGGCCGTGGATATCGCAATTGAGTGGCGTGATTACTTGTGCCACCCGCTCTTCACGTGACGCGATCACTATCCGAAGCGCACTGCCATTGGGCGCGACTTGAACCTGACGACACTTGACTGTATCGTCCATGGACACAAACAGACGCATTTTGGTGAGTGAGGTTTACTCATATAAGCGTAGTACTATTGACCCCATTGCAGAACACTCTGCTTCGCCTTCTTAACCATGTAAAGTCTTTACAGTGCGAAATCGAGGTCCAGATAGAAGTCCTCAGCCAGCTCTGTTCAGCGGAATCGGGGATCGTTGTGCCACAGAATGACCCAACAGAAAATGATTTTCGGGTATCCGCACCAGACGTCTGTACCTCTGGTGATACTGTCATCGTACTCAACTGAATCCATACTGGGTTTCTACTATCTCCAGCCTTTCCGACTTCACCCCCTTTCGTGGGCCACTTCGGATTCCGTGGTACCGCCAAGTTCCTTTTCTAGGCAACATGCTCATGAAAGGTACTTGTCTATTCACCTGAAAACTTCATTGTGTCTTATTAGTTTACAAGGCTCTCGTTGCGACCGAGTTCAGTACCCATCGAATCTCAGAGTGACTATCGAGACCTAGAGCCTGCATTGCCCACTCTAGTTGCCTGTCTCTCGTGTAGGTCAAAGAAGACGAGATGTATAGGGGCCTCTCCTACTACAGGAGAGTCGTGCATGTATGTAATTTTTGATTCTTTCAATAGGAATGACTCATCAGGTTTTAGGCCGTGTTATACACGAGGAGAAGTGTGCTGTTATCCATCATCTAGTCGGCTTTCGCGCGCCATGGGGGAGATAAAATGGTAGTAGAGCTTGTCCCGTTTCCTGGCCATACGTGCCGCCGTATCGTACCGTCTATTAGGCTGCGTCTGCCGTCTTTCCTCCAGCTCCACAACCCTCAAGATCTTTTGTAACGATCCATTTACGTGTACTCTCATTTTCACCACGAGAGCATATCTTTTGTTCTTATGCAGGCTGCTGATCCAGATCATGAATATACAGATAGATTGTCACCTCTACAGCCTGGATTAGTCTCGACTCTGTTGCACTCGAGTATATCAAGCCCTGTCTGCATACGAAGATTCTTCCAACACAACAGCATACAATGTACGACCCGCCCGATTCTGAAATCTGCAACGCATTATTACACGTCTTCGCAACGTGGCCCACGGAGAAGAATAGCATGCCGTGGGTGTACCAGCAGATCAAGAGAGACAATCCTACCTGGCGAATCACACTTCCGGTAAAGACACTTTTGATGTTACTGCGTGCGCTCTGTAGATACTAACAATTGACGCTATCCTGTAGCAAGTAACCTCTTTACACACCAGAATGCAACACGACCCCATTCCTCCTGACCCGCTTCTCGATCTCCATTGGTCGGGTATCGTCATCCACCCCGACGCATATCATTTATCCCCCTTGAAAGATCCAACCTCTCTGATCGACCATCTCGACCTTTGCGCCGTCGACTTTGACCGAGATGGCGCCGTTACCGCTCAATCATTGCACGATCTCGTTGGTTCGAAGGAAGCAGTTTGTTTTACGAACGCTTACGATCGTGACTCGCGCATCGATGACTGGTACTACGCTTTTTATGCCGATACATCTAACACGACTGGTGCTCTTAACCCAATCGCCAACATCGTGAAGCCTGCTGAACATCCTCCGATTCGAGGGCAAGTCCTTGTGGTCCTGAATGGTCCTGAGGATGGGATGTGGGAGGTCATGCAAAGAATAGACGAGATTCAGCTTGGTCGATCTTTGTGGTGGTATCTGAAGTCTGGCAATGAGCCTCGTGATGTTTTCGGGGAGAGGGAGCTTCGGCGATATATTTGGACGATGATAATCTAGGTACGTATCTTCGCCGATTTTTGGTACCCTTTCTTTTATGTTTAGTGAATATTCACAGATCCTCTCTATAGCTATCATACGCCCTCGTGCTGGTAACGAGTTTTGGTTTATAGAGATGACAAATTTGTATTCGATCATTCCAGAGAAAACGACGCTTTCTTCGATGATGTTCTAAGTTTCCACCGCCCAGATGGCTCGTCTGACTAAAGGGATCTAGGCAATGACATAGTGCGCGTTAAGAGAAGTCCACCCTCGCTTATTCTTGTTTGAATCGACCCATTCGTTGCATGCTTTTAAATAGTCAGCCTGGATATCACGTTTGATCCACTCTCCGGAATGTCTGTTATTCGTTGTGCGCTTTTCTTCACTGTCATGTTATCAGGCTATGTCTTATCGTGACCCCCGCTTACAGGGAAAACTGGTGTCGCTCTACTACGCGTCGTATCCACCTCCGACAATTCTTCTAGCACAGCCGACCAATCATATGTCCCGACGACCCCTTCAGGAATATTACGGTGGCTGCAATTGATCTCCGATGGTTGCGAGGACCGTGATTTCCTCAATTATCCCTTTCGAGTCGTATATTCCCATTCGATATCTTCTCCTTCTCCATCACACGTCGAGATTCGAATCCAAGGCATACTCAACATTGGTGCTCTCATTCACGGGATCTATGTCTCGTACGTATTGACTTTATCGTGTCGGTTACAGAAGGCTCTAACAACATATGTTTAGACGACCCAAGTGCGTCGGGGATGAACGAGTGCGCTGGATGAAACTTGTTCACGGTAATGACAACGATAAGGAGAAGTTCGAAGAGCAGATCATAGCACTTCGAAGAATTGCCGATGCCTGCAAAGCCCAGTTATCGTTGCCGCCTTCCCATTCATGTCTACCCACTGCTATTTATCTTCGTCGTCGCCAACCAGAGAGTGTAAGTGTTTCCCGGGTCAGAATCATGCAGCGCGGTATTGATCATGGAATAGGGCTCCTCCGTCGCCCCACTGAGTGTGCTCCGACTCGATGCGCTGTCTGGTCTCTTTCATCCTCTGTCCGTGCACGATCTACGCCGAGGGGATCTTTTAGATGTCAATGTGTTTATAGACGTCACTGTGTATCGTGCAGAGGATTCCATTCCTCGTGCCGTGGTCTATTTCTCATTCAACAGGATTATAAGGCTTGCTACAATATCGGGTTCGGTTAGTATACATATTCTACCGTCGTAAAGAGTCTCATCCAGTTTTGTTATAGCGCGGACAGATTGGCGCATTCCTCAAGAGAACTTTAGTGGACGATAGATATTCCGAGATGGAGAGTATAGGTCATACCGTTGTTGAAGCGATTAATCTCCCTTTGGACAGTGCCCAAGGTCAGTCTAGTACGCATTATATCCACTCTTCCATTTCTCATCGTCCTCTTCGATGAAGAACGCCTGCAGAAATCTTTACCCCCGCCACTATCACGTAGTTCCTAGTCTGACGCTAGACGGTATGACTTGTGAACATTAGTCCTTGACCGTCGTATAATATATTGTCCGTGTGAAAATATCCACGCCGATCACCTGGCTATGGTGTGTCCGAATTGCAACCCAATGGTTTCGTGTTTAAATCTGTATGAACAGAAGGAAGGTATCGAGGAATGAGCTAATTCCGAGACAGCCAACGTATACACATGCCTTCGAGACGAAACAGAGATTGTCCAGTCTCTCGGAAGAAGGGTGTATCGTGTTGATAACGAGGACCGAGTTTGGGCTTGGTCATTATCGCACATCCATATGAGGGCGCCATTCTTTCTGTCCGCTGTGTCCTATTCTTCGAAGGACATTTATATGGCGATTGCTTAAATCGCTCATTATTATCTGTTCAAACGAATGATAGCCGCCATACATGTCTAGTCCCGGACAGATAAAATGATATATATTTCCATAATTGCCATATAGTGTAATTCAAATAATGCCCCTCTTCCTCTGAACCGCTTCAATCCATTCTTCACAAAAAGACTGTAACTCTATCACGGTGCTTTCTTCGATGCCTGTCCACTGCGAGATCGTCTTGGATGTCCATGATGCGATAGACTGAGGACCGAATCCATGAAACTCGAGGACGGGAGATTCTGACTGGATGTCGATGCCTGTGTGATCCGCAAAATCAGCCAATAAACGGCGAATATTGTCGTTGGGGGTAATATCAGGAGAGACGAAGACGAAGGCATGTTTTGATCGGACAGGAGTGCGTGGAGGAGTGGCAGGCAATTGGTTGGGTGGCGTATCGTGATGATTAGGGTGATACGGCGGAGCGGCTGTAGTATTTGAGATCTGTGGCGTTGGAGTGGCAACATGCACGGTAGCCCTGTTGCCGATGAGTGACGGGCTAGTGTCAGGAGAGTGACGGGAGGTACTGGACAGGGAGGCACGAGAGGGTGTCGTAGTTTGGGTGTGTGTGATCGTGGAATGAAGAACATCTCGAAATTCCGGGAGGCTGGGAGGCGTGTGCAGTGTACAATTTTCCCCTTTAGCCTGTATCATATGTGAATTTGAGTTAAAACAAGTCACAGGATAGATGCTCTCATAATATGCCGCTCACCAATGCGACTGCCCAGAGATCGATATGTCGGCAGTCAAGACGTACGTGGATACCGGGTGACATTATGACACAAAATCCTGGTATGTTGGTCTCGTCCAGATGTACCACGCAAGAGTGCTGGCGCCTGAGCTTCGAGACGTAGGATGCTATTGTGTCGCCAGCACGAAATCCGGCGCGCGGAACCTTCCTTTGATACGATGCTCCAGATGTCGACGCGCGGCCATGGCCCTCGTCGTCAACCTCGTCGAAAGGTCTAGCCTATAGTAAAGGTTCAACGGATGTGTGAGAGACCAAGCTATTAAAATAGACAGTACATTGCCAACTGCAGACCTTTGGTATGATACTGCTACAAGCGGCTATACCGCCGTCAACCGCGGAGGCGACGTTTTCACCGTTCTTTGAGGATTCTGCGACGCAAGATGAGAAGGTATTGGATTGGAAGTATTCCTGGGACACAAGCGCGCTTACCTTCAGATAAGTGATCACGAGTTTGAGGTGGCACAGACACTCGCGCTGATGGATAGGCCGGCGCAAGGAGTGGTCGTCGTTGAATCGTCGCTAGCGATGTCTTCTCCGGGCTTTCAACATGAAGAGAATCTACAGCTGGAGTACTTTCAACACCCACTAACCGCATGAACATGGCAAGAACCAACTGTGTTCCTGAGAGCTCGAGGCATGACTAGCGTGCGGTGTCTGCGTACGGGTCGACGCAGTGACGCCTGTGTAGGATAACTCAGGGACTATCGCGGCGAAGTGCGGGCAAAATACTCACATGCAAGCTTGGATAGTGTGAGTCGCGAACATGGGACGAAAGTATTGTGGCTCATTTCGACAGTATCACCCCCACCAAGACTGGCCGAGCGCGCGCGCAGAGTCTTCCCGTCACCGTGGTGGACCGAGGCGGGTGTGTTCCAATGCGGTTGGGAGTGTGTACGAGTAGAAGTAAGACAATCATAGCTACACGAACGAGAAAGCCTGAAGTG
The DNA here is from genome assembly GCF_000264905.1 of Stereum hirsutum FP-91666 SS1. NCBI lineage: Eukaryota > Fungi > Basidiomycota > Agaricomycetes > Russulales > Stereaceae > Stereum > Stereum hirsutum. The sequence goes on along the minus strand of NW_006763139.1, from coordinate 237,665 downwards.
AGCACATGACGAGCGAGAGTTGGGCGTATGTGAGAACTGAAACATGGTTGGGTAATGATGGTGGTTGGCAAAGTGCGATTGATGTAGAACAAAAGACCATATTCAAGGACAGGATATGGATTATGACGGAAAAGCCAAGCTCGTAGAGGCGTTTCACCATCATCCCATTGTAGCGTCGACCAGCTACTACGCACATTTCGAGGGCCGAAGACGAGGTCGGACGCTCTGGACTGCAGTGGACCTAGCGTCAATGACATCGCTCGTATGTACAAGTGAGTTCGTTGCATAATAGATTCTAGAAAAAACGGGACTAGAGGAAAGATTATGTGCTACTAAGCGAGAGCTATAGCGCGCGCTGGGCATTGGTCAAGAGGAATGAGCGCGAACCAGGCCTGTGGCCCTAAAGGTGCCTGACGCCACTCGTCATCATTTCTCCACAGCCAAAGACAGACAAACAGACTCGTGCGAACTTCTATTCAATTTTCTGACTTCGTCGACTTGACTTGTTCTGGGCTGGAACAAGTTTCTCTCGTTCGCTAAATCGTAATCTTGGGCGACCTTTCTTATTGGAACTGATTTGAAGTCTAGATGAGGGCCTCACTTATCACCATGCCACCGCTGTTCTTGTGTGTGCAGCCTAGGTACGGCGCCAACAACCTATTAGTGTTGAGCCACCATCTGTACATCCCGTGCCCTATCCGCTAACTGGCCACAGTTTGAACGACAGTCTTGCGGATGCTCTGGAGCTTGTTCTATGTATCTGGATCTAATCCCAGGCGAATGCAACTAATCGAATCTCTCCAGTATTTGATTTCGACCCTGTATCTCGGACATCGCAACGCCGTTATGGGACATATGGGCAATCCTTTAAAAGCAAGTAGGACATTTACCTCTGCACCACATCAAATCATGCATCTTCTTGATCTACCACTCGAATTGTTGATTCACGTTCTCTCTTCACTTCCTATCCGTCATATGCAGTCACTTATGCTGGTCAATACTGGCTGGCGCTGGCTGGTCCAACAGTTTCTTTCTCGCAAATATCACATCACTTTACTTCCCTACATCAAGGACCCCTCGTCATTCCGTGATGTCCTACGCCGCTCTCACTCCGTCATATCTGGTTCATTTGCTCTCGAATTCTCACTTCACGGTACCACCAGACCCCCCATAAACGTCGGCGACATAGAAATATACGCTGGCGTCGCGAACACCATCACCATCATTGAACACCTTCGCAGAGAAGAGGGCTATCTCGCCATCCCTCTCTCCATTCTTCCCTGCATCTCCTACATCGATGATTACGATGGTGGTATCGCAGCGGTTGTACGGATGCTTCATCCTCGAGGGACCAAGATCGATGTCATCTGCAGCTTGCGGATCTCCGCATTACACCCCATCACTTTCTTTTGGAGTACGGCCATCATGTCTTTCCTGACATCGGACGGTTTCTGCTCTGCATATCACGCCTTAACTGAACGTGGGATCGCATGTCTGAATCCGTCTCGGGACTTGACTCCGCGCATTCGCCGTTGTATAACAAAGTATGAGCAACGAGGTTTCAAGATTGGGCGTTTTGACCTCAACGAGGTATGCCCGAATATGTTCCTATCAGACTGTGCTCTTTCTCGTATTCATCCTATTGTAGGAAACTCCTCACACCGCTGTGGTACTCGAATGTTTCGGTGGGGACGAAGCCTGTCTGACACGACCGTACAGAGTAAGTGTTTCTATGCATGATCTTTATCGAGGCCGATCGTACTGTCACTGAGAATCGACTCTGGTAGACAGAATTTCCGTGGAGTTGTCCACATGTACCTCGCAAGTTCAGCGACAAGGGTTCACTTCACATACGGTTCAGTCCCCGAACACAAGGGAATACTGTTCCTTTCCCATTTGAAGAGCCAGAATGGGTCATGGGAGGTGAACAATGTGGCGGTTGTGGACTTGTTTCGGACAGTAGCGTGTTACCTTATGCGCGTACTGTCTAACCCCCCATTTTCTTTGTATGAGATCGTTCGTCGTTCGTTTTTTTTCCGCTACCTTTGAAAAAGACTTATATTTATGTATGTAAATTGCGTAAAATGAACGCAGAGAAAGCCGCAAGTCTAGGCCTTTGACTAATCGAAGTAGACCGAAACTTGGAACAGGAGTGCGCTCTCACTTAAATACAGCGTCAGGTTTTGGCGTCAACTTCACATCCTTCGTATGTCCGAACTCGTTTGTATGTTCTACTCTTCACTGGTATTCCTGATACTGACTTCGTACCTATCCCAGACCACGGACTGAACACTCTATTGCATCAGTACGACCCCCCTCTTCGAGCGGTACTCGTACGCAATCGCAACCCAGCCACCCACATCGTACCCGATTCTGAAGTCAATATACATCAATTTCTTCAAGTCGTTTCGGCGTTGGATAGTGTCCATGATTTGCCATTTCCTTTCCACGTCGTGTATAGATCTCAGCTCCCGCTTCCCATGCAATTCAACGTGCCCGTACAAGGAATTGTTGCGGGTGCATGTCTGGATCCATTCGGTGAGACGCTGTCGTAAGTGTCTTCGGTTCTCTCCACCTCCAATCATTTATAATCTTTTCCCAGTGATATCGACGATTCAGATCCTCTTCAGTGGCTTCAACTAACCTGGGGATACCCTCAATTCAAAACGAAGTTCGACGCTCAGGCATCCCATCTGAAAATCATTATCGACGCATGCTACGCTCAGTTGGGTCTTCAAGCTCCCTCGACCGAGATACTGCCGCTCCTTAGCCTTCGTCGGAGAGTGTATCGAAGTGTAAGTCTTCGTGTTGGGTCGTTCTACATGTGCTCTTAACAGCTGCATAGTTTTCGGATACACAGGTCAACCATGCGTTACGGCTCGACGAGCTGCTCGATGATGGTTCTTTGGTGATGTGTAATCCGAATCAGTTTTATCGCAGGGATCTTGTGGAGGCTATTGCCACTGTGGATATAGCTGTTGAGCCAGCGGAAGACACAGTACCCCGCACGTCGATTTATCTCAGTTTTAATAGAGTGACATGTGTACTATATGCGAATAAACTAGAGCAGGTACGTAGCTACCCACCCTTACTTTCCACCGCCGAACTAACGATCGAGTAGTTGTCCATGTTAGCAGGAGAGGAATGTCAACTCCCGTCGAAGGATGAACTCTTGAATCATCGTTCTACGGCAAACATGGGATGGCATGCTCCACTTTTGGTGGGTGCTGTTGATGACGGGAACGTTTAGTGGTGGAAATAAGAAAAATTCTGTATTTCCAGTACGACTAACAAGAAAATTTCAGTTCGTACTTTTACGTGTGATACTGCGTCTCCTGACTATACACGAGTTTCGAGACTGTGAGCTTCTATTCGATGAAACAAGTATCTGAGAAAAATGATGAGATATGTGGCGAGAGTGGCGGAGCCATGAACTGGGGTCGAGGCGAGAGTTCGAGTCGGAACTGGAACAGAAGCAATACTGTACCGCGTGTAAACATGCGTCATTCTCTTTCGATCAATGGAACACCGAGTGGTAACTCCAAGAGAGAGGTATGTGCGTCAGAATCAGGTGCTCGCATTGTCTCTGTTTTGTTTTGTTTCTAGACATCCTGTCACAATAACTGAGTGCGCATTGGCTTGTGACGACAACGGCTTCCTTCTGTTCACCTCCCTGACTATTATAGATCAAAGATTGTAGTCACCCGACCGGGGAGCATGGTTCAGGATCGTCTATCGAACGTTGCAGTTTGGATTTAGTGTGGTGAAAATCGAACTTTCCGAACTTTTGATCTATCACTTGTACGCATTCGTGGTATACCTGGATTCAAAAATGGACCAATATCGCTAAACTTGGCTTGTTCTCTTTCTGTCAACAAGTGTACCAATTCATCATCGCGAGACTGTATAAGAACCATTGAATGTATGCCCTATGGACATCCTATAGTGAACACTCCCTCGAGTTTCTCTTTTCCCTTTATCAAAGTTATCATGTCTACGCCTTTGGAAAGACTTCGTACCACGGTGAGTGTTTTCGTACAAGTTTTCTGAACATTTCCTAATGGACTGCAACGCAGCGTCAAGCCCGCATTCACTCGGCCAACGCATCACCACGCCTCAGATATCCCACTGCTCCCCCGCCTTCTCCAATTCAGCGCCATCGTCCTCCACGCGACAACTTTTGCTCGCACGAGATCATCTCTCCTCTTTCTTTGCCCACCTCAGTCCCTTGGAACAATTCTTTCGAGCCACTGGTACGTCCAACTCACTAACTCATGTCCAGCTTGATTATAACCTTACATCGTAGGTCGAGCATGAAGTTCAACAAGAAATGTCATCGGGCAGATTCTACCCAACTACGAATGACTCACCAGTTTTAATTCCACGACCGGTATGTGTACCACTCAAGCCATTGAGGTTTCACGTGCTCATGATACCATATTTCCATTTAGGACACGCCTCGTCCTAGCCCCCATTTTTCTTCGCCCACTTTCCCCCGACTCGATAGTACCATGCGCAGTATAATTAACACCGTCCCCCAGTCATCTGACACTGCCCGAGACTACTCGAGGGTCGTCACCGAAGCCTATGACGCCCCTAGGGGCTACACACTCAGGGCTGTCATAGAAGATGAAGCCGTCGAGGCCTCCGCAGACGAAGAATCGCCGGAGAGCGATTCGGCGGATGCAGAGGCCGTGGAAGGCTTACTAGCGCTCGCAGGGACTCCGGATGATTCATCAGACTGTGATAGTGAAGTTACTAATGAACCATTTGGTGACTCGGACGATGGTTTCATCGTAGACGACGAAGAGGTCGAGGAGGAAGAGGACGATGATGAATACGACGGGGACGACAGTTGCGCGGCGACGGTGGGGTCCGATGTTGATCGCGCTGATGAGTCGGATGACGTCGACGGACCTCCAGCTGAGTGGATTAACGGGTATAGAGAGTATGAGATCGAGAGAATTATCTCCCATCATGTGTTCCCGGAGGCTACTTACTTTTTGGTTCGATGGGTCGGCTGTTCATCGGCTGACGATCTTTGGCTCTCCGCGAGCGAATTTCGGCATGCTCGCGCTATCCTCAGGGAATACAAGGATAGCGTTGGAATGACCTAGACACCTTTCCTTTGTTTTCATTTTTCTTCACGTATCATTGATTCTACTTACCACTCCGCACATACGTACAAAATCAAAACTTTCGTTTGGTTCGCTTGAAAATTTTCTGCTCGTTTTGAGGGTGATTCCACACTGCCAAATATGGCGACGTCTGCAAATTCTACGTGTTTTGTTGGTGTGCTGAGTCTCAGAGAAACACAATGGCCAGACCAAACGAACAAGCGATCATCGTCACGGTGGCGCGCCACTGGTGACTGCTATTATACGTATAAGGTCTGTCGTGCCGTCTCGCGTGGAGCTCACGTGGGATTCCTTATTCGGATAACTGTTCCGCGGTTCTGTTGAACGTCGAGTCTTCTTTCTTTCATGAATATTCTCTCCCTAGAAAAGGGTGCCTCTCCCATGTTACATCGTATCCTTTCGCATACACTTGCTTTCCTCAGTTCTACGTCCTCAGACCACTATGCAATCTCCGCTCGGGCCCAAACTCATGCACAATGCCTCGCTTTTTCCTGACCCCAGTCTCTTCCCCTTATCTTACAACAACGCTATCGACATCATACGCTCATTGTCTGACACTGTCTCGAGGCAGAACAACGACATCTTCCACGCGCGGCAAGACGCTGCGCAAGCACGCCTATCTCTCAATCAGTCTATCCAAGACTACGTCGGTCAACACGGAGAACACCTCGCACGGCAGTCGACCTTGAATAACCAGATCCAAGACTGTTACGATAACATCGTCGCCTTCCTGAACCTATCCGCTGGGTATCGTGATAATGTCGGTGCGCTCTAGTTCAATTTTATCCCTGGTCTAATATGTGTTGATTTATTCATCCACGCAGATGGTATACTTCGCACCATCCTGTTGTATCATCAATATACTCAATCTTCGCTTATCAGATGCTCTCTTAGAAGAGATGGAGGAGTCTGTCCGTAAGTGGACGTTTTATAGGCCTGACATGCCCATGGAAAAACTAGCGGTATGTCCCTTCCCTTCCTTTATGACTCGCCCTTGATATCCGCAAAGACAGCAGAAGAGCAAATCAAGTGGCTCCGAGAACAGAGTGCCGTCCCCATACTCCCCAAGCTTGCGGACGCGACGGATAATACGGACCATGTTCCGAACAAGGTTATGGATGAGACGACTGGTAAGTGCAAAGTCATTGTTCACAGATCCACTCGCTAAACGCCCGCTGTAGGTTCTGCCGCTCAAGACGATGAATGGCCCTCGCTTCAGCAGGTCTACGGTAAGTCGATTGTGATCGCTATGAGTTTGGAGCTTGTGCCTAAATCCGTGCCTTCCAGGCTCGCACTCTGTTCGTCGTGACTAAAAATTACATTTTGGGGTATGATGATACGTCCAAAATTTGCGCAGTGGGAGATGCTCAGTATTGTCATCCGTCTACTTCTCGTCGAGTACAAATCAGGAAAGCTTTCTAGAACCCCTCTTTTACTTTGAACTCTATACAATAAGTCGACTTTCGTTCCCGTGACAAGACTGGATTATGTATCGTACCCTGGCCCATGGCGCTGGGACTTTAGGGGCTACAAGAAGCGTATCTAGAGTGCCTTGTGATCTTTTCCTTCAATTGTGCGAGGTTGCTTCTGTAAGTCCATCCTGGTAAGAACACGGAGAAAAAATTGACGTTCGCATTTATCCATCTGATAGAATGACCCAGAAGATACGTTGTGGTGGGGCTTGTTGGTAATTGAGGTACGACCCCAGAACTACCGACTCTCGATACACCTATTAACCGCGCTGACCATTTCAACTGTTCCTAGACGTAAAGTCCTCTGGTCCATTTAAAAGAGCTGACCATCAGCGTCGCTTTTCTCTACCCTTTCCTATTGTCTTATACGTTGTATCACTTTCCTTTCACAATGGACTCTTCTTCCTCTATAGCTGATATTCTGCGCCGGTCTCGCGAGGAATTGATCATTCTTCGCGAGCGTGATGCAAAATGGACGCGCTTGGTCGACTTACTCGAAGACAAGTTACGATGTGTTCAATGGCATCTTCACAACGAAAAGGGGGAGCGAATGAAGGTGGACGCGGACATCATTTGCCTTCGCCGTGCCCTTGGTCCGTCTTCATTAACGCTCCTTCGTGATCGGTTGACGACTGAAGAAACGCGGGTATGTTTTTTTTCACTCTATCTATACGTTGCATCGTCGATTAACAAGTGCTATACCAGCCACCACAACTGCACACTCGTCCTCCTCCCGACCTCTCATCGATGCTACCTAGTGAGTCCATGCATTTTCTATGTGTTTATTCCGGTTTTCCTGATAGTCGTCGTTGAGTAAGGCACAATAACATCGACCGAAAACAGTACGACTATTCATCAAACTCCCGTTGTATGTATACTAACTTATATGTTCAGGCCTTCTTCCAGCTCCCGACTTGGTAATTCGCCCTACGCAGCCTCCTCAAACCCGCCATGTGCTACCTTCTCGCCCGGCACTGCAGTCTGAAGATCGCTCGGTGATACCGCCCACGAGTTATCCTTCAGCTCCATATCAGGATCACCCGTCCCAAACTTCCGCGCCACTTCAATCTCAGGCTCGCCGTGTGGCGTCTGAAGTCCCATCTTCCTTACCATCCCAAGCAAGCAGCGACGAGGTTTCGCCGATCCCTGCTGCTCGACTCCCTATGCTACGTAAGCGCCAAATTACCATCCCCCTGTTCTTCTTCTGACCTCGTAATAGGGTTGAGACTGCGAACACCACCTTCACTCGACGAGCTGTCGACCCCAAGTATGTCTCTGTACTTTTCTACTTTGTTTTGTCCTTGTTTTTGTTTGTTTGTTTATTTTTGGTGTCTCGAATGTAGAGCGCCAGCGATTATCTCATGAGCGTTCACGGGCGCCGTCGCCTACCACTACACGCCCAATGGCAGCGTTGTTACCGCCCCATCCAGGTCGGTCTTTATCTCCCATTTCTTATACATCAATTTCAATGTTTTCCGTCATATAGCGACGGCATCAGGGTCTTCCGGGGATATAGGCGACCCCAGGAAAGGTCAGTCGTCGTGATCAACCAGTATGTCTTCTTGACTTATCGATATAGTGAAACGCTAAACAACCTTTTCGCTTGTTTAATTCTGAAGGGCGATTACATCGTCAAAAAGCAAGAAAAATCATCCCTTGTTCAGATACCGTCTGTCCTATATGCAAACCTCCTGGAAATCGACGCTGAGGTCAGGTGTTGGCATAGGGCTTCGATGTTGTTGAGGGTGGCGTCGGGAAACTTATGGATATTGTCGTCCTTTTTTTTATATCTACCTAAACACCAATCAAAACCCAATATCTTTTTCTTTCCTCGTACAATCTACGGCTAGTCAGTCACATAAACGCTCGAGCTAAAAACTAGTGAATCTTTTGTGCTTACATCGAGATTGTTGTGGCCCCTTGAGTGGCGCTATAGAGTGTTATTTTTAGGAACCGATAGTTCGGCGACGGGGCTAATGAGCCGCCATGGACTAGCGAATACTATGAGCCATTGTGGACTCGTGCGATACTACCATCCTGTGTATTCTATATGGATGATGGTGTGTATGACATCTTTCTATAGGCCCATGCCACGACAAGTATCTTGAAAAGTATTTGCCATGGGTGCAACTCAGAGCTAAGTACTGGTTACATTTGATTACCGTTACTCAAGATTGTTGTCTTTCTGATATTATCTCGTTTTTTGTCATTCATCTAGGTGTGTCATTCCTCGTGGGCTCGATATCACTGACTTACGTGCGGGTACTGTGATGACATCACTTTTGCGGTCGTATATCATGCTCAGATCACACCGTTGGGCCGGTTCTGAATCTCGACTTATTACACCTGGCCTCGAACGTCCTCAATAGCCGTTCAAATCGCTCGCGTGGAGCCTCGACACAAAAAATTTCACTCCACTGCTAGACGTAAGTCATTAAGTGTATTGGTTGTCGAACTTGGTGCTCCAGGCCTCTGCCCGGGAAGGAGGACGGATACAATCTGCGAGACTCACATGCTCATGTAAGAAGTCTTCAACCATGACTCAGAAATTTTCGACAACTGTGCATTCCATCGTCTTCAATGCACAAGGCCTCGAATCTTGCCACGCTATATTCACCTTTGGTGACGTAGGAAGTGCCACATGCACTAACTCGAACATCGTATACATATACGCCACCACATTTCTCCCTTTCCTCGTCAGTATATAGTCGTGTAGTCACCTTGCAACTAAGAATGAACATTTTGTCTCTCCTTATCTGTTTCTACCATCCCTGACCGTTCTTTCCCTATAGGAATATCTTTTCTCATCTCGCCTCGTTTATTTCTTGTTGCCTACGAACATAAACATGTCCGACTCAGTTTCAGTGCTCAGTCGTCTTGCTCAAGAACGAAGATGTGTCGCCATCTACGTACCAATCCAAGACCCAGGAGGTGACTGGATAGTCAGTGTTACCCTCCAACGTAAGCACTATTCCTCTTCATCTTCATTGTTTCGTATTCCAACAGTGATAACACCCGTGGTCCACAATAATCTATTAGAAGCTCACAATGCTGGGACCCATCTGCTCGGCGTTGTCGCGCAGTACAGCGGCATCGGTCGAGCTAAACGAATCAAGCAGGCCAAACAGCGCGCTGCTCACGACATACTCTCCAAACTCCCACTACAGGGTATGACCTTCACCCGAATGTGCATATGTCACGACTTTTAATCCGTGCTGATTTTGATTTTTCAGCGAGTCCCCCGGACAATATCGCCGATATATTGCAGTTCATCATGGATCGTCATAATGGCAAGGTCGTGTTCAATGCTCTCAGCAAAGGACAGACCCTACCACAGTACTGGAAGTTCGAAATCCTGGGTCCGTGAATTTGTACTTGTCAGTGTGGCTTTCTAGGTGTTCGGCTGACTTCGTCTTAGTGAACGGCAACACGCACCCCCTAGCGGTATCTGATTGGGGCCTCCGACGCGATGCTATCAAACAAATTCTCCGCATGGCGTGCATCCACCTCGGCTATTTGAACGCTCCCCCTGTCGTACTCATGCACATCGTCTTGGACGATAGTGACGAAGAGGAAGTCAGAGAGCTTCCCAACATTTATCGCGCTCCAGAGTTCTCCCAACGACCTATCATCACTCGGGCTTCGAGTCCCGCCGAAGTCGGACCTAGTGCGAGTGCCGGTACATCCCTCGACATTTCCTCACGATGTGAAATCCTCTCCTTACCCTTCTCTGCATCGCCGTCACTCACAATGCGTCATTTACTAGGGAACGGGTCGGATATGCATCGATACCTCATTCAGCGATATCAGTCGGCCGTCTTCAAGATACAATCCAGAAGTGGGGAAGTGCCCCTTCGGTGGAAATACAACCTTTTTTGTACGTACACCTTGGCAGATTCGTGTCGTCGGAAGTCGCTCATCAGAGCGCACAGTGGGTTGTGATACCAGACCCTGCGCTGTGTCTGATTGGCTCCCTCCTGGTCTCGCAAAGCACCAGACTCTGACGAAAGCCTTTGAGGTATTAGGTATCAGGCCTCCACACGACGATGCTGGTGAGTCCGTGTCTGTAATATCCCATCTGTTATCACTTGGCTGAATATATCGGAAGACGAGGAGTCTTACTTGCATTCCCAGAAACGAAAACGTACGGTGGTTGATCCCGTCTCGCACGAAGCCTAATATGTTCGACATCTCTCGATGGCACGCCCTGTTATCGTCAGTGATATATCGTAAACCATCCTCTATCCATCATTCTTTGTCTGTGTGCGTCGATGTACCTGAGAGCCAGCCTGTATATATGACTGTATCTACATAAGCCTAAAAATTCCATTGCTCTTACTACATCAATAGATTTGCGTGAACGAATAAAGTAAGTTCTCTGACGGGCACACCCGAATTCGGCCGGTCGGGAGAGATCGGGGAACTGACTCCCTTTCTAAAGTTGTGACAGTGCCACGTGAAAAGCACATGTGCAACCTTTGCGATTTCTACATTGTCTCTACGTCTCGTCTCTAATATGTGGATTCTGTCGCGCACACTGATTGGGTCAAGTACTCCTGCTTATCTCTGAGCTATTTATTCTACGCGTTCCTGTTCTTTCCCTACTGTGCCACTTGTTTTTTTGCTCCACCACTGATTCCCGTCCTTATCATCCAGAATCCACACAAGAAATCACCGGAACTCAGACACGGCATTTACTTCTGTAATTAATGGACCCAAGGTAACATCTCGTTCTCGGTTCGAGTCCCCTCATGTTCAATGACGTATATCAAAAAGAAACATTAGCGCAGACAACGATAGCTCCAGGCCCTCACAGACGAACAATGACCGTGTATCGGCGAAGGGAAAGGTATGATTACGTTCTGTCCCACTAATCTATCCATGTTCGTGGAGAAGACGCAACCCGCTTCTTTCATCATATGTATAATTCGCATTATTTTCTGCCCAGGATATGTTCCTCTCATTCTTTCTCCCTCCCTCTATACTCCGTACCAATTCGCTCACGTTTATCGCTTCCCACTCCACACCAAATCGCTCAAGTCTATCGCTTCTCGCTATGCCAGGTCCCTTACTATCCACCAATAGCTTGCTCCTTTCTGTGTCGGCATACGCCCCCGATGGCTCCCATCCCATTTTCGCCACTGTACGATCGGACTGGGAAGTCAATGTCGACTATCTGATACGCTGTAAGTCAGTTGGGCTCTGGATAATGTAACGAGATCTACCCTCGTTTACCGTGACACAATACAGGTCTAGTTAGGCATAATTGCCTTACTATCGTTCCGAAAGCGCAGACCCTCCCTCGAACGCACTGCTCCGCCCGGCCATCCTATTCGATCACATTTGCTTCGGTCCAACGCCAACCCCAGTACCGTCCGCGTCTAGGCCTGGATGAGAATAGTGAGGTTTGGACGGAGGATGGGTTTGGGCTCTTACGAAAAGTTCTAGTGGGGGAATGCGAGGGTCGAATCCACGGTCACTTCATTTTTCCTTGCTGGGGATGCCGTGGGGTCTGTGACAATGCGTATAGCCATCAAAGCTGCCTATACGGCATTATGAAGGTTGAGCAACAGTTCCTCCATCCTTCCTTCAATCACGCCGCTGTCCCTGAACTTTCTCACTTCACGTACAACATCAACGAGATTTGGCGCAATATTCCATTCGACAACCATCTTCGCCTCGCTCTCGTCTACCCACCTGGATATACACCCGACATCACTACATGGTACGATCACTTTCTCCCCATTGCAGTATTCACGACGGAGAAGGAGGAGGAACTCGTCGCCGCAGAGAATGCACGGAGGGGGTTGGTCAGCTTCGATCATCGTCGGCAGATGAGGAACCTCAGCAAAGAGTCAGAGGCAGAACGTTATACCGCTCTCTTAGCTCGTGAATTATCCAGACGTCTTGCTGAGCTGTGCCAAGCCAAATATTTCGAGCGTGTTTACCGTCGGTCCCTAAGGATGACGGGAGTTCTGTAACGGAGACTTTGCGGAGTGGTAAGTCTCATTTTCTTTTGGACCTTGCTGCACGGTCTGACAGTAACCAATCCCTTCTCAGGGTGATATCCGCCGGAGTCCGCATCTTCATTCCCTTCATATTAGACCGCTCGTTATACCTTTATCAGGGCCTATCTTCTTTCTTTTTTGTGTTCGTTGCTATTTGTGTTTCGATCTTCTGGATCATGCACCTATCCAATTCGTGATTCTCCACGCAAAAGGTCTCTCTTCTCGTTCTCATCCTTCCATCTTGATACTTGTATTCAGAGCAAGTTTGTTACCTTCTTATCTTGTAATTGATCCTTGGTTCTGCCTTTGTGTTCGCAAGGTTGTATCTTTGTCCACGGACTTTATCGTACTATACCTGGGCCACAGTGGCGTTCTCGTGATCTCGGAACGTAGTTTGCCGTGCTTTATGCAACTTAGCGTGAACCGATTTATACCTGGCAGTCCCTCTTGCTGAAATATTCATCCGTTCACTTTAGGCAACACATAAAACTGGTATGTTTGGCAGTACACACTTACACCAGGGCAGTACAGAGGCCGGCAGACAACTCTAGCCCAATCAACTAACACATATCTGATCGCGTTTCATCTGCGTATCAGGGAATTGTGGTACGAAACATGACAAAAGAAGGGAAAGCACGATGGTGGCCTGAGCATAACTGGTGAGGATATAACCATAACTATATGTTCGAGATGACGCAGAAAAAGAACGTTCGGTACATCTGATCGACACAAGGGACAGGATAAGTATAGCACTGACGTGTCTAGGATAGACAAAGACATTACCATTCTTCAATCGGCCAGGTGCCCGTATTCATTCCATTCCTCACAACGCGCAAACTCGGCTCCAAATCATACGGCGTGTCATACTCGACAGCTCTGACGGAAGAGCAGGGATGGTTTGCCGGGAAGGCGATCGCGACTTCATAGTACCTATCCAACCCGATGTGCTTCCATCCCACCCTCTCAGCCTCCACCTGAAACTCGTCGTTGCATACGTACTCTCCATTGGGAGAACCCGCCAGCTTGTTCGGTACGCGTAATATCGCCATGCTCTCCGAGACGTCTGACCCATCTCCGTACTCATCTTTATAGACAAACACAAGTGCGTACGTCCAGTCCGCCGCCATCGCCAGCATCTCCAACACCGCAAGACGGTGGGTTACCGGCATGAACTTTTGGTATACACGAAGGTCGCTGCCCACACGGACGCCGGGAATAGCACCGTTGTTGTCGACAAAATGGGTGTATGCGGTAAGCATAACGGTGGGATGGGGTGGGCACATCTTCACATCTAACCAGGCGATAATCTGACTCTTCTCCGAACTGTCTACGTCACTGGCAAAGCATGTCGCTCCGTATATTTTAACGGTGCGATCAACCTTTGCAAGGAGTTCGAGCTCGATGGATGTAGAGTTGTCAGTGTCGATGTCGTCGCTTCAGCATTGGGTCAGTCTCTCTTTTTTCATATCACATTCAGGATAAAACGTACTCAGATATGTCATCTTCTATCGATGAGACAGTGCTCGTTTCAGTCCCGTCATCTACCTCGTACAAATCTCCACCCATGGGATAGTCGCCCCCCGACGGAAATGGGTCTTGACTGGTGTGTTTGGTGCTGTTGGCATCGAAACGGTCGGCAACTTTACATATCCAGTCAAATTCTTTTAAATGTATGTCCTTGAGGTAGTGAGCCACTGAAAAGTGGTGGTGTGCGGGAATGAGTGGTTGAATAGTTTGAGATGGGACGGAAGGGGACTCCATGGTCGTCAGTAAAGATGATTGACTGACGTGGAGCACTAACTTAATACCAAACTGTCCATCAAGGCGGTGGTTCTTTTACGTCCAAAGTAGAGCCCCATACAATTGTTCGAATTTAGTCAAATTTAAAGTGGCAATATCATTCTTCAGTCTAGATTCTTTCATGTTTAGAATATGAGTGCTGTTGCGCCCCCAATTGGTTTGGAATCGTATAACAAGGATTCAGCAAAGTGCCCTAGACGTGCAGACAGCGAAGATCGGTTCGGCTCCGATGAATTGACAAAATGAGCGGCCAGAGTGGGCCAGAGGACCCCAGTTTGCTCACGTGAACAAGATAAGGTTTTCATTCGGTCATGATATTATCCACAAGATCCACGCCAGATAAATACTTCACCATGTAGCGCCAAAAGGAAATGTATGATTACGTCCTCCCCTCATGAATCTGGCCCAGATCACAGGAAGAACGTAACTAGCCTTGTCGCCAGGACATAAGAACCCTCCCACTCATTTGAAGTTCTCAGTCAAAGTTCTTGCCTACACTGCGTCTCTCAGTCCTTCTCCTCATAACCCATCATTCCCTCCCTACCCATGAGTATTCCTGCGATATCAACCAGCAGTCCGCTCCTCTCCACGTCTATGTATGGTCCGGGCGGAAAGCACCCCATCTTCCCTAAAGTGTCTCCCGGCTGGAGGATAGATAACAACTACCAGATTCGGTGTAAGCTCCAATATAACATGGACACCACACCTTCCCCGGAATGTTACTCATCAAATCGTGGCCCAGTTGTCATACAGGAAAATCACCTCACCATTCGCCTGGCCACCACCCGAGTCCCCAAAGCCTACGAAACCTCCCCTCCATTCTATTCGATTACCCTAACTGCGGCACAGCGTCAGACAGGACCCGCACCTCGGCTAGGAATTCAGGAGGAGAGCGAGATATGGGGAGAGGATGGGTTGGATCAGATGCATCGAGTGGTAATAGGCAAGTGTCTAGGGCAAGTACGGGGACACTTTATGTTCCCATGCTGGGCATGCGACGGGGTCTGTGACAGTGCCTGCGACCACCGGCTCTGTTCCTACGGCATCATGAAGGTCGATCGCGCCCTTCTCCATCCGCTTTTCAACCAAGCCAGCATCCCCGAACTCCCTCTGCTCGCCTTCCAGATGAACGAGTTCTGGCGCAGCATCCCCATCGAGCGACACCTGCGCCTTGCGATTGCCTACCCGCCCGGTTACCAGTGCGACATGACGACCTGGTATGAGTTCTATCCTCCCATCGCGGTCTTTATGACGGAGATGGAGGCAGAGTATGTGCGCGCGGAGCAACGACGGAGGGGATGGATCGTAGAAAATGACCGGGAGAGACAACAACGGCTCATGGAGGAGTCGCGCATGGAGCGACGTTTCGCGCATCATGCCCTCCGGCTTGCCAAAGTCATCGCCGAAGCCTGTCAGGCAGCATACCTGGAGCGCACCTATCGTCATTTCCTGCGGGCCGTAGGGGGGAGGGCGTGAGGAGGAGATGGTGAGGAGGAGGGTGAGCAGTCGACGCGCCATCTCTGGCTATAGACAGCCGGACATCGGATTGCCCCCTCAGCTCGTTATCGGACTCGGAATGTACCTTACGCTTTAACATCTCTTCCATATCCCACCGACAGTTTCCCTCGGCCTTCCTACTTCGTTTCTACCATCGCTTGTCTAGCTTGTCTTCGCTTGCCGATCCGCGTCCCACTTTCGTTTACTGATTTCCGATTCTTGTTTTCCTTTCTTGGACATTCACAGTTTCTCGCTGTCTCCTCACTCCCTACCTATCGTGTCTGTGTTCTCTGTTAGCTCTTCTTGGCTCGCAATCACATACTACTACCTTGTTTAATGCCAGTCAACGGGTACACGTCGTCCCGCCGATCCTCAAATCCTTGAAGAACGCGCCACTGTTACAGTGTTAGCTCCTCGGAGTCAGACCAGCCGACAGCGCCCGCTGCCCGGGGCGGGTCGGGACCAGAACCGGAATGCCACACAGGGGCAGCACCCGGGCGGGTGACGCGTCGCGGTAGTATGAACCCGACTCGCAGTGACACGGAATGAGCATGCAAGCGTCAGTTAGACTCAGGAGGAGAAAAAGGAAAAGGGTATGTATACAGTAGCTTACCTGGCGAGAAAACCCAGTTGAGCAATCCCACATAATCCTTCCCATCTCCGAGCCCATCGAAAAAGCAGAATGCACCGCACCTAGAACGAGACTTCCGAGGATACCTCCTCGCTACGCTACAGCGCCATCTGCTTCGCATAGTTCTCGCGTCGCGTGTCCTTGGATTCCGACAATTAGCCGGTCGCATGTGCCTAAGTCCCTCGGACAACTTGGATACGTTCCGGAGAACGATAATTCCGACCTATTCAAAAGCAAAATCGTGTGTTTTGTTTCAAACCGACGAGCGAGCAGTACAACTCTCGGGCTATATCGGGAAGAAGGATGCCGATTAGTGGTGGCAGCAGTAACCTGTGGCGCAATCGAATGGACAAAACATGGCATACCTAGAGGTATATCGGCCACACAAGAACTCCAAAAAGGAGTGGCTATGATGCTTAGGGAAAGCAAGAGTGACACCGTGCTTGAATTCCTCACCTGAGTAATTACACTTGATAATGTCGGCTCGTAGTGCACTGACTGAGCTGTATCGGCGCGACAATGAATCTGCAAGTGGCGTGAGAAATTTGCCTGCATAAATGTTTCGGTCCGCTGCGACCCTCAGAGCGGTTTAGGCGGAGTGCCAATTTGGGAACGGTGGCTACATTGACGAACATTTGAGTTATGGACCCGGTGAAGCTACATTATCCCCTGTTGTCCATATCTCTATTGACTCACGACCGAACTGTTGTTTGCTGTCTGACACTGTGCTACGTGGAACACGGCTCTGAAAGTCAAAATTCATATCGCACAAAAACACAACCGCGATTATCAACAAATGCCCTACGCCCCAGCATTCAGCGACGCATGAACAAAACATCCGATATATCATATCCCGAACCGGCACAATTCTCCCCCTCCCGGCAAAGCATACCAACACCCGAGCGATCATTATCGCACGTACCGCCGCCGGCTCTCCTATCTCCCGCTATCCTGCTTGCTCTCGCTCTTGCCGTCGACTGTCTTGTCAGCGCTGGAGCAATACAGAGAGCTGGTCTCGATGATCGTCTAAATTATATAGTTCGTCAGTGTCTATTCCCCTACTGTGATACTAGTACTCAGAAGCACTTACTTCGTCATTCGACAATTGATCATCATCAAGGACTGTCGGCATCGAGGGTGACGCTTCGAGCTGGGACCTGGTATGGTACGCATATTCGCAGGCCCTCTGAGCGCAAACCTCCGCGTCGAACATAGGAGGTGCTGGGTGCTGGACGAGGTGAGTGACCGTCGCAGATGTGTATCCCAAGGGGAAGAGCAAAAGAGCGCTGAGCATGTTTGCGTTTGGTATCGCAGCCCATTCGCGTTCGAGGGTGGAGTCGATGTAAGGAATGAAGTGCTGGTTTCGAGGATTCTGTGGGCGCGACACGAGGGTGAGTGGTACGCGAAGAAGACCTGCTTCTTGTGCGGGAGACGTAGCGGGATCGTCTGGATAACTGAAACAACGGAAGATTCCCCAGTCCTTCGTTGTAGCCAATTCTCTCCCGACTGCGATGCGGAGAAACGAACACTCGCGTTGGACAAAGATGTCCTTGTTGGTGAGTACACCCGGCTCCGTACCGTCTCGATCACGGCAGTGGGAAGTGATGGTGAACGAGAACGTCGCGATTCGGTGGTATTGAAGATACTTCCATTTTATGTTTTGAATCCTGCGGGATGCTGGATGATAGGTGGTGAACGCGTCAGTCCCGAGGATAAGAGACTGGTTGGCTGGAGCTGGTCGGGTATAAGGCAATGAACTAAACAGCACGTCCTGGGGTATGATTGGCACTGCGTATAGAAGGGATCGCCTTCCAGTCTTGCTAAGGCTGATGATGCTACTGAAACTAACGTTTTTATGTTTTGTTTCAGATCAGGGTATACTCAGCAAGGTTGCCCGTACACACCGTGAGAACCTCCGAATAATCATAGCCCCAGCATTGTGGTCCACCCCTTCTTCCACCTCCTGTTCCAACAATATCTCAACCGGCATGCGAGTAGTTCTGGGACTGCACAGACGAGAAAAGACTGGGATAACCATTGCAGGGTCTGTGGAAAGCAAGGAGAGGAGCTCGTCAAGCGACGCAGGCGAAACAAATTTCATAACGGGGATAAAATTGGGGTGAACAATATCCGGAGCGGCTACTCCTGTTCTCCCCCGAGATTGATAAATAGTGGTGCAAGATGAAGTTACGGCGTTGTCCGATATCCTTCTTTTCAATGTGTGGGAAGTGGGCAAAGGGTACTGGTTCTGGAAAGCGCCACATTACGTAGATTACGGATAATCAATTCGTGGATAAGACCCATTCAAGGGTCCAGGCGCTCATACTTGGCCATCTTTTGTGTGAGGAGAAGAAAAGACGTGTGTACCACATGCCCACCCTGAACCCATCGTCATGGTAGGTGTCGTCAAACATCCTCATCAGCAGCAGGCCTACATCGAGGCAACGGAATGGGAGAGCAAAGTAAACGAGGAGAGCATATTGCAAAACGTAAGGTCCATGGAAAGTATGACCCGATGACGGTCTTTTCAAGTCTCGAATGCGACAAAGATAGAAAGCAGTCAGCAGCGCGCAGTCTCAAAAGCAATGGAACAGTAATAGAAGGAGATAGGGAAAGACACCCAAGGTTCTGAAGCATGAGGAACAACTCTTCTAGTACTTCATGACCTTATAGGCGGTCACTTGGTTGAACAAGACAGGGACTTTGATCTGCGAAGACGGTAATGATGTATCAGTCAATCTTGGTCGGATGGTGCAATACTCAATAGTCTTACCGCTCGGTCGATATGGTTGCGGTTCGAACCCCCCATCACCTCACTCTTTACACGCCCCATTGTCCCACCTCCCTCGTGCTCCCCCGTTCCTGCCACCATCCCTGCAGTGCCTGTTTCTATTCCCGCATGATCATCATCTTCCAACGAAACCTCGTCGCCATTTATGAAGTACACAAAGTCACGGGCGGCATGGGAGAATTTGGGAGGGAAGGTGAGGGCGACTTGTAACTGGTTGGAGAGAGGGATAGTCGCGTCCCATTCTTTCTCGAGAACGGGAGAGAGGTCGGGGAAGACGGGACGACCGATTGGAACGCAGAAAGCGCTGGCGACAAAATCGCGACGGATACGTAGAATGCCGACAGAATTGCGGATGCGTTTGGGTATGTCACCATCAATGGGAATGACGTAGAAGTAGGATGAGATGTCGCGGTTGGCCATCCAAGTCGTTAAAGCAACTCGAAACCAGGTGTGGTTGTGATAGACGGTCATGTAACGCCCCGACGCTACCGCCGTCCATATGTCCTGCTCTAAGCTGCCATACCCGAGCGCGGTGGTAAGAAAGAAACTCGGTCGCGTTCCGAGCGACGAGCAGTGAAGATAATCAAGAAGTGAAATTTCGGGCTCGAGGACATAGGTGGATGTGACGACGAGTTCGTTAGGAACCTCCATGTTGTGCTGACAGGGTGAGAAAGCCGTCGACTTCTGAGTCCTGCTATAAGTACGCTCGAACACGATGCTACGGCGTTGTCCCGGTGTTAGGCTCCACGTGGTTGACCATTGGCCGCGATGACCACCAGATCAACACAACGAATATTGATGAAACCAACTGGGATACACACTAAATGTCACTAGGAGCATTCCATTGTGCACAAGCCGGTACCGTTCCTCAACCAGAAGGCAAAGAATTGCCCGTCGAGGTCTACACCGAACACGAGTTCGACTGGCATTTTCAATGTTTCCTCTCTCATAGGTTCACAGGCTAATGTGTCAGATCATTTTTGAAGCCCCGTCGTCTCGAGTGGTGATTACCTAACTCCGACAAAGCGGTTCCGTGTCTATCATCTACCTGTGTCCGACAACAACAAAGGCGTCAGTGTGGTGCTTCTTAGCAGGACGAGAATATACACGACCAATTTTATCATATGCGATGATGCAAAAACTATAGGTCAGATTCGAACTAAGCCTTCGACTGGGAATGACTGACTGATTCATTGCCCTGTGGATGTTTCTGAATGATATATCAGTGATATGTTGGGGTTCGACCACAGAGATGAAACATGGTAAAGAATGTGATTACCTTGTGGTGAGCAAAGGACACTGCCGACAGGTACCCAGGCCACCCGGTATAACCTCTCTTCGTCGCAAGTTGAAGTGACAATGAAGGGCCCTTTGTTCGCCCCCAAGTGTCGCAATCCGGGCCACCCATGGTTGAGTGGTCGGCGTCGCCCGAGCCCCTACTTACCTTTCCAAGTCCCACCTTCGCAGCCGTCTGCGCACCACTTTCTTTCTGTACATTTTGAGTATTTCATGTCCTTTCCATTTCTCGACTGTGTGTACAATGTCCCGGTATGCTTAAACATTATGGGCTCCCGGTGTTTCAGGTGGATCTGGTCAGAGTGTATTGATACCGACAGTTCTACTTACTGTGGCCCTCAGCGGCTTGGAACATCAAGATCATCTCAATGATTATATTATCTCCTCCGATTCACTCCGTGTGTTCCGCGTAGTGCCGAACGTCACAATCAGACCACATTTATCCATTCGCGCGAGCAAGATGAAACCAAATCGGATAGATTGATAACACTATCTTTGACTAGAGCTGAAGGGACCAGGTAAGGCCCAGCGGGCGATGATATAGACAGCTGAAACATAATATTCACAGCCATATGGAGACATGATTACTACATTGAGCTGCAGGACCCACCAGACCGAAGTGTGAACGGCAATGCTGACCGAGAATTAAAAACCGTTCAGGTGTGCCACGATGATCACGGACGGGCAATGGCTCTAAACAGTCACTTTATTGTAGCAGAGACAGTGTAGGGGAGCTTTTGGAAACAAGCAGTACCATATCGGCAGGCACGTCGTTAGCGGCGTATCTTCAGTTTGTGATGATCATGAAACGCTCAGGAAATGAACGTTTGTCGGTCAAACAGGCTACAGACAGGGGTCAATGGCCATGACCTCGAACTACCTCGAGGAACGTCTGATTCTGATTCCGACATCTCGAAATAGCTCTGTGAAGTTTGCAAGATTGCACCTGGATGCAGATGGAATGCCTTTAAGAAAGCAAATTGGTATCCTGAAGTCGGGCATTTTCTTGATCCGTGACCTCAAACGGAGACAGGAGAAGACAATTGTCGGAGTAGAATGTCTATGAACAGGGTGTTCGACCATCAGTCAGGTCTTGGCAATACCATAAACACTCAGTTTCATCCAACCCGAAATGTCATGAAAAGTCTTACGCAGACACCAAAAACCGCTCACGACCAAAAGCAGTGAGCCAGAAGCCCAAGCGCGCTCATTGTGCTGCTTTAGCGCCATCGATAGTGCGCAGGATCCTTCCGCACGACGTGCATCATACGCTCCAACAATAGAAGCAGGCACAATGCAGTCGTTCCTGCCGCACGACGACTGGCCCGGCACGCCGAGAGCAAAGACCTGAGGCGATGATGGACTGTGGACCAAGCAGAGACGAGTGTCATTCTTTAAAAACCGGTGGTCTAATTATGCGCTAGCGTGAACTCGTCTGCAAAATATTTTGTTCTGTTTCTCCCAGAAGCCTGGAACGAGTTTTCCTCGGTATTGAGCTCGGACGAGGAAACAGGTCATCATCGAAGTAGTCGAAACACTGAGGAGACTCGCGTGATTCTATAACGCGGAGCGAAAGAGAGATCTCACTCTTCACAGTCCTTAGAAAGGCACCACATAGGGCAAGATACCGCCGAGTTCAAACTGTCGTCCCCATGTATTGTTGTTTCGCCGCGTATGACGAAGCCCAGTGATTGGTAGAATTGAAGCTGAGTAATGGGTATGAGTATGCATATCTGGAGGAACGTGGTGGAAAAACCCTACCGCAGCATCGGTCTCGGTTTCGACTGTCATCGTAGTACCTAGGGCACCACCGCCTTGAGTTTGTGTCGCCTATTGAGAAGATAAATTAGTACAGATTCTGGCCAGGTAGTCATGCAACGAACTTTTGCATGACTCTCGACAGCATGCACTAAAGCATGCCCAACTCCGAGTCGTTGACAATCGTGGCGGACACCTATCAGTTGGAGCTGCCAAGCGTTGTGCTTCAGTTGTGGGTCTTGGAGCGACTCTGATGTGAATGCGGTATAAAATGGAAGAAACTTTGGAAGGTACAGTGGTCGTTAGTGGAGTCCGCTCATTATTCATCAGGAGACTGACCTTCGTCATCCACCATCCCGGAAGCTCAGGATGCTGTGTACCCAAATTCTTCATGAAGTCGTTGAATCCTACCTCGGCCTGCTCAGGTCTTCCAAAAAATAAGTCAATTATGTAGCACGCGTCCGCGGACTAGCAAAGAGCAATTTCATTCAAAGGTAAGGCCCTTCAGGAACACCGAGAACCTGTGATGGTGAAGAATAGATCTGAACAATGAACCGACGCGAGACAGATACGCAAGGGGGTGACAGGAATAAAATAAAAAACCGGATGTAGGGGGGGGGAGGGGGGCCCGGAGGGCCCTTAAACGCGAACTGTCCGGACATTATGGGAGGTCCTACGACAGCCATTTGGAGGGTTCTTGGGGCTCATATATGATTATCTTTATATACAGTGCTGGTAGAACTGTGCATAGAAGATGTTTTGAGTGTAAAAAGGATAATAATGAATAGTTTTAGGCTAGGTTAAGCTACGGTCGACGTCGGTCATCCCCTCCCCTAGCCTAGGTTAGGTTAAGCTACGGTCGACGTCGGTCATCCCCTCCCCTAGCCTAGGCTAGGTTAAGCTACGGTCGACGTCGGTCATCCCTCCTCTAGCCTTAGGCTAGGTTACACCAACATTCATCAAAGCAATGAGTTAATACCACAATAACCCTCCGTTTTCATCTTTTATGTTGTGTGAAAAGTATTAAATAAATCATTTTAAAATTATTTAAATATTCGAGGGGGGGAGGGGGGAGGGGGGTGAGGCCTTAAACGCGAAAGGTAAGATCCGGTACAGAATTTTACGCTTGCCACCCCCTTGCAGATACGAGAAGTACAGTCGGATGACCAGATGTTCGGTCACAATAGAACTAGTCTCACAAGGTACTTATAAGGAGCTACTCCGGGTCAGAAAGAGTCGCAAAGTTTAGGAGACACTGATGGAAACGCTGAACAAAAACATTAGAACGCGCCGCTGGACGAATCATTTCGGAGTTTGAACCGTTTGAGCCCCGCGTGCTGACGCAAAGTGTCCCGCATCCGGAATCTCGGCTCTGTTACCTTTGTGCCTGACCATCACCTGCTCCCCAGCAGCGAACGCTCTACGAACGATGTTCAAAGCTCGATTGATGTCCTTCTGCTCTGCTTCACCGAACCAACCTCATAACCATCATGTCAGGAATTCATGTTCGCCAACTGTCGCCCAATGAGGCCAACATCGGTAAGCATCTATCATATCTTTCTATTTTCCACATATTGAGGATTTCCGTCTGGTGTACACGCGTAGAGGTTACCTTACAATCTGCCATCGATGCGATGGGAGACGCGTTCAAGGGAGGAAAGTATGGTTCAGGTCATTATGAGGACCAATATCTGACTCTCGGGGCGTTCTAACAGATGTCTTCACCGAAATGACGGCTGGAAACGCAGACGCTTCCGTCCAGTCTCCTCTAGTCCGCGATCTTCACGCTGCGCAGATCCGGGCTGGTCTGATCGGAGGCCTTGTATATGTTGCTGAAGTCGAAGGTCGCGGCGTCGCTGGGGCAGCTGTTTGGTTTGGTCCAGGACAGGACCTGCTCAGCTCGTGAGTCTCTCTTTATTGTTGCTGGGAGGTGTCTTATTTGCCGTAGTTCTGAACGTCCAGACATACTAAGACTATGTCGTCGGGAGTCATTGAACTCGAGATGAGTGAACCCTTCCTGAAGAATCGTACGTGAACCACCACTTTTCGACCCTTACTATCTCATACAGATCGTCAATTAAACTTTTGCTCAGTTCATCAGGAAAGGTGCAAATCCCGCCTAGAGTACTAGAGGTCGCAAGAGGTTATAGAAGGACCCAGAGAGCCTTTTTCTTTTGCCGATGTCTAGGAGCATGGGCGATCGGTTGGTGGGAAAGAAATGGCAGTTGAAACGCATCATCCGCGTCGGTTGACGTTCATTTTATTTGCCAAGAGCAGCATGTCAGCGTACATACGAGTATGATTCACGCTGCATACAGCACACCTCTTCCTTCCTTCCTTCCTAAAGGTCACTTAAGCTTGCCCTAAAGTGAACGTGGAAGCTCGCTGGCGCGACGCGTCCTAACGCGTTTCCCTCAACAACTTACCTTCATCCCATTGCTCGTTCGTTGCTCGTTCGCATATGTCACCCTCCGCCTTCCCTGTCCAAACGCCACTTTCAACCCAAGCTAAACAGCCTCTCCGGTAGTGCCCTCAATAAGAGTTGGTCCAAGGTTGTACACGATGATATGGTGCGTGCTGGTCCGTGGTCAAGCGTACTATCATCTACTTATCATTCAGTTTCTAGCATAGCAAGTATGTTTCGTGACGAGGAACACGATGCACAAGCTGAGAACAGTGGTATTCGACACTTCAAAAATTGAACTGGTAAGCCCTATTCTTGTTAATTAGTTGCGTATCTCGTGCGTCGTATACCTTCGCTCCATCGCGTTCAGCGACGGCTTCCACTCAAGTCTCAAAGGTTAGCCTTGGTCAGCGCTTCAGCGCCCTATCGTTACCGTGGCGTGTTCTTGCGACCCTTCCCTCCCATTCTCGTTTACCGCGAACGACGGACACGTACTCCTCCATGTGTTCCGAACGTCCATCCGCACTTCTCCTTCACGACATCCTCCACCGCAGCCTCATCCCATTCGTCACACCCGCACAGTTCCTCGCATACTATATTCCCTCTTTGTTACTTCTCACACTCCCACATTTTTAAGTAACTTGTATGGCTCTTACTTTATCATAAATACACATGGATATATATAAGATGCCCCGTATCACCTTTCGGATGAGCTATGTAATAATGGAATACCCAAGGAATACCAGGCTAGGATACAATAGAGAAATGCGAACGAAAAAGAGCGCTCTCTTGTGCCAAGGCAAATGATCGGCGACTACGATCAAATGAAAGAAGAATGCTTTTGACGCGTCTTGGAGCTCTCTGGGAGGCTCTCAATAGAGGGGGTGTCTCTGGAGTCACTTGCCGGACTAGGAGCTCTTGCTAGAGCTAGCAAGAGCCTCTCAACTTTGCTGATGTTGTGCACCCATCTCCCGAGCGTACATCATGGAGAATAATTTTCCTCGCAATGTCTCTAGGGATCCTCTCCTCCGCCATCATAACATCTTGGCTTCTCCCGTCGCCCACTACTTTCTCTTCGCTATCCACACCATCCCCTGAAGACTTACCGCGTGTGAACGCCTACATCGGTCTCGACAGACTCCCTTTTCCGAAGTCGCTGAAGGGAAAGGAGATCCTCAACTTTCCACTAACAATCGGGCGTGTAACGTTTGACGATCCAAACTTCGTCATTCCCACCGAAACTCCTGACGTACCGTCACCCGAGGGCGTTGTCTTCCCCGATGTTCGCGAGATTCTCATATCATCGACCGTAAGCCTACGTCTAGAACCGTCACCCCGCCGCTGTTCATGTTGATTGTTCATCAAGATTTCTACCGTGGCAGAAGTCCGCGTCTTGGACTTTGGGATGGAGCGCTGCCATGTATCAATCATGCTCGCTAGGGTACCGTGAAAAAAGGCCGAATTAATAACTTGTGAATAAATCGGTGTTAATAACATGTTAATAACACGTTATTAACAAAGCTCTCTGGCTGGGGGTTTACGGCCATGTTAATAAATGTGGGGATGCCGAGCATCTGAATGATGGTTTGTGTCTGAATCTCGATGAGAGGCCCACGGTGGCTCTTTTTGCCAACTTTTTGCCAACTTTTCGCCCACTCTCGACTTGACCTGGCCTTGGCATAATCTCAACTTATCCTAACCTAACCCCCGCATCAACTCCGCATAGCCTCAACTTGTACTTAACTTGACCTTATCCTAACCTACCCTGCACTCCGAAGATTTTCTTCTCATTTCTCCGAGTCCAATGTGCAGGTAGTGACTTCGAAGTGGCAGGAAGTGCAGGGTAGGTTAAGGTAAGGTTAGGGGATGTTGAGGTCAAGAGTAGATTAGGGGTAAGTAACCCAGGATATTGGTGGGTAGGTTAGGAGAAGTCGAGGTTATATGAAGGCTAGTTCACGTTAAGGAGAGGTTCAGAAACAAATCTCGTACGTTCTTCTGCTCTACTCTATCATCCTTCGAGATTTTAACAGGCCTGATTTTATTAACATGTCCATAAAGCCGTTACTCACATGTTATTAACTCGGAATTTCACATCGTTATTAACACTGTGAAAAATGTGTTAATAAAGAGGCGAACACCTCGGTTGTTAATAACATGGGTGAGACTCGCCCCGGGAATTATTCACGGAACCCTAATGCTCGCGTCTACGGCAGCACCTTCGTCGAGCAATGATGGCGATCGTCTTATCAGCGATGAAGGTGCATCCATACAAGTATTCCGCTTGGAAGCAGAGCGTCCTCTGAACCTCATTCCGAACTCGAAGGTCGCCATGCCGCGTAGAAAGGAATCTTTAGGGGTGTTAGAGGCCGAGGTCGGCTCGGTCGTCAACACGACTGCATTTAACTGCACCTCTGGGTCTTTGGAGCAGTTTGAGCTCGTCTGTGCAACGCCGTCCTGTTATCTTAGGCTGCGGCAGGAGACCGGATCACAAGGTCTCGGTGAGCTTTAACGATCTCGAAATCAATCATGGATTGCTACTAATGACGGTTGTGTCGACAGGCGTGGTCGTAGTGCAGCTTCCGTCGCAGTAATATAGCTAGAAAAGGTCCCGCACAGCACGATCGTGTGCCGAATCACGTTAAGGTTGACTATGGGCATTGTCATTCCTCGGAATTTATCTACTCTACATGGCATACCGCTCTTCGCTCGAACCACTGGTCCCATTCACCCACTCGTCCCAATTCCTGTCCAAATCTTCCAACACAGCGGCCCAGTCCCTGCAACATGCGTCGCACCAACCCTCTCAACTTCAAAATCCCTCTCCAGCGGATCGAAGGGTTCCAAAGTTAAATCCGGATGGCACAACACCATCTCAACAGACGCACAAAGATCGTCAGCTACCACTGAATGCTCAGGATTGCGAGGCTTGATCGTGGATTCTCCCTCACCTGTCTAATATAGTTAAGGCAATGATGAGCATGGGCCAAAGACCCAAGCGGATGCTCCGGCTCCATGATAGCGAGGCGCAGAAGGCGCAAACAATGCAATTGATGGAACATCGATACACATAAAACACGGTGTGGCGATCCCATTCGGACGTAGCCTTGCCCTCGAGGTGACGTTGATGCCCAGTGGGCCAGAGCGTCCGGACCTTCGAGAGGATAGTTGAGGCTTTCCTCGACTGTCAGCAGGACAGGAGCGAGTTGTGGCATTGGGTAGTATTGAGGGCAGTCGTTACCGATGTATGCTGTGAAAATGTGAGTGTCCTAGATAAAGCGTCGTGCAGGCACAAAGGGGCTTACTGTATTCCCTAGACTTTTCTACAAAAGTAGCGGAATGGTATAGCTGGTATACCGTAGAAAAGACACTGGAAAAAAATGTCACCACGAAGACAAGAACCGGAGTGGTGAGATCAGAGCGCATCGTCTAGCTGTCGTCAAACGGAGAGGGTAAGGAACGGGAGACGATAGTGAATAGCTCGACAAAGCTGACGGACTAACATTAGACGTTTGTGCGCCTGATCTACCATTCGAAAGAGCATATGGCGGGGCCGCAAATTTGTCCTACGAATCCAGTCACGAGGGCCCGTTATCGGCCGGAGAATACAGTCGGTTTTTGTTTTATGATGGACACAAATAGGGGGAGTCAGAAGCAAACCTTGAGGCGTTAACGAGCACAAAGGCTTCGCTAAGAATGCCGGTGCGAACATTCAGACATCGGATAACAGCACACAGTCAATGCCCTGTCACCAATTATAACAGCCCGGATGTACTCTCGTAGCGAGAGTGGACTCACTGCTGAAAAGTCCACGAATCGAAATAGATTGGGACTCAGGGAAAGGACGCATGACTGAGACTAAGCAAGTCTTTACTTCGCGTCTGCGGCGGCGTAAACCACTCTCCAATCCTCGCATACGTGCATGACTGCCATCTCCACAGCATGTGGACCGACAGGGTCTCGCACATTCTCTAAATGCAGGTCAGAACGACATAACATCATCTGGGAGGGCGCAATGTGTCAGTCGTATTCCGAAATCGGACGTATATAGATAGGGGGAGTGAACTGACCTGGCGCAAATAGTTCATGCAATGCCTCACCAGGCCGTATGTAACATTCCCTCGCGGCCTCTCGCCTGTCTCGATGCGTGTATGCGAAATGACGATAGCTGCTCGAATAATGTCGAGGCAGCGCAGCTGGTGGAACATCGAAATGGTCTGCGGCTGTTCTCCCGAAGTAGTGAAGATCTTTCCACCGTCAGATGGGACGAGTTGAGCCCACTGCTGGATCCCTTCTTCGGTATCGAGCTGATAGTGAAGCGTGTCTTCGACAAACAACGCGACAGGTCGAAGAGGGCCTATGTTCCAATGACTTGATATCGACCTCGCTGACACAAAGGCAATTCAGCATATTTACTTGTAAGCTAAAGGTGAATCAATACTTACGTGCTGTATGAAAGGCTGGGTCCACAACCTGATGGGAAGTTGCCCACAAATTGGATACCATGGAAGCGAGTACGAGTCCGAGTGTGCAGCCCAGAACGATGAGAGAAGCTGTTTGTAACCGAGAGAGCATCAGGCCCGCCGAACAAACGAGGATATTCTCGAGCTGAAGACCACGGCAGATGGAGGTCTCGGTACAAATAGCAGCTCATGCGGGCGGTTCTACCTCGTTCGATATAAGCGGGGATATACCGCACAAACAAGAAGATCAACTACCATTTCAGGAACACGAGCGCCGTCCTCAAAATATGACCACGGGATGCATCCGTACTGCATGAGCACGTTGAGCGCGGGTGTCCATCACAGTGGTCGTTTATCAAGGTGGCGTCATGTGAGGAGGCATAGGCGAATGACGGTAATTTACTCTTGCATATACGACCATGGGGAGAGCGATTGAGCGACGATTAATAGAGCGCGCGACATTTTGCCTCTGCCGCACAAGAGAAAGGATGGAAGGGAATTAATTGAGTTCCAAAGGCGGAAAGAAATCAATAGTAAGACACCTCAGCTGGTAGCACGGATCAGCAAGAGCGTAGGCGTAGTTTTCTCTGACAAGAGCCAGGTTAAGCGATCTGCGTGCCACATGCATACTGGGTATCAAGAATATGCCACCGTACTCTGTGCAGAGAGATTAATCTCTTAGAGAGGTTACAAATTTACAGCCTCATCCGCATTCAAGATGAGTGTCGCATAGAACTTCATAATCTCCACGAACGAATCCATCAAAATCCCTATAGCAGGCAGCGGTTAGTCAACATGATCAACCACTGCAATCATCGATGTATGGGAGGAGACATACTTTCGTCGACTGTGTGCGCGAACTTATGCGCCGGGTTCGACCGATCAAAGTGGCGATATCTGAAAATATGTGGCGTCAAGTCCCAGTACCACCTCGTATCTGTAAATTGAACGACCACACGTGCGCAAATCAGCTCCATCATTCCTCTAAACACCCACAGTCGACAGAGAATTCGACTCGCCAGTACCACCGGTACCCATCCCTGGACTAACGACCAGCTTGTCCTCCTCGCTCCCACTTACGATCCCCCTATGGCCGTTGTATACCGCCCTGATCGTACCACTCAACAACCGCCAAGGTTCTGCGTCGTCGCCCGAACCAGCCGGTGTCCCAGGTGCAGGTTCTCGGGCTTTCCAGACACCGAACGCGTGAGAGAGGATGAGGGTTCCATAGGCGGGAGTGGACGGTGTGTAAACGGTGTCATTAAAGGCGGTGAAAGCGAGAGAGTACTGGCCAGCGAGGGAGAGCAGGCGAGAAAAGTCGTAGGATTCGGTTTCAGCGACAGAACTGGTTTGGCGGAGAGGTGTTACTGGTCAACATATGTGTGGCGGCGAACAAGACGAGTGTGGCGTCACCTACCTGTCTGTGGAGATCCTATGGTTCATGACTGCGTAAGCCCTTTCGGGTAACGCATTCGTCTTCACTCCTCCTCTGATGATATCAATGGCCTGCGTCGTCCCTAGCAGATTCTTGATCGCCTTATCCTCCAATACCACCTCTTCCAGTTCATTCAATGCTTTATCCGAACCCGCATCGGACGATTTGACGAGTTTGCGGAGCTTAGGATCGACGGAGGATGCGTGGGTGGATATGCACTGTAATGTGGAGTAGAGCGGGCTGGTTCGGGTGAGATGCACGGGGAAAGGGTCTGATTCCCAGGCGACGAGCATGGAGGAGAGCATGCCGATGCTCTGTCAAACCACATAGATCAGGGAAGAGCGTAACGGAAGTTTGGGTGAGATGTGCTTACCGTGTGGGGAGGCGGGACGGATGAGTGACCGCCTGGGGAGCTCAACTCCAATCGACTATCAAGGGCCGTGAGAAATGAGTTAGTTCGCTTTTTCGAGAAAGAAAGGTGGGCTAAAACGCGTACACGTCCATGTAGCCCTTCTCATTCGTACCAGGTATGGCGATCGTAGAGCCATACTTCGTCTCCCATTGACCTGAACGGTTATAGTCAGCATTTAAGACCTGGATTAGTGTCGGTATGATCCGAGTCACTCACCGCCCTCGTCAACGAGCATTGCAAATCCGTTTTTACCGAAGGTCTTCAATAGGTATTGTCCAAGATATTGCGCCCCCTGAAGAAGGCTTCGTTTCAACGAGGCTATTTGTGAAATGAAGGGTTAGATGAAGGAGAGACGTACATGAGCACCCATGATCTCTTCATCGAAACCAAGTGAGAGGACAATCGTGCGGCTAGGCTTGAATCCTTGCTCGATCAGTATCTCAAGGGTTGACCTATCATTCACCATGAGTTCTTTTCGCGGTCGAGGGGTAAATCGTGAGGTTAACTCACATCAAACCAATCAGATCTGTCTTGTCGTCGAGTGACCCTCTTCCCCACATGAATTCTCCTGAGTAACGTGAGGTGAATATTTTTAGGAGTAACACACGTTGAACGAAACGCACCATCGTAATAGCCTGCGTACGGTGGATAGGTCCACTCGCCGAAAGTTTCCGGATTGACCGGAACAACATCTGTAATAGGACGTGAGCTTGGTCAATCACGACATAGGGACTTTCGTGGCGCACCTTGATGCGCTGTCAGCAATATTGGCTTCAAGGAGCTGTCCGAGCCCTGCCAGTGGTACACGAGGCCGTAGGTGTTGACTTTCGTCAGACTGACTGTCGAGTGCCTACATGTAAAGCGATCAGAGAAGGTATAGAAGCGGGCGAGTGAGAAGGTACTCACACTTTGGGATAAGACGCCACAAGGTACTCATGGAACGCGTCGAACTGCTTCCATCGCTCGTCGGCCCCTACTGGTTGCATGTCGTCAAACGACTCCGTCCTGGTGAGTGTTTAAAATTTAGTGCTTGCACAAGAGAGTTCTCGCGAAGGACTCACTTCACTTGGATAGCTCCACTCAACTAACATGCCATGCGTTAGGACTTCCTCCGCCACAATCCGAGGCAACGATGATGCGTACCCAGTTCACCATCCTGGCCTTACCACCATCCGAGTCATACAGCGTATTCAACGTCTCGAGCAGAGTTTCGTGCACTGATGGATACAGCGCATTGAATTGTGGGCATGCCTCAGTTCCGGCGCCTGCGAAAGAGTCGAAGGCCCCCAGAAGAGCTGACGCTGGAGTTCCGATTGGCAAGGGAGCAGCGTAAAAGATGAATGATCCTCCAAGTGCTGCAGCAACAACGATTCCGAGGCGACGAAAGTGGTTCTTCACCAAGTTCTCGCGCCTTGTTCTAGTGGGGCTACTACGGCTCGGATTTCCCATGTTGGAACGCGAGCAGTTGGTACGCTGAGCGTTACCGCCCAGAGGAAGGTTTGTCGAAAGCCTTTTGAAGGAACGTAGAACCCGCACAAAACCGAGAACATCTCGGAAGAGGCTTCTACATATCGCTGATATCGTTGATTTGTCGTTGATGATAAGAAAGCATGACGTGGGGACATGCCAAGACCCTCTGATCCTAACAAGGACAAACAAGGCACCGGCTACCACCGAGGTTACAGTGTGCCTTGAGTGCGCCACACTGCCTGTGTTGCAGTACTTACTCTTGTTTCTTCCAGGGACTTGAACGGCACTATCTACATGCTGCATCCTGTGCTCGCAATAATCACCCTCAATCACTGACTTCTTGTGTGCTTTTAGGCATACGTCGTCCAAACGTCGTCGGGCGCATTCTCTGCAGATAGAGTGGGGGATCCGATGTTTGTATGCCCCTCTTTCACCGCACGACTTTGCCACGACAAAAACTCTTGACAGCTCATATCAGAGGAAATAGAAAATATGCAGAGCTTCTGGATAAAGAAGAGCTAGTACCCATACATACAAGTACAGAGGTGATGGTTCTACAGGACTTGTTGGTAGGGAGCTCATGTAAGTATATCAATCCGGAAAAGCGTTGTATAAATCTGGCAGGGACAGTGGTGAGAAATATTCATATGTATATAGTGCCCATGCACGGCGTTCAAATACGTACAGCCGGACTGTCCTCGATCTTATGCCACAGGGATGATATTCTACGTACTCTCCGAGGCACCAGTCTCCCGACGCAGCTGTCTCTGAGCTGTTACCCAATCGTCTTCTGGTATCCCAGTCCACTGAAAGCTCCATTTCTCAAGAATTACTTTTCTCCATCGCTCCAGCGCTTCTTCATTGTCACGATCTAAACCATCGCATTCCGCTCCATTGAATTCGTACATCAGACCGACATCGCGGGAGATAGAGACTACCTCGTTTGCGGCGGGTAGTCGAATGTCTTCATAGATCTTCATTGCCTCGGGAACGCGTTCTTTTGTGGTGGTAGGGTCTGCTAGGAGGCGACCAAGTAAATAGGCGTCCTGAAATCAACATATTCCGTATGAGTGCCATCCTCGTTGATGAGTTTCTGCGACTCACCTCCATCGCTTGGCCAGCACCTCCAGATACATGCGTGGTCATAGCATGTACCTGTAATCTTCTCAGCGACAGGACCCATATCATGTAACTGATTACTCACTGCATCTCCTATGAGTGCGACGTTACCCGAAGTGGATATTGGAAGGGAACTGCACACATGAATAGCCCATCGTGAAGTCGATTCATCCAAAGACTACAAAGATTTGATGTCTGATCATCAGCCCGAGTGGAAAAAGGAAGACAGTTTCTTGTACCTCAATCATCGCTTTGACTTGTGGCTCCCATGCCTTGTATAATTCAGCAACTTCTTCCTTTGGAGCATCACTGACCCATTTTCCACTGAAGGGCTTCCCCTCATTGTCGAGATTCGTGTCAAATGCGAGGAAATTGATTAATTTGCCGTTTGCAATCGGGTACGCGATAATATGCTTCCAAAAAAAATCGTAAATATATGGACTTGGAGGTATCTTGATTGATCTTACCTTTCCTTTGCCACTGTACTGAACAACATGGAGTTAGGATAAACGGTATGGTTCAGCAAGGTACGAGAGTTAACAGACATACACTGAATCCGACAGTGGCTTCTAGTACAGGATGGTCGGGACTAATCGCCCGAAGCTTGTGCGCTTGGATGAGGCTTCTGTAGACCATGGTACCGGACCACTGAGGCTCGATGACTTTTGTAAGGTCATCCGGGGAGGACAATGCGGAAGGAAGGTTTCCTTTACGGGCAAGGTCCTCGAATAGAAGTCGTCTGACGACGGAACGAACGCCATCAGCACCAACGAGGACGTCGGTCTCGTCCGTGGTACCGTCGGCGAACTGCAAGACATATCCTCCCTCGTCTCTGATGGCATACGACGTTAAGGCTTTGCCGGTATGAACCTTGCAGCGTGGTGGAATACGACTTTTCAACATGTCGACGAGTGTGCCACGGTGGAGAGGTATGGGAGAATCTGGTGACAAGAGCTCGAACTATGAGAAGACCTTCGTTGAGCGATCACAGAAATAGAGACGCACACGACGATATCAGTCGATTGATTTCGATACCCTTTTCCGGCTGGTCGCTTCTTCGAAAGATCATTGCCAGGTCTGAGGGAAATCAACGGTCAAGGTGAGCCATTAAAAATAGCATGACACGTACTTTCGCCCTCCGAAGGCCTAGCGATAGATCGCTTGTCCATTTCGTCGTCGAGATCAAGACGGCACATAACATCCCATGTGCGTTTCCAAACAGCCAGTCCAGCTCCGACGGTGCCGATCTCGGAGGAAGACTCATAGATATCAATAGGTATGTTGGAATATTTCCCCAATGTCACCGCGAGAGTGAGCCCGCTGATTCCCCCGCCACTGCAATGCACGTTGGAATGTAAACAGACGCGTACAGACAACAAGATGGGAAACACATACCAGATCGCTACTCTGAAGGTTTCAGACATAATTGCGGAGGACACCCACAGGACAGAACAAAGAGAGAAGCAAGCAGTGGGGATGGGGAAACCGCCCCATGCGCCGAAAGGCTTTGTAGCTTACGTTTGGCGCTAATTGGATATAATCAGAGATGTATTCATAGACGCTTAGCTTCTCGGGTTCAGCTGTATCCAAACGAGGAAGAGCATGAGATGGCAATCTTCCTTCTTACATATAACAGCAATATATTATCTACTTGTTCTGGATACTACAGGTATGTAGCTTCTCAACTGGGAATGGCATCGCATCTCGTTACTATATATGTCCTTGTGAGCACCGAAATTAGAGGAGCACAGTCCCTGCAGGACGCATACGAATGATAGATCACGAACATCGGACCATAAATAGGTCAAACTAGAGAATGAACGACCCATGAAACCTAACCGAACCAGCCAATTGTATCATGCTCTTATTCATTTGCGATCTTCTGTGTCGAAATCTCCCAATTCGAGGTTTTGATCCTTGGCGGTGATAAATATGAGTAAGCGCATTTGCAGCACTACCGACGAGGGAGGACTCACGGATCTCGAAGGCGCATCGCCAATCTGATCGATACCTACATGTATCTCCACCGTTCGAACCTTGTTATGAACAGGTTTAGTACGACGAAACGATCCAACAAGATGAGGAAGAGCATGAGTATCAAATGACTGACTTCGTTCGTCCCGTCCCTGTTATTTTGAAAAGCGCCGGTGGTGATTTGCCCCGTCGTAATTACGTCGGAAGAGAAAAGGCTTGCACGACCGTTCAGACTACACAAAGTAATCAACGCGGCTATCCACAACAGCTCGAGAGTAAATTAACGTACGAAGCCAGTAAAGAGTTGGAGTACACTTCAAGCATGATGGGTCAGATACCATGGACAGGAACGTTTTGTAGAAAGCTCACATCGCGCGCTATTGACGACGAAGAAGATGAATATAGCTAATAGAGGTACGATTAGACCTACTGCTGTCGAAGATTGGAAGCCAAAAAGGCTCACTGTTGCCGGACATCGCCGTGAGCTGTAATGTGAATGAATCACTATAATTTTAATATCATGGGTGTTTCTCACCAATATGACCATGAGGATCGCAGAAATACTGTGTTACGTCGAAGTCAGCCATATGGAGTGGACATCTGATGAAATCCCACGTACCTGGTGAGGAGTCCGGTTTCTTCGTACACGAATGCGTATCAGTGAGATTGGAAAAAAAAACAGAACAGTATCTTAAGAACCTAGCGTCCAGATGGTCAATTTATCCACCATCCTCTGAGTTCTAGGAGCCTTAGATCAGAGTCAGTCAACGATTGCTATATAAGTGGACTCACTGTCGAAACCTTGCCTTCTGCTTCGATAAATAAAAGCACAGACACACTGTGTTGAATGTGTCTATAGCTGCTCCGAGGGAGAAGTTGAACACGATGAGCCATTCATACTTCTTGATGAACAGCTGCAAATCCTCCAGCTTGTAGAGAATAACGCTCAGGGCTACTCCTGACGCTATGCGGCCCAGTATACCTATCCAGGCGAGAAGTGGTAACCAGATGCTGTGTGTCAAGCCGCGCAACCTCTTCGTGAAGAACAACTGTAAACGACGGTGAGATCAGTTTCGTCCCTTAGGTACAAGATCTTGATATAACTTACTTGAACGGCGGACGTGACAACCATAGCGATCGTCACGGAAAAGCTGATGGACCACAAGTCGTGAAGAGCTCCGAGGAAGTCTCCAAAGTGGATGATAGTAGCTCTGTAGATGAATGTGTAGATGAAGGTGATATGTGCAGTCTCCATAATCCTATGGCATCAGACGAGGATTAGGAATCAGACAGAAAACAAATGCAGTGGATACCTACAACACACAGTAGAGCTGTATGATGGATAGGTAATCAGCCATGACATGATATGGAGGACATGAAAATTCAACGTACGATAAGCTTTATGAACAAACTGTCCTTGAATCTCAGCTGGTAGTAATTATACACCTGCACGAGCATAGCACCGTAGAGTATTGAAGAGCAGAGAATTCCGAGCTCGATAGCACCCAGACTTTGTCCCAGTAACGAGTTCAAGGAAGACATGATAGAGTAGAGAGATCAAAAGGACACGAGTGCAGAGATCGTGAGGGTGGTGTCCACGACAATAGGTTTCCTTTATGTCGTCTATTTTCGACAATCAGTCCTAGCATTGTGATGGGAATGAATCGATGACTAATGGCAGTACCAGACGTCGTTAGAACGCATGATAATTTCCAACCCGCCCCAGTTCGAGAAAAGCCTTGTCATACTGGGACCAGGATTCGCCGACTGCTATGATGAAGAGAAATTTCTCCACATTGCGGAAATTGTATCTCTGGTTGAGGAGATTTGCGGATACGACTGATGGGAGGACTTGCCAGACTACTACACTTGGCTCAAAAATTGCACCGCGGGAAACGCCCAACGATCACAATAGGGGCCTCTAAGATCCGTTGATACTCCACTACTTAGTAATGGACTGAAGCTAAATCGAGGGCCTATCAGCTATCGCTCTCCGTAGACTTACAAAGAACGTATCAGGTAGAAAGATGCGAGGCTGATAGATGAGACTAAATGAAGCCCAGCGCATGATGGAACAAGTCAAAGGAGAAATTCACCATACTCTTATGTATATATGTGGGGAGAAAGACACCTAGATGGCATGCGACAGATGGAACAAATCACAATCATCCGCTGTGTATCTGTGGCCACCCGTATCATTTTCGGGGACGAGTGTGTGATGACTGCAGTCATAGATGCCACAAAGCTCTATTGATGAAAGATCTGGCTTTGAATCAGTCTCGGGAGGGTGATGATGAGAATAAGGCCTTTTTATAGCCACGCAGACATTTCCTCCCAAACCTCGCTCTCATGATTGTCCGAAATGGCTGTAATAGCCGGTGTGGAAAGAAGGGAATTTTGGATGCAGCCACAAAGTACACGAAATCCTCCTTCCGCAAGCAATTCGACAGATCTGTGGACGTCTGTGCATTTTAGGCGGATCAAAAGCATATATGACCGACGATAACGTCGCACAATGGCTCCATTGGTTTGATCATCGGAATGCTATGATCAATCACCAAGACCCTCCGCGGACTTGAGGCCAGACCCAAGGTAGAGGCATCCGTCTGGTTGCCCCCCGGTCGCTTTTTTCGCTGTGCCACTGGGCATGCATCGTCACCGTGGTATTCTGAATCAGCCTGTTGTCAGTTATGAGTAATCGAATATACGACCTTAAATTATATGAGGCACTAGCTTCTAAGTCTGTTGTGCTCAAGTGAACTCGTTCTAGCTGGACCGTCGACAGCAGAAGGAAACGGAAAGCGCAAGGATCAGTGGTCCTCCCGAACTCAATAATGCACAGCGTCCTTCCTCATCACAGCGGGCCGCGGTCGGAGCCTCCAACTGTGCTTCCATTCTGACTTTCATTGCACAAGCAATTGAGCACAGAACGCCAGCATAGGGTAGAGTGTTCCGTGTACTTGTTCCGTAAAGGGAGCGGTGATGACCGCGAGCAAGAGATCATCTCCACCACCCGCAATCGACACGCGCACTCTAAGCCCACGAAACAAAGCCAGAAGCGAAGACATGGGCGATGGGACTTCCCAGTAGACGACATCATGTCATATCTCAATAGAGATCAAGTCGGTGTTCTGTTGGATGCCAGAAGGCTTATGGCAGAAGGCGGGTTCCGTCTGCGGCTCGCTGCAGCCTACCGAAGACTACTGCGTGTCTCGGCTCCTTTTTCACACCTGAAGCGTATACAACGACCAAGGAAAGATGAACGGCGTGAACAGCAGGACCGTCCAATAGACGGTATGATATCGTGTCTCAATAGTTGACAGCGAGTCGGTAGTTCTCCGGGTGTGAGCAAATTTGTAGCAGAGCCCCACCTTCCAATTAGCGTCATGTTCACGGAAAATCTTCGCATCCATCGCGCATGAAGTGCGCATAGACAAGATGGTGTGACGGACAAAATGGGGCGTATTACCCAAAATCGCGATGAATTTGACGAACGGATAGGGTAACAATGTTGCTCAGAAGACGCAGCAGACATCGTTAGAGGAGCAGAGAGGCATTGTGTTTGGACTGAGGGATGGTCAGGAACAGGCTGGAGGCAGAGATCATGAAGATGAGAGACGGTAAGGCCGGTGCTGCTGACCCGAACGGACGCTGACGGCCCTTTGGAATCAGACCATCGTATGTCGCCACCGATTCCGCTGGAGAGAAGCGCATCCGAGTATCAACCAGTATTCGAGGAGATCAGACAAAGCACCGAGTACTGTGTTTTGCCAGAGGATGGCCAGAGTAGGACATCGACGAAAAAGGTTGGTTGGCGAGAACACAAAGAGGTCACAATGCATGTTCCTCCTTTCTGCCCTCGCAAAAACAAATCTTGGTTGTACTCTGTCGGAGAAGAATGCACCCACGAATTCTGAGCATAAAGGATGAAAAGAGCCATACTTGGATCCGTTTCTGCCTGTGCAGAAAAAAGGAACCGGCGTTGTGTCTGGGCCACAACGGCTGTGGCTATGCTACGCTTCTGAACAATGTGACTGAATTTGCCACTGCAATCAAGGTTTCCACCACCAACGTCTCTTGAGGCCTGAGGTTTGTTCCTCACCCCAATGCGGAATGACACCCGTGCGGATGTCTAAGCCCACGAAAAGTAATTCGAGCAGCAGGACCCCCCAGTAGACAGGATTATTGTATCATGCATTGATAGCTGACAGCAGGTCGGTGGTTCTGTTAGTGTCAGCGGACTTGTACCAGAACCGCACGTTCGAGTTTATAGTGATGTTCACGGAAAAGTTTAGTCGCAATCGCGTGCTTCAAGTGTGCATAGACAACACGATAGGATGAGCAAAACGGAACGTACCTGGACCGGACATCGCGATGAATTTGACGAAGGGGTAGAGTAGCGATGTTGTCGAGAAGATACTACAGATTTCAAAGTCCTAGGAGCCTACAAGCATCATGTTTAGACTGGAGCATAGTCGGGAACAAGGGTGGAGGCAGAGATCTTGAAGATGAGAAGGTAGCGCTGACGAGACCTCCCCATCAGATATCGCCACCGGTTCCGCTGAGGGCCAAAAAAGTGAGGCATATCCGTGTAGCGGTAAGAGCTTCAATAGGATGTCTGAGACGAGTAGTGAGTCAGGGCAGCCCAAGATTCGAGAAAGCTGCGGAGGACGATATCGACGAAAATGATGGTGGGTGGCGAGAAGAAAGAGAGGTGGGCCACAACGGCTGCGGCTGTGCTGCGGTTTGGAACAACGAATTTGCCATTCCTGGCAACCAAGCTTTCCACCACCAACCTCTCCTCGTCCTCATCTCTGCTCTCACTCTCATCGCTCGGCGCAGAAACTCGTTCTTTTAGATACCCACTCTCTTCAATCCGACAAGGAAACAACTCGACTTCGAACAAAATGAAGTCCCTCACGCTCGTTTTCACCCTCGCCGCCGTCGCGCTCTCCGCCTCCGCCTCCCTCTCCGACCTCTCCAGCTCAAACACCCATCGCGCCCTCCACAACCGTCTCTCCAACATCAAACCCGCCTCCAACCTCGAAGCAAATGCATCCGTCGCCAAGCCCCGTCGCCGCAAGCGCTCGCTCTGCGCCGCGATGAGCAGTAGCAGCGCCGCCGCGGCGGCTTCTACCTCTGCGAGCTCTTCGAGTGTGTGGACAAGCTCGAGCTCGAGCGTGTGGGTTGCGCCGACGACGACGAGTAGCTCGGATACGTGGACTAGTACGAGTAGTAGTGTGGCGGCGGCGAGTAGCAGTGCGAGTGCGAGCACGGATGCGGGTGGGAATACGTATACTGGCGATGGACATACCGTGCGTTATTCTCTTTTATATCAGCGGAGACTTCATGCTAATAGCTTGTATGTGTGCGTTGTGGACAGTTCTCGTTCTCTAACCAGTGCTCGTACGCTGTCGTCCCCGTCCTCGTCGACGTTAGCGGAACTTACGATAGCGGTGAGTAGTGCCCGTGTTTGACTACTCCCAATCCTCGCTCAACGCACCTTCTACGTGTAGCTTCTGGAACTACGCAGTGGAGCAGCACCTTGAACTCGCTGGCTGCTGGTGGTTCGTACAGCGCGACCGTTCCATCCACCGTACGTCTCGCTCCATTCTCATCTCGGTGCCACTGTGGCACCATCCCACTCAATCACCACCGTCCCCTTCTCCCCTCCCCTTCGGCACCTCTCCCATGAACCTCTCTACTCTTCCGTCCATCCCTCCCACCTTCAATCTCAATCTCACTCACATCCATCCTGTAGTGGAACGGCCGTCTCTTCGCGCAAGACTCCGCCTGCGGCTCCCTCGGCGAAGACTGCACGATGGGCGAATTCAACCTCGGCGCGGACAGCATCTACACGCCCAACTCGTGGGATGTGAGTATCATCCAGGGGTTCACGCAGAGTATGAGTATTGCGAGTGGGGGGAATACGGCGATTTGTACTAGTGCGAGCTGCACGGTGCGTTATTCTCCTTCATTCGTTGCTAGGTTGGAGTGGAGAGATGGGGTGGAGAGAGTTGTGTACTGATGGATCTTGGATTGGATGTGTGTAGTGCCCCGACGCGTACCCTGTTGGCGATATGACGGGTTGTGGAGACGATGCGCCCGTGAAGGCGACTAGCTCGGGTGATAAGACTTTCGATAGTACGTCCGTTTTCCTCTTATTCTCCTCCTTCCTCTCTCTCTTTCAACTTCCAGCAGTTCTTGTTCTTGTTGCTTTCGCGCTATCCCACTCAGTATCTTTCCAATGTGCTGCGCACAGCGTTATCACAAGTGTACTAACGCATACATCGTTCTAGTCGTCTTCTGCCCCTAAACGCCCCTATCCACGATCGACACTCACCACTCAAGCCCAAAATACTCCGTCTACCCCTCGAAGGGTAGTTCTCTTAAATCTCCATCCCCACCGCGGACTATGATCATACATCCTATAGACTGTTGTTTCGCTCCTACCGCCGCTGCTGTTGTTTTGCTCCCTGGTCGTTGGTATTTGTTGTCTGTCTGTCCGTCTCCCTAACTTGCCCTCCTCCCCGCTTTATAGTTGGCGTGTGCGTTTGTCTTCTTCTCCCTCTTTATACCTTCCATTATTCCTTGTTTGACTGGGTCGACTTCGTACGGACGATATATGTGTTTGCTTTTGTGTCGTGGTACCCCTTGCTGGTGCTGCGCTCCCCTGTCCTCCTTCCAGGCTACACTCTTTCGTGCACGACTTTCCCCGTGTTTCGTCCTTCTAGCTTACATCCCTCACCCCCTTTGATGGTGAAATATGTTCTGGTCTTCGTCTTCGCCCTACGCTGTTGCATTGTTCCACTATTACTTGGTGTTACTTGGTGATGCATACTTAAACATACGGCGCGTATATACCCTTGGTTTCCCATGTTGATGCTCGACGTTTCATCCTTGTTTGATTGGTTGGTTGGTTGGTCGCTTGGGTGATTGCATGCGCTTCTTCACGCTCGTTGGGCTGGAGAGAGCGATTGTGTGCGAAGCTCCGTCACCTGACCCTTGACTCTGGCTCTGGATTTGAATGAGTATGTCTCCATGTGAGGAAGATATTTGGATTAGGTCGGCACACAGCCGGTGGGTCTGCTGTCGTAACTTTTGGATGAGAGGCAAGTATGTACATTGGACTTCGGAACGGGGTGAATAGATGTGGCGTGTGGCGTATGGCGCGTGTCGTGAGCTTGTGATTGGCTGGGCTGGAGCTTCTGA
Organism: Stereum hirsutum FP-91666 SS1; assembly: GCF_000264905.1. NCBI lineage: Eukaryota > Fungi > Basidiomycota > Agaricomycetes > Russulales > Stereaceae > Stereum > Stereum hirsutum. Next base: position 194,788 of record NW_006763139.1, on the reverse strand, counting down.
TCCTAACAAGGACAAACAAACGTCCCCCCGCTGCTATGACACGTCACGAATGTCTTTCTCCCTTGCGCAGTGCCTATCATCATCTCGAGCCCAACTGCCTTGGTTTGCGAACTTCCTCTTGTTGGTTGAATATCGGCTCTCGGCTCTCGATGGCGTTCGATGATGCCTCTCGTTGGCTCTTGTTGTATGCATACATCGACTCTTAGTGGCTCCCCTCTTGCTGTCAGTCCTCCCTTCGATGTTTCACAGGCCTACGAGTTTCTCCGTTTCTAGCGCGAGGTCAAAGTGTCCACCTGGCTGGTAGCGGGTTCCGTTCCTCGCCTTTCCTGGGCACTTGCGTGGGCGATCCCCGAGATGTACAAGTTGCGCTAGCTTGGTCCGCATCTGGTCCGAGTCGCACATCCTTGTTTGGTTTACTCATGCGTCATACATAGTGTTTATCTTGCTGTGTAGTAAAACTTGGCTTGAATTTTCTTTGATAGAACAGGTCTTTGATGTCAGGAAGGCCGAGGGCTTAGCCTTCGTCCCCTTTCCCGGGCTCTATAAACACCGGTCGTCGTGGCGGAGCATGGACGCCACTCTATGTAGAGCTGCCCCGGTTGGCAGCATGCCTGTCCCAGTGGTCATTCGAAATCGTAGCTGGACCCCTATTCATAATAATAGACCAGTATGTTCGAGCTCTGTCGAATGTGCTTCTTCTTTCGTGTCCGTCCTACACCCCTCCTCCATCGATGCCTCATCGGATGGTTGTGTCATTCAGTGTATAGTATGCTCTGTGTAGCGATACTGTGGTGGACTCTCTGGTGTAGCCGTTCCTGCCAAGAAAAACAAAGACGATCAATGACAGTGCCGGAATCGCAGGCTATGTAGGTTCATTCTACATCGTCAACTTGTTCTTTGTCTGGAAGTGACCGTGCCTACTGCATCTCCAAGTTTCAGAATCAGCCTTTGCCTGCTACTACGAAATATTTCGCTTCCGAAGGTTATCTCGTCACTTGTGTTGAGTCGTGATCTTGGGCGATAAGGACAAGCCTCTCGGTCGCCGTAGCACTTCGCTACCGTTTACCGACCCCTCTCGAGATAGACTCCTGGCCCTCGAAGCTTACTACCGGGGACATTCGGGAACATACACTTTTCTTTGCACCAATGGATCTGAATGGAAGCATCATCAGATATATACCTTCGGGACTCGCACCATAGAATATTTTTCATCGTCCGTTCTTCTCTGTTGTTCGTCATCGCAGACGTCCCGGTTTATGTCATCGATACCACTGGGTAGCTTTCAGCCCGAACTGGTCGAAGCCTAAGCATGGAACACTAATAAAAAGGCGGTCCACGACGGAGGATGCCTTCCCCTCTCTCTCTGGCCTGCAAACGGGACAGATATACTGTTTACACGCTTCATTTGGCCTTTACGATGATAGACGCGGCGTGGAGCCTCTACATGAATCGTTTCTTGTGCTCTGACCGTACTGGCGGTCTTTTTTTGTCGTACCTGTTGTTTATTTTACATGAGCATGCTTTTGAGGTGCCGCCGAAGGTATTGAACTCGCTGTTTCGCAGAGTCTTCTCCCCGGTGAAGTGTTCATCTTCCGTGTATTCACACATTTGAATTCCCCGTTTTAGTTCTCTTGCATACCGCTAGTCAAAGCGTATATCGACTCCGTCGTTCCCATGAGATTCTGCGAGGTGCTTCCCTCGCTATACTTTCTCTCTGTCGCCCACAGCGGTCGCTCTATTGGCATCTTTGCCAAAGCGACTCATTTGGGGCTATCTCACCAGGGTAAGAGCGCTCTACGCTGGTCGACATCAAGGGTCCATAATGATGTACGGCCCCTGCTCTGACATATCAGAACGGGACGCCCTCTGAGCCTGAGACGTCCCCCAAAATACCATCATTCCATTGACAGATCCAAGCAGGTTCCACTCGTCTTAGGACTTTCACCAGATGTTCTCGATCCATGTAACGAACCACCAGGAGATACATATCGTCACCGTGATACGAGCTTGTGTATGTGTATTCGAACACTCTCTTCATCGTCAGTATGCCACTGGTCTGATGCGCCGGCCAGTGTCAAGGATACGGTCATCATTTGACGTGCGGCTGTGCGCAATTGTTCGTGTCGTACTTTTAAACCTCCCATGCGAGGCTGGTTATGTGATTACTCGTAGTGGGACTGCTTCATGGTCGTGCGTTGCGAGAAATATGTGGCCCATGCAGACTCGAAAAATCCCAGTAGAAACATAATATTTAATCCGAGATCTGATACAAGTGGACACAATGAATACATAATGGGGAATATAGATACATTCAACCTCTTTGCGAATCAGGAAGCGAGTTCTGGCAGGGCCCCAACATTCCACCGCTACATATATGCTCCAGACTACATGTCGCACACTACGGTACCCCTCATGCCTTTTTATTCGTATTCTGCGAGCTGTCGGCTTGCTTACATCTCCACTTGTTCTACCTGCTGTTCAATCACTATCATCCGGTGTACCTCTTCATTGTGTCCATGAAGCAAGACAGCACTTCGACAGCGAGCCAACGCCGCGTCAGGTTCCCGCGGTAAGGTCATGAACTCGAGTCTCAGAAGTAGACGAGAGACCGTTACAATGACCATAGCCCAAACGACACTTTATTGTGTTACGTAGTTAGTGTTTGCAATAAATGTTTCTCGAACCATGAAGTAAGGCTTGAGCACTCACAAGAATCCAAGGGTCATATAAGCGGGCTAAAAGGCGCGGTCAGTGGTAGTGCTCGACGAGAGCTGTAGCACTCACATTTTGGAATGCGGACAGGACTAGGTTTATTAGTCGCAAAACTACGATAGTATACACCGTATGGGAGTACTCTGATTAGCGTGTAGCCGAATGAACCCCTACGAACCACGACGTACAGAAAAGGCCCTAGTGGTGACATGGACGAAATATTTCATCAGTGCATTCGATTGAGAAAACATAGCAGGCAAATGCTGACAAGGAAAAAGATACCGCCATCGCGTTGAACATCAGTAATGAGTTTGACCCCCCGGGACCGTGGCCTATCAGCGGCATTGAAGATGGTGAGGACGATGACCCAAATATCGAATGCGGTCTTTGAGTAGTCGTTAGCTGATCATAGAAAAACCATCTATCATAGATTCGGACACTCGCCTGTGAGACCCAAACACCGATCCATGTGGGAGGTTGACTTCCAATTATGCACATATGGAAGAAGGTAGCGTCATATGTGACACTATCTGGATAGTGACATCGGTCACCGTTGTTTGAATACAAGGCGGACATGAGTCTATGCACCTTTCATGACTACTAGGCTCTTGATACCTGAGGAGATTGTCCCTACAAAGGCAATAAAGAAGCCTCCGAGGAGAGCGTACAAGATCTTTCGGCGGTGATCCCATAGCGCATACACTCTAAGGATTAGAAGCACTTGAGTCATGATGTTAATAATATTTGATAAAAGTCCATTTGAAAACGAGTTACGGCTGGGGGACTACTGACCATTGGCTCCTGCAAGTGTCAGAATACAGGACACCGCAGTGTAGATGATCCATCCTTGGCAGCTGTTCAAAGTCACGATACAATGTTCTCAATCAGTAAATTAGCAGAATCATATATGAATTCACAAACAACTAAAACATAGTGGGTGAGCTTCATAAGACTTGATATGTCGTAGTAGATATAAGCATACATATTCGTTTCCTTTAGAGAGGCCACTCAAGGCTAATAAAAAGTAGATATGGTAGTGGAACATCGTCAAGAATAGCTCGCGCTCTAATGTCGATTTACTCACCGAATGCCGCAAAAATCTGCGAGCCAGCTACTATGTAGCGCGATAATAAAAACATTATCCTGGCATAGGTCCACGGTCGTCTGGACCAGATTAAATCGACCTCTTCTCCGAATGTGATGACATGATCGTAAAGCAAGATAACCAATGCAGTGGCTACCCAACATGCTTGTCAATACGGTCGGATTCCCAAGGAAAAATCCCAGAACAAAAGACGTACCAGCTAGATATCGTTCCGCCAAAACTGGGTGAATTTCTGCCAGGACCTCACCAATGATCTGAGCTTCAGTAATGTTCGAACTCATTCTGTAGACGCCGAGGGGCCTTCAAATCCTGTCAAGTGCGATATCGCAGGTTATGTAGCATAGCGATGTCTCGGACTGCCTTTATTCCCAGATAGTTGCGGTTCCTGAGTAGCTAGTTCAGCGCTCAATGGCGCACAGTTTTGAAACTCGAAATCGTAAAGAGATGGGATCATCTAACGACGTATCAAAAGGCTGTGCATGTCCTCCGCATGTACCTCTTGTACAATCAGCCAGTGCCAAAAAAATGCACTAGACGTCTACAAACAAAAAAAGAACCATCAGGGTCGTATCCGGGTCTGTATGCTTGGCACTGTTCTCCATCGTAGGGAATACTTGCAGCAAGGATGCCAAATATAGGTAGGCAATGCAAACGATAGTACCATAAACACTTTTCCGCGAAACATATGTCACTAAAACCATCATATAAGACAGGCATTGGGAAGTCTCGCAATAAAAGACAGTCTTCTCATTTATATACAAAAATATTGTTGACCATTTGCGTATATATATTATCCAGCATATGAACGAGATAGCGAAAAATCTGACTTCACCATCACAGCAAAGTGACTAAACAGCTGCGCAAGCATTCGTACAATCTGTTGAGATGAAGTGCTAGACGCTCCCCGAAAACCTTTTCCGTCCTCAGTAAGCGGTAGTCCGCGTTCGGCACTAGAAGAATGTAGTTCTCACCCATTGAGGCGAGAAGTCTTCTTTTCTATTTTCTGCATGTGCGGTGCTGATATGAGCCCGCAAGTACACACACCAAGGCTAAGGCTTTGCGCTCGCGCGCTGTGACGCCCCACAATTGATCCGAATGCCCCTTTCTGACAGCTCATACACTCTTGCACAATCTTGAGAACTTCAAAAATCACAGCCAAACCGAGTGGTCGAGTCAAGGTCGACTGATGTTCCAAAAAAGAAATAGAACTTGTTCTCCATTGCACGGATTTAGAGCACCGTGCGGCGCAACGATGGTGTGAGCGTCAATCGAATGCGACACAACGGCCACTCATATGCAACCGCTCGTTCTGCATTCCTGGGAGCATGTACTTCGGTGTTGAGCCCTCGACGATATTTCAGTAACTTAGCCGATCAAGCTCCTCCCGCAAACCGAGCTCGTCTTCAGTAGAGATCTTACGTTCCCAGGGATAGATTGCTAACTATGGCCTTCTCCTTCTTTGTCTATTCTTGAGAGTCTCGTATTAGCGCTATGGGCTAGCAATGGACTAATCAAACTGGAGGCAAGGTGATGGCCTTCAATGCGCTCTCCCACCCGCCATGGTCTCGACCAATTCTGATACCCCATTCGTCTAATCATTGTCACTGTAGTGCGTGACTGGCGCACCAAGGTTTCCATGCTTTAAACATGGAGAAATACCGGAGATGTTGCTGCAGTGTTAAATCCATTTTGGGCGCACTCGAGGAAGATGCATGTTCTCCGGAAAGCTGCGCACACACTACTAATGGGCCGCACTGACATCGTTTGACGCTTGCATGCAACCCTATTTTGATGATATATTCCGACGCCTCAGATAATTCATGCATCATTTATCAGAACATGGGTGGAGATATGATCCATATGTATTCAGGTAGAGTGTTCAACAAGAGCCCCGTTTCATTGCTCAGGGTGTTCATCAACAATACAATCGCCAAAGCTGTTTCGGTTAGCACGGGATCAGTCCACAACCGTCTCGAAGGGAAGCACGGGATGATCTTTGTCTTGGAATCCAAGCTATGTTTAGTGAACTTTCCCGCCCTCTCGACCATGCCACCTCACCTGGTCGTCCTTCTCCCGCATCTCACGCCTGTACTACCCACCCCCACTACCATTGCTTCTCTCCACCCCACTCGTAACTTCGTCGCTCTGTGCGTGCCATGCACACCATGGATTCCCCTCAGGCTGCGACCGAAGAAACACCAAAGAGAGACTGGCGTTTTTGGATGGTTTTTGTCTGCATTACCATCTCTATATTTCTGACTGCTCTCGAATTGGTGTGTTCTCCGCCTACTGATCCAAAACAGAAGTAATAGCACTGATATAATATGCATTGATAGTCGTCTGTCACGACTGCCCTTCCGGTCATTATCAACGAGCTACATGGCTCCGAATTCCTGTGGATCGGCTCAGCGTACACCTTGTGTTCTACTGCATTTATACCACTGAGCGGAGGGCTTGCACAAGTACGCCGCAACCCTATGTACTGACACACTCTATATTAATACTTACAAATAGGCATTTGGTCGCCGAGTCGTCATGCTCGGTTCCATTCTCTTTTTTGCCATTGGAAGCGCACTTTGCGGGGCATCTAGTAGTTTGAATTTTCTGATAGCAGCGAGAGGTAAGTGTCATGGTTTTTTTGTCTTGTTCTTCTGTATCTCATTGCACTTTTCGAATTGTAGCCGTTCAAGGTCTTGGCTCAGGTGGAATAGCTACCATGACCTACACGATTCTAGCAGACCTTGTTCCGCTGAAGGAGAGGGGCATGTTCAATGGTCTTATTGCTGTGTAAGTAGCGACGTCCATGATAATTCTAGTCTTGTTGTAGCTTGTTTCTACCACCCGTTTCTGGCAATTTACATTGTGCATTCTTTCTTAGTACATGGACCATTGCTGGAGGCATCGGTCCAGTCGTTGGTGGCACATTGGCGGAACGTGGGAAGTGGAGGTGGCTCTTTTGTACGTCACACTCTGTCGTGATCATCCTTCAATTATATAACACAGCACGCAGACCTTAATATTCCTATCTGTGGACTTGCGGGAGCAGTGTGTGCCTTGTTTCTCAATTTGCGAACACCAGAGGGAAACACTATTGATAAAATCAAACGGATGGACTGGACGTACGTTTTTCAACGACAATTTCATACACCATTTGTCCCCTCACCATCATGTCCTCTTATAGTGGAAATATTCTAGTTGTCGCTGCCACCACATCGACTGTTATTGCACTAACATGGGGCGGAATACAGTTTGAGTGGACGTCTGCTCACATCATCATCCCGCTGGTCCTCGGTCTTGTTGGACTAGCTTGTTTCTTTACTTTTGAGGCTATTGTGCCGAAGTCGCCAATCGTCCGTTAATCTTATTCGTATCCTGCGCAAATACATGCATTCTCATCACATCTCCCATCTAGGTTCCATTTCACCTGATGGCCACCAGAACCGGATTGAGCGGTTACTTGCAAACCTTTATTCAACCCGTCACCCTCCTTGGTGTCCTCTGTATGTCCGCTTCTTATCGCTGTGAAATACTAATATCTGATTATGATGTACATTTGTTTGCCTTCACTGTAATGAACATCAACATAGACTATCTTCCGGTGTACTATCAAGCCTGCAAGGATGCCTCGCCCATTGCCTCCGGGGTTGATGTCTTTGGCATCCCTTTCGTCACTGCTCCTTTTGCTGTCATTGTCGGTATCTCCATCACAAAATCATCCCGCTACCGCCCTCAGACATGGGTTTCTTGGTCACTTGCTATCATCGGCTTTGGCTTATTCAGCACCCTGAATGCTGAGACTTCACGTGGAAGGTCGATCGGGTTCCAGGTTGTGCTTGCCATGGGTCTCGGAATGTTAAATGCTACTACTTTCTTTCCGGTATTGGCGCCACTCCCTCCATCCTCAAATGGCCATGCACTAGCATTATTCACATTTCTGCGAAATTTCGCTCAGGTATGTGTTGCCAGTATGTGGCCTTCCTGCCTATTTTCTTCTAGTTCTTTGGTTGGTCTCTACTAAAATACATAAATATGTAGATCTGGGGTATCACTATTGGTGGCACAGTCCTTCAAAATGGACTCAAGTCCCGCCTTCCACCTGAGTTCATTGCTCAATTTCCCGAAGGCACCGCCGTTGCCTACTCTATCATACCGCTCATCCCATCATTGGAAGAGCCTCTTCGCACTGAAGTGCGCAATGCATTTGCTGGAAGCTTACAAACATTATGGCGAGTATCCATTGGTCTCTCCGGCCTTGGACTTCTTGTCAGCCTGGGTATGAAGGGCCTGCCCTTGCATACTGCTGTGGATATGAACTGGGGATTGAAGGAAGGAGAGGGTGCTGGTGTAGGGAGTGTTGAAGCTCTCAGAGTCAACGATGTTGCAATGAAAAATTTGGGAAGTAGTGTGGGTGAGGTGGTAGATGAATGATATGGAGGTTGATGCCTGTAGGCATTGGGTTTGAACATGGACTTCATATATTTTGCTCCTATTCTGACAGTTTCATGGTTGTCCACTGATTGCATCTCCAATATATATGTATGGTGTTTGAAAGCCTCAAAATCGTACAGAGCTCAACACTGACCGGTATCAGCAGATACTGTTGCATATGAACAGCCGGTCTTTCTATAATACGGTCATCTCCAACTTTCCGCTGTGTAATTATGACAAGACTCAAGTCTGTATTTTATTCCCTGTCCGAGAGAACCTGCATGGTCCACAGCTCTACAATGTGTGCATAAACATGTTCTACGTGAATTTCTGGATTTGAAGGTCTTTCTCTTTACAGAGAGGGTGACTAAACTAGGAGCAGAGACTCTGAACAGCATAATCATTCTCTCAGAATGCTGTGTGTACATGCGCTGATGATACATATGTTACAGGCTTTGATATCTTGGAGATGAAGTACGTGCCGCGAAAACTGATCTAATCTTTTCCGAATGTTGATATATAGCTCCTTGATCCTGATTCACCTCTCCATATCCATTTTTCGGATTCTATATATACATGAAGACACTGAAACATATTACACTCATCAAACTGACCGGCCACACATCGCCGCCTTTCTGTTCGAACATGTTTCGGCCGCATTGATTTGCCACATTCCTAGGTTAGCGCTCTTCTACTTTTGCTCTCGGTGGTCTCTACTTTGCTAGTATGGTTTGAATCGGTCTCGTTGTTCCCTTATATTAACCATCATTCTTTCAAAACCACACATGTTTATCCAAATGATTTATGCTCTAATCTCCCACTTCATCCTCCAGAATTTTGTATTCTTTGCAAGCCAAGTTCGCCGGCGTGGCATTTTAGGGAGCGCGCGCCACTCGGCACTGCCCGGAAGGAAAGGAAGATGTGGCGACGTTGTCTGCCCTTTTCCGATGCTGTCATGTTCGAACTCCTCCACCACAATCCCAGCATGACTCGACGACAGATATCCAATCCTTGGCTACTTTCTGATTCATCCTATTTAGAAGCCTCGAGTTGTGTAGAGTACAGTATATGAGTATCGACGGGAATACTCCCACGCGACCGTCCGTGCGGACTATTATGCGTGAATGCAGAGTTCTCGATGTGCGTTTCTCTTGCTTGTATGCAGCCTGCTGCAAGAGCTAATGAGTAGCGCGCAGTTTACGGGTATTGTTGCATTGGACATGAATGCGGTACCCGTTCCTGGTCCTTCGCGACTACTAGTTATGGTCCACGCATTCCTCTCTAATTGCGTCTTTTCCCTATCGCCACTGTCATTGGTTGCTTAATAATGTGTGCTGCTCGACGCGTAGCACCTAGACCTGATCGTAGCTCAACGGGATATCATGTCTCGCGAGTCGGCTGTCTATATCCGCCTTACCTTGACGCTGTTCGCACCCTGACACCCATTGCCTTTAAATTTCCCTCAGTCATGCTAGTCTCTCCCACCACACGACCCCTTGCTCCGAAATATCCGGCCATCCCGTAACCCTCCTCACTTCCACAGAATCTCCCTCTCCCTCATTCAACCTCCGTGTATGTCATCGGGTCTGTGCAACCTTCTTTATGCTGGGATTCGTGTTCGGAGATCTTGAGACGCATGTGGATGGTGTGTTGACCGAATACATTGTTAATTGAAGCTGGCGTGAGTTGTTCTTCCTCGAGAATGAGGGATTGATGCTAGGATACTGATGACTGACATTGTGCTTGTTTGATAGTCGGTAGCCTGATCGCTTCATTGGGTTCCGAAATGGAGCAGTATCAAGAGGCTTACTTACACACTGCCGTACGTTCCTCATTATGTCTCGTTAAGTATACTCCCGTTAGCGTCCGCCGACTAGGGTAAGGCACCTATGTCTGACCCACGGTGAATATATTCTCTACCTATAAATACAGTATGCTCGTCTGTGAGCCATGTTATACTTGCCACATGTGAGAGGACCCACCGGAAATGTCCTAATGAGAGGTCAGCTGTGATCAAATGCAGGCTTCGAGTCGGAAAGGTACCTACACTGGTACATCGTTCAATGTCGATACATCTCACCAATTCCTCACCAGGATTATGTACGTTGCATGACAGATAAGTATTGTGCATACAGTATCAAGCAGTCTGCATTCTAGTCCCGTCAAAAGCTATAATCCGTGTGCGGTGAAAATATTCCTAGTTTAACGAACCATACGAGGACGCACCTTGATCTGAAGCATCCAGAAGTCCGTTTTATGATACCTTGTATAGTAGATATAGCCTTGAATGATTGTAACTCCGTATATCCTACAAAACTAAGGGATGCAACTTCTTGCCTATGAAGTGGTGCTACCTACATAGTGCCAAGTAGGGTGCGGATCAGTTGGTATCCATAACTCCCCTCGATATCAATATGAGATAGTGGATGAGAGGACATGTGTAACGTTCGCGCAGAAGTGGACGTTGTGTGTCAAGAAGAGAACGCGGATGCAACTATAAGAGGGCGATCGTCGTGCTCCAGGAGTAGACAACCATGAACACTTGTACATTGACAAGTGAGACACTTGCTGACAAGAGGCAATACATGACGCCCGCTATAGGTTGTCTCCACCTCGGCCTCATACTGAATATGTGGCGTCGGTATGGTTCAGCAATCCAAGAACCCTGAGGAATAGTCTCCTTCCGTATACACCGTGCATGTCTCACATAATCGGAGTGACGATGGAACTGGGCCGATGCATGAGAGAATCGGGGTCGTGAAACACTCAGATGCGGTCAAAGTCTACGTTGCATCAGCGTGTTCAATTCAAAACCTTCGATGCATAATAAAAGCCGAAGGTCGTTATCCGCCACAGGGTAATTTGCCAGGAAACACGTCAATGCATGGGAAACTTGCCTGGAGGGAGACGAGAGACAAGAAGAGAGCTGAGAGCTGAGAGAGATAGATGCGGAAGGATGACATCCCTTTCCGATGCGCGCAAAGCAGAACTCGGAAGTGAACATGCGATACGAAACAACAGGAGCGGCACCAAGGATTGACCAAGAACATGGAAGCTTCAGAAATGACATGAATGGAATCCCTACCCTCAAGCTCGATACTCTCTTACTCCAGTAGTGTTAGTCTCTGAAGCAGATCTCATACTGATCCCTGTGCGAGTGGGTATGAATAGAGAACTCGAATCCAATGCCCCGAAGCCGAACGGCACCTCGGCACCTTCCGTTATCGGCAGGAATCGGCCAGCGTGGGCGGCTAATAGTCGTTCTTCTGCAACGCGGCGTTCGACCTCCCTGTACGATCCAACATGTCTCGCCGCATATTTTTCCCATATCTTTCGGGCACATATACACGGAACACGACTATGAATGTGTACAAGTAAGCAGATAAGTCTCAGCCGAACTCCTGCATCTGAATGCCTTCAGCAACACGGAGACGCCGCCGGTCACGGTGCAGGATGAATGCAGACCGTCGGCAGTGGGTTTTTTCTCTTGTACATTGTGTATGCATGAGCTGATATATAGTGCTGTATAAGTCGCAGGCCATGACTTGTTAGAACATTTCAGTCATTCGAAACCGCTGGCCCAAGTCTATGCGTCTTCCCAGCTGCGTTCACGCCTCAACCATGGTAGTAACGCATCTCTCCTGCGTTTCTGGACTCCACGTCTTCCTGAAACAAGACATAGTGTTTGCTCAGGGACAGTATCCTGGTCGCAAAGTCAGTCTTACCCTTCCCCATCAATTTCCCGGATTGTTTGGGTCCAGACCCTCGAATATATCACACTGATCTCAATGACGCGACAGTCTCCCCTCTGAACGCCTACCACCGGGTTTTCACTTGACCAACCACATCGCAGCCCGGATTCAGTCTCCTTTCCAGGTACGTCTTCCTTCACTTGTTCTTTTGGTGACATATATTTTGCTACGTCTTGAATCGGTGGCATTATTCCCTTCGGTCGACTATCATCTTCTCTTAAACCTTCACTCGTTTCTCCCACCTTCATGCCCCTGGTTTCCGCGTCATCTCTGAGTATCCTGAATTCTGATGGTTTCTTTCCCCCATAGGCTTCCCGCGCTCTCCGGTCACCATTGAAGACTTCTCCCAACCCCCAGTTCATCCAGTACTCCAGGCTCAATGTGCTATCGAGTCGCACTGCCGCTGTCCAGCCATCGACACTCCCGCTCAAGATCCCTTCAACGACACATTCCTCGTAGCCCCGGCTCCGCCATCTAGTCCCAACATGATCAATGCCATCTCCGTCATATTTGAAGAATGGTCCACTCCTTCACTTACCGTCGAGAGGGCGACGAAGCCGCTCCGCAAGACTCGATATACTTATTTGCAGAAGACGACATCGGAGCGACGGGAATTGGGCGAAGGATGAGCGCTTAGTGTGGCGCAAGCGCGCGCAGTGCTGAGGACTTCAGGACCGGGGCCACGTCGGTTCGTAGGAACGACTCTGATGGAAACTTGTTGTGGAGGTGAATATTGTCATGCGTGTTCTTTTTGTCCAGGCGAAATGTTGCTCACGGGAAGTAATGACGAGGAATATCAGGGAATATCAGGAGACTGAGGAAGTACACGTCGATCCCCCTCTCAAGGAGAAGTACACCTTGGGAGTTTTTCTAGGTACGGAACGGTTTGAAATTGTTGATGGGCAAAGCCTGACGAATTCCTTCCGTGACGTGAAAAGGCGATACAAAATTATCCGCTGATGCTCGAGGTATGCCACCGTTTCGCTCCTCACATTTATCTCTCCAATTCTCACCGGCCTCGAGTCGGTCCTCCATCTAACTATCCCTTGTTTCTCAGATGCTAGATGTGCGATGACACAAGTACTAGTGTGATACCGCCTAGACGGCATTGTATTTCATCGTTCTGTTCGAAAAAGGCCAGAACGCGATGCTCGCAGATGCTCGCGCTTCGCGCAACGAAAGAAAGCGGTTTTCACAGAGTCTTCCTTGTTTCACGTACGTATCGGGAGCACCGTTGATGATTGCGCCTGTGCACTCTTTGGTCTCCCAAATTCGGTTGAGAGATTTGTTCCAATTAGAGTCTATCGGGCCCGGAAGTTTCGATGGATTCGACTGCGCCTGCCAAACGTTCATCTCCGAACGTGGCAATCCTCGTGGCGCAATGAGCTTCATATTTCTTCTTCTCTCCATAGCATTCCTTTACCAAACAGAGGCTGGGACGTGCATTGCAATCATGGTGAAGCTAGAGCTTGCTAAAATTGATCCCAAGAAAAGTGTCTGTACATGGAAGGCCTGATGCAGCATCTCCATTTCCCCGCGTGGGACAGGCATGGCTCTGCTGATAGGCTTGTCAAATCGAATTTTCCGAGGTAAATCTATATCCGGGCGAAAGAGAACACTATTTCATCCATGTTTTGGCAATAGGTGGAGGATCGATCGCCAAGCCTCATATCTTCGCAGATACGCCGACCTAACTTAATCTCACTTGTTCTGAGCTTCTGTTGTAATCGACCTCCTCACCCTGGTGTGAGTTGTGCTGTTCTCCCTTTCGCTTTGTACTCCACCAGTTTTTCCAGTCTTATCACTCCAACAGCCATGACACGTCCTACTCTAATAAAGGCCCCTCTTCCGCTTGATTTCATCATTGTGGGTGGTGGTGAGTTCCGTTTATCTGCTACAGAAATCGTCGGTCCTGACCGCAAAATGTCACTACAGGCCTTGCTGGACTCGCCACCGCTCATGCGCTCTCCTCTTCTGGTCATCGTGTACGCGTCTTTGACAAGTCTCAGGGTACTCGAAAATGGGCGGCTGGGATCCGGCTTCCACCAAACGGAATGTTGGTGCTACTGAGATGGGGTGTAGCGGAGAAAGTGGTCGCGAAAAGTGTGAAGTGCATGATAACGGATTTCGTGGATAGTGAGTCTTTTTCAGCCCCTTGGGTCGCTCCCATACTCCTCCATCAGAGGGGTTCTCGACTTCCGCTGCACTTGCTCACGGAAGCTCTACGACGTGCGTAGTGGAGAGTGGAGAGTGTCTTGGGACTTTAGGGTGGCGAGAGGAGGTTATGAAAGAGCTTGGAGCACAGTTTTACATGATCTCGGTGCGTTTCGTCCATGTTGAATCTCACTTGAACTTCGTTGAAGCGTTTGAGCTCGGTCTTTCCTTTCAGCATTCCGACATACACGATATTCTCCGCGAACTCGCACTTTCCTCCGGTGCTGAGCTGCACTTCGACACCCCCGTCTCCCTCGTCAGCCCCGGGCCCAGCTCGTCTCAGGGAAAACCATACATTACGCTCAGCGATGGCCAGGTCATTCACGCAGACATCATCATAGGTGCAGACGGCGCCGACAGCATCGTTAGACCTATCGTCGACCCGATCTCCGACTCCGAAGTACGATCCCCCATGACGGTTTACGACGGATCAGTACTCGTCACGACGATGAAGGCAGATCATGACCTAAACTCGATTATTCAAGACCTCAAGATGCCGCACTGGTTGGGAACAGATTCTTGTGTTCTAAGTACGTATCTACCTTCTGACTCTGCCTCTCGTGAAGTATTGCGACGTTGACGAAAACTTATCTTGATCGCGCAGCATATCCGGTGGTAAGTTCACGCTTTCCATAACATTCTCCTGCCCCACTTTGAACATCCCTTCGGTATCTAGCGATCTGGTGAAGAATATAACGCCACTTTCTGGATTTCAGAGCCCATACCGGAAGGCGCCCCACAAGGTTGGGATACGCGTGTATCATCTCAAGAAGTCAAATACCCGACCGTCGAACCTCGGTAAGTACAATGTCTTGCGGTCGGAATTCCGAGCGCTCATCCGTCGACGACTCTCCTCGCTGCTTTATAGAATCGCGGCTCTTCTCGCCCATATACCAACTCTCACTCGGGTCCCTCGTTTCCGAAAGGAGCAGGCGTCGTCTTTTCTAGATGAGTCGAAGCGGATTGTATTGGTCGGCGAGGCAGCTCATCCTTTGCAGGTGCGTACACAACTTCACCAAACGCCCTCATAATTCGAAACTCATAATCTCCCTATCGTCCAACAGCCCTGCGGTATGCCAGTCCTAAGCGCCGTCCTCGAAGACGCCGCCGTCCTAGGCGTTCTCTTCTCCCGCCTTCGGAGCGACGACCAGATCACGCCACTTCTATACGGCTATGAAGACCTCCGCAAACCGCGGCGAAATACCCTGGTCGAAGTTGAAGACGCGAACCACCATATCATTATGATGCCGCCTGGGCCAGAGCGCGAGGTGCGGAACGCCGAGTGGAGGAGATGGAGGGAGGCGGAGGAGGCTAGGGGCGACGCGGAGGTCGAAGAGGGAGAGCTGAAGAGACAGTTTGATGAGATTTGTGTGATCTGGGGATACGATGCGATTGATGCGGCGGAGGATTGGTGGGTGAAGTGGGGGATGTTGAGGGAAAGCGCCCTGGGACTAGGTGGCGGAGTCTTGGATGGAACGGTGCGGATGGAGGTCGTAGGCGTTGTATAAGTGCTATGATTGACGAATGACAAATATGGTC
The DNA here is from genome assembly GCF_000264905.1 of Stereum hirsutum FP-91666 SS1. Lineage (NCBI taxonomy): Eukaryota > Fungi > Basidiomycota > Agaricomycetes > Russulales > Stereaceae > Stereum > Stereum hirsutum. The sequence goes on along the minus strand of NW_006763139.1, from coordinate 179,038 downwards.
GCAGTAGATAATCACTATACCCTGAACTTTAACGACAACCTTTTTGCAGGCGAACTGACTCCATCCTTGTGGCGCAGAAGGGAATATACGACTTTGCTTGTCACGTTTACCCAGCTCCCGCAACGAGATCGTATACCATATCATGATGATTTTGAATAGCCTGTATACACCGTCTGTTGGACAATCGTCTGTCCAAGAGTCCGCATTTGTAATAATCATAGCATGGAGCATCCAGAATATTTCGTAAGGACTCCAGATATGCGGCGAAGTACTACTCCCGTCAGGCTACCGCCACCCAACAGTATGTTCGGATGTCGATGGGCCCCACTGAACATGCGAGCGGCACGCCGTAATATCCACGCCTGAAGCAATATCGCATGGAATTCAGCGACCATGGACGGGTGAAGCCATATAGGCGGCATTGGATAGAGAAGCGACTCGGAGGGCATATGTACGCCAAAAAAGAGCACGCACGCCTGACCACATTCGCACGACCAATTTGGACCGAGCTACTTCATGTCGACCTGTCACCGATTCCCTTCGCTCCTCACATGGCCAACTGACAAACGTAGACTGAGAAGTAAAAAGATCGACCATAATGTCGCCATTTAAAAGCCGAGAATCGGAGTAGATTTGAACGGCCTGTCCAGAGGCCAAGGGAATAAGAACAAAGCAGAGATATGAGGAGGCATGGGCCCCCATCAAAAAGTGACCCCTCGGAGCGTTAACTTTCTCGGTCACTATGGGAGTCGTTGGGCTTCGACCGGACGCACTTCGAGTCTAGAATACTTTCAGAATAGTCGTCAGGAAACATGAACACGTCGACACACCCATACCTAAAGGGAGGCCACAGATCATTAGCGCGTGTCTTGACCAAGATGAGTATGCAAGAATATGGACAGCTACCGAGCCCAAATCGTGAAATGCGGAAAATCCAGACGTGGACATGAAGTCGACACGAGGTCAACTGGAATCCGACTCCGAGTCGGTCACTTCCACAGTGCTGGTGGCGATTGCACAGTTATTTATGAACCAAACACCTAGAAATCGAGAGCTACTGTTTGGGTAGGTGTCATGCGAAGATCAGTGCATGTAGAGGACTCCAATCAAGGCCAAATAAACCTACCTTTATCTCAGCCACGATGTTCCGTCATGCCCGTCTCTCCTGAGGCATCCCGTACTCTTTCCATACACACATCTCTTCCCACAAGACCCCACGACCCCGCCTCTCCAATCCAGCTCTAGTCATCCCCAGCCGCCACCTTGACAACGACCTTCCCCACATGTCCCCTCCCTGCCAAATATTCATACGCCTCCTTCGCATCCTCAAAGGCGAAGATCTTATCGATACATGGGTGGACTCTGACAGGTGATTCGGAGAGCCAGGCGGCCATGGAGCGAAAGCTGGGGCATGAGAAACGAGGATGAGCACAAGATCATACGCAAGACGAAGATGAAGATAAAGACGAGGAAAAGACGAATAAAGCATAACACGGGAATATACTTACTTCTCCGCACCGCCCATAACCACCCCTCTCAAACACACATTCTTCGCGATCGCCATGAGTGGGAGGGAGGCTAGATCCGCCGGTTCGTGCTGTTCGAGATTCAGCATTCAAAGGGTCAGACGAGTGGGGTGAGCCGCGCGGGCAGTCTTATCTGTATCATAGAACGGACGTACCCCGATGACACCAACCATCTGAATCCATCCTCCAAACTTCACCGCAGCTATAGACTTCATGATCGTCGACGCTCCTCCTATCTAGACCAGTACGAGCAGACCCACGTCACCAGTGGGAGCACACGATCAAACGGTATGAAGACTATCAGTCGGTATGTGCATATATATGCACAACATTGAACGCAAAAAGACTCACATCAACTACAACATCGACCCCCTCCCCACCCGTCATCTCCAATACCTTCTTATCCCACTCCGGCTCGGCAACATAGTTGATCCCGGTTACTTCTGTACCACCATTGTGGTCCGTCACGTTGCTAGCTTCAGAAAAGCCGTCCACAAGGGACACTGCTGTCCGTAGTTTGGACGTGGAGGATGACGTGAGGAAGATACGGGAGGCACCGAGGGCGCGGGCGAATTGGGCGACGAAACTGTTGTATAGAAGACACATGATGGTTAGCCGACAAATCGGAACGTACGGAAGAGAGGGAGGAAGCGTAAAAGATGGAAGGCACAGCGATGAGGAAGTGGCAGCGAGGGGATGGTATTAAGTCGACGAACGCCACATGGTGGGGGAGACGGCATCTTATCCCTGAGCGACGATATAAAAAAAAACACGTACATTGAAACACCACTCGTCCCTTGGATCACTATACTCTGGCCTTTCTTGAACGGGACAGGACCGTGGAGCGCGCTATAGGCCGTTAGGCCTGCGCATCTGTGAAGGGCAGTCATGCGAGTTAGTGGTTTCGTTGTTCATCGCGTTATCGCACGTAAGAAGGGCGAATAGGCGACAAAGGAATGCGAGATAGGGTATTGGCCAGAGCTCAGTATAGTTATAATGGAAGTATGGTAGGAGAGCATAAGGTGGAGAGGGGAATGGAGTGGGAATAGCGGATGTATGAAGAGCGCAGTAGCTATAAAGAAGGGAAAATATTCGCTGAAGGAATAAATAACGCGATCCGGAGGGAAAAGAGATGCGAAAAGGAGGAGAAAATGGGGAAACAGAATAGCGCGGAGAGGACGTACGGAAGAGTGCAAGCCTCTTCATACGACATCCACTCCGGGATCCGTATCAAGCGATCTGGCTACGCATGATCAGATGAGCTGAATGTCAATTACCAGGATTCCAGTCTCAATCCTCAATGGCGAGGATGAACGACTCACGTCAGCTTCAAAAACAACGTACTCCTTCAACACACCATCAACATGCGCCCCTAGATCTCCGAACACGAATCCAGGTATGGCGAAATTGGCGCAAATACGATCTCCGACGTGGAGGTTGAAGAACGGAGGGAGAGATTCCGGAGGAGAGCCGAGCGCTATGATTTGTCCCGACATGTCGGAGCAAGGAGTAATGTTCGGGGAGAGACTAGTGGGAGAATCATGGAAGGGGATATGGTTAGGTTGGGAGATCTCATGCGTACTGAATCCGATGCAAGCAGAAGACTCACGGGACAGGGTATTGGCCATTAGCGACTACAAGGTCTCGTTGCTACACGTCCGTTCGCACAGATACATGAGATAGTGACGATAGTAGCAACATAAGAAAAAGACGCACCTGGAGAGAAACGGCATAGACCTCGACCAAAACCTGCAAAGGACCAGGAATGGGCGTCGGCACCTCCTTCATTTCCAGCGCATGGATACCAGTGAACTGTGATCCATTCCACAGCTCATGTAAATGCAAACGCGGGCACACTGACTAGGAGATGATTCTCACCTCTGAGAGTCTGTATTCTTGCATGGTCGCCATCGTGAAAAGGGGTATTCAACTTGAGTCCGAAAAATCATCGATACGCATATATACTGGTTGGGGTTCGTGAGTAGAGTGGATCAGGCTTCAGGCTTCAGGAGACGGTGGAGGTGGATATGCGTCGCTGACTCATGCTGAGATCGTGCAGGAGGCTGCAGGAGGACGATGTGGCCCAGTTCGTGTAAGTTATTCCGGAGAGTGCCGAGTGGCGTTGCTTTCGTGGTTTCCGAAACGCCATGACGGCTCTTTTCCTTGTCTGTCCCTCTCTTGAGTCTTAGCTCCAGTATCTGTCAATCTTTCAGTGGGCTGCGTTGTAAGTGGTGAGTATGATGCTCCTACTGGGGAGAAATAAACTGGAAGTGGGTAGGAGGTGACGTGGCTCGTTTTGCATTGTTCATTGGCCTAGTAGCAAGCAGTGCATTGGAGTCACTGGTGATCTCCGTGGTACCTATTTTTTCCCGCTCTAATTGGACTATGATTCCGAATTGCATGAAGGAATTTACACAAAACGAAATACTTGATCCTCCATACAATTCGGATGCGTGTCTACCTTGAACACTCGATCTTCACCCACAGAATAAGTATACTTCCCACGTATCCCATTGTTTGCCTTGCCGGTGTTCCAAAGGTCGGAAGGAGGTTCTCTCACAAGCGTGGCTAAATTCCAACGATATATGCGAAGGGACGAAGGAGAGACGCGGGCACAGGAAGTTAATGCTAGAACTTCGCTCTTATGCAAGGCCTTGCGGCAAAGCGACCGGCGATGGCGAAGACCGTACCGAGTGCGATCGTGCCTCCTACGAAGCACTGCAACCCGATATACGATCCCTTGGTGGCTGAGATCAGCGCTATATTCATGTATTCGTTAGCGTAGGATAAAATGGGCGCAATATGTGAAGAAAGCTCTCGTGAGATTGTGGATATGAAAGAGAACACATAACTGTGTAAGTACTCACCGCCACCGATGGATGGCCCAGTCAAAATTCCCGGAGCCATCGCTGTCCTAAATGAATCGTATTAAACCAATGAAATGAGTTCGCAATTGAGGCGGAGGCTGGATTAACGGGCTAACATTAAGATTCCGACGCGAGCGCCAATATACGAAGGGTTGGATGTCAGCTGCGCAGAGCATGCGGGCGCCAGCGACATATACGCAGCTGAATATAATTGTCTATCAGTTCATAGGCTCACTTGTAACTAAAAAAAAATAGAGAAATGCACCAGCTGTAAACCCGAAACTGTGAACGCGAGGATATATCAGCTGGTTATGAATGACGCGTTCGAGATTGGAGGAAATACGTACACGATCGCAAAGGCAATCAACTCTCCCGCAGCATGCGAGGTGGTCCAAATCGCTAACGGGGCGATGGTGGCCAATATCAACGTGAATATCATGACGTTGAAACGGCCGAGCTATAGTCGTCCGGATGAGTACGTAGTAATTGGAAGATAGATGGCAGAGTGGACGAGATGGGCAGAGACTGACGGCGTCACCGAGTTGTCCCAAAATTATACGCCCAAAAATAGCAGAGGCGTTCATGATCGAGATCAAGTAAAATGAAAGTCTCGCGTTCACTCCTTAGAGTGGCGTATAAAGGCCTATCAAAAAGAATAACGCAGGCGTAAGGCCGGTGAACGGCAGGTCCCGCTACTTTGGAAAATGCCCACGAAAACAGTCAAGTTCCTCACAATTATCTAAGCGCTGAACAGGGCCACGCGAGCTCGTCCCCGGAACTGTGGGGGAGATTTCGGCCCCACAGTTCCGGGGACGGATTTCGTACTCCGCTCAAGTCAGGTTTGCGCGAGATAAGATTAGATTTCGCGGCAGGCTTGCAGGAAGGGATGTACGAAACGAGTTCTAAAGACGAGTCGTCATCGAGCACAACGATGCATCACATCGAGAGAGAAAGAAGACATATTGAAAACAGACAGCAAACCTCAGGTTCACGTACTGCTGAGGAAATGATGGATTGGCTCATCTCAGTGCGGATGAGCTTCTTCATGTCTTGCAAAGTCAGTCCAAGAGGCATGAACAGGAACGGAGGATTTTATTCGAAGCCAAATGAGAAAGAAGAGAAATAAACGGTGAAACTTCTAAACATGAGCACAGCATGTGCATTTTGACACCCAACAACAAGGACAACCCGTGGCAGACAAGATGAAGAAAGACCGGAATGAGAACATGGCTAAAGTCGTACGAGCCTATTGGTAAGAGGAATAAGGGAAGGCCAACGACGACTACTTACGGGCCTTTTTGTTGGCGGGGGTAATGGTGAATCCAGAGAAAGAGGACTTCGACTTCGAGGGAGTGGCGGTGTTAGAAGGGTCAACGCGAGGAACGGGAAGGGAGGGCAGGTCACGAAAGTCCGCGGGTTCGTCGGATGAAGCGATGATCTTGACGCTATGAGCATGAACCTGATATACCTGCCAAAGTAATCAATGAATCAGTAGGAGTACTCAACAATACAACAGAGACTGACCTTATTGGCGCCACCAAAGATCCAGCAATGAAGGCTCGCATTGATGAGCACAAGGGTACCTGGCTTCAACTGCTCGTAGTAATTGAAGGGCGGTACAAGATTCCCGTCCATGCCTTGGACATCGTGCTGCGCTAACTTCGCTCTATTGAGACCGAAGAAGTCGCCGCCGAAGTCGTAGAGCAGATGGGGGTCGTAGAAAGCGCCGAGTTTGATTTCGGTATCTGTCATTCGAGTGAGTCAACATCAGAACGACCAGTAGAAATGACTCCGAGAGCACACATACCACTGGAGGCTGAGGCCGTCCCAGAGTCGGGGCCATGGTCATCAACGTCGTCAAGGTTGACCGCAGGTCGCTTACGGGTGATGCGCGGGGCGGTAGCAGTCTTGACAGCGGGACCTTTTTTAGGCTCCGGAGGAACCTATGCCAACGGAAGCAAAATGTGCCGTGGATGAACAAGACGACGAACAGATAAAGGGGGTGAAAACACGATGGGAGAACTCACCACGTATTTGAGAGGCATATGGACGGAGATGAGGTCCAATGGCTGCGTGATATCGTTTGGCGCAGACGAGCGCAGCCATTCCTTCACGAAGACTTTCTATTAGAGCGAAGCAGATAATGTCAGTGCAGCGGACGACATAAGATACCAAAGAATAAGAACCTTTTTCTGCGCCTGTTCCTCCGCTTCGTCAGCCTCACGGATCTCGTTAAGGGCGCCGATTTGATGTTCAAAGATTTCGGTGAGAGCGCGAGTGGAGAGGGAGGGCTTGCGAAGGACGAGGATGTCTTTGACCTTGTCTTTGTCAGACATAGGCTAAATAAAGAAAATACTGTTAGAAAAAGAGTGAACCGAAAGAATTAGGGGATGTATACGCACCGTAGGCGGATCGTTAGGTGCGAACCAGTTCCCCCTCGCAGAAAGAACAGTACCCATCGCAAGGGGAACAATCTCGCCGATGATATTGAAGCGCGCCTCAACGTCTTCAGCTCCGGGTTCATGATAGAACACGTTACCCTTCTCGGACATCCCACTAACAAAATCCTCTCCGAGAACAGCACTAGCCAGCGCCTGGGCTCCCATCTTCTTCATCTGCGCCGCGCACTCGTCGTAGATGCCATCGTCGACACGTTTCTGGTCCCAGGAGACTGGAATCTTGCGGGGAGGCATAATGGTAAGGTGGCCAGTCGATTCGATAACGAGGAGAGAAGGGAAGATGCTCGGCGAGTGAGGAATTGCTGTGGTCGAAGGGCCATATTTATACTCTCAGTGTAGCGCAGTCTCTCTCGTTGTGCACTGTGACTGCTGCAGTCTTCAGGCCTGACATGGATCAGGATAAAGATTTGGCCATCCTATGAGAGACACGTACCTAGCGTTGGCCACGGGCGATCAGCTTGGACGTGCTGGGCGGTGTATACGTGGGCGTTTTGCGGGCAAGCAGGAGTCGTGCCCGACGCCGGTACCTTGTGGTCGCTTGGACGGGATGTGGACATTGGACGGGTTGCTATTCATCCGTGAGTGATCCCCATCGCGCAATGTGGTCGATATTACTGTCGTCGTAGCCGCTGTCAAGGATGTACTGGGGAGCGGAGGGCGATGTTTATCCCGCCTGATGCGTGGACGTTGGGCGGCCTGGTTGTTTCCTTTTTTGGAACGGCCCTTCCGATTAGCCTCCGTTCGTTGCTGTGGCGGAGCTCGTCCGATCCCTCTCTGCAGGCGTTCCAATAGCCCATTTGGATGATGAGCGGTATCTGTCAATGCTATGCTGTTGTCTGTTCTGTCTGTCTCTATGTCTTCATTCATTGCCCTCAATTGTCCCTCAGCTTGAAGTGTTTCATCTGCAGTTCCGTGTGCGGCTATAGTATGCAAGCGTAGACAGCCTAATCGTTTCATTTCATCTCGAGTTTCTTCGGACTGCCGGCTGCAGATTTTTGACCGCGTAAAAGGACGAAGAATTAAAAGGCCCGATAATGACGTTGCACGCGATACCATAACATACGGGCTTTCGGTCCCTCGGCAACTCTCAATATCCACCACAACGTGCACGAGTGACTTGCCTTGCGCTTTATGAGCTGTGAATGCGAATGCTGGGGCTATTGGTACTTGTGTACGCCTGATTCGACACCGTCTTCCCGAGAATGGGTGGGTAAATACCATGTCTGTTGTGTCCTCTAAGACTGCAACGTGATGTTCCGGTAATAATGGTAGTTTTTCGTCTGTTGAGTCCAGTACTTCTACTACACATGATCGCAAATGCCGATCACCTTGTTCATCCACATAAAATCGTATTTTCTTCAGAATACCTGTGCTTCCATTTACTATGCCACCATCAACATCAAAGTTATGTGAGATCACCACCGGCATCCCGATCACCAGAGGAATCTTTCCAAGTCGCTGGCTTGTTTGTCCAGAATCAAGATCTTGCAGTTTCTTCTTCAAGTCAGGATCGGTCAAAATAACACCGCTCCGCCTATCTGTTGAATAATACCAATGGAGTGCTTTGCCTGTTCGTTGAGCAAATGCAATTGTGGCCTTCACGTTCAGAGCATCCTTCACTGCATTATTAGATACAATAATAGGTACCCCATTCCATTCTTCAGCTGTTGCATCAATATCTGTTCGACTGATAATGCGACTGTTCAAAATGTTGAAGTCTTCATCATTGCATTTACCCTCCCGAAGCCTAGCTAGTAACTGTACAAATCGTATGTTCTCATTGCCACCTTGTCGCATGATCTGATCAAGAACAACAACAGTATTGAATGAAAGCCATAACAGTTTTCCAAAGATTGCTTTCTGGCCACGCTGTGTTCCTCCTTGTGCTACGCTGCGGGTGTCAAGCCGTGAGTACAATCGTTTCTCTCCAACAGGAGGTAATTGCGCAAAATCACCAGCTAAAATGATACTGATGTTTCCAAAAGCTGAAGAATTTCCCTTTGCTGCTGAGAGTGCCTCACTGATCTCTAGGAGAAAGTTACAACCAATCATGGAAACCTCGTCAATGAACAGATAGTCAACACCCTCCCACATTGACATTAGATCACGGTTTGTCTTTGACTGTGGGCCTCCACGCTTTCGTTGATTCATCATCAGGATAGAATGCAAGGTCATTCCTCTTATATTACGTGCTGCTACACCTGTATAAGCTCCGAGTCTAAACCTTCGCTCTTGTCCACGTCTTCTAAAGAAGTCTTGCAATGACTGTATAACACGAGACTTTCCCGTACCGCCTGGCCCACCGAGATACATCCTTAACGGTGCAGGTTTGTTCTGAAGGCTATGTTCAGCAATTATCTGGAATGCCCGAGCTTGTTCTTGGTTCAACGACCATTCATTGATTACATCTGTGATATTCACATCTCTATCCGGGTCTGATGGCTCAATGTCTTGTCTAATCTGTGGCTGCATTGGCTCAGACTCTAATGTTTGCTGTGCATTAAAAACTGAACTGGCATCACGAATGGCAGGATTGTTATTGGTTGCAGTTTCTGTTCCGGCTGTGTTATGGGCTGCAGAAGTAGTTGCATTAGTCAATGGTGCTGCAGCTCGGCTTTTCCATCTTTCGCGGCGTTTCTCATAAGCACTCTCCCAGACTTCTTCAGGTCCTGTTGCATTAGAAATCTGTATCTGTTCAGTATCTTCCAAGGTGTCATTGTTTTGCAATGTTTCATTTTGCTCTGATTGTTGTGGAAACAGCCCTCCATGTGTTGCATGCTCTATGCATTCTAATATTGCATCCTGGATGTCTGGATTTTTGTTAGATCTGCATGTGGTCACTGAGTCTACATGCTCGAGTATTTCGGCCTCATCATAGTCTGCAGCAAAATCATCATTGGAACTAGATGAATGTCTTGCTATATCTCCAGAGACACGCTGGGAGCGATTCCGACGTTGTGCATAATGGTCATCACGGCTATCTCTACACTCATGAAGCAGCTGCATATTTTCCATTATTTTCTTGAAATTATCAGGACAAGTGTGCATGAATGATTCAAATGCATCTGACCAAGATTGGTTTGCCTCACGTAAATCAGATGCTTGCTGCCATGGCTTGAACAAAATTAGCATAAGTCTGCAATATTTTGGACGTAGATGTTCACGATCACGACGAGGGACAGCAGGACCCATTAGCACAGGCACCCAGCGTCTGATTGGCTTCCTCATGCATAGTTTTTTAAGATGGCTTTCATAATGTTCTGGTTTCAGCTCACAATGAGGTCTATTCCTTCTGCGATTATTCAACAAGTCATCAGGTTGCTCCTCTGTATCTGATTCACTTCCGCTATCACTTTCATTATCTATACCATTGTTGAAAAAGGGATCATCAGTGTCTAGTTCATCATCAAACTCCTGCTCAATGTTCGTCTCTTCAATATCTGACTCTGACTCTGGGTCTTTTCTATTCTTCTTTTTCTTCTCTTTCGGAACTTTCTCAACTTGAGCAGCAAAATCCCAAAGACATATATTCCTAAATGCATCTCCACGTAATGAATAATCAAGAGCCTGACCGCCACATGCCTGAACCTGTCCATCATCCGCAATCTTGATCTGTACTTCTTCATCTTCAACAACTGGTTCATCTTCTTCTCCGACCTCTTGTGTATCGGTTGCACTGTCTTCAGAATTGTCAACAATATTATCTGGGATGGAGTCTGAGTTTTCAGTACTTTCTGATGATGAAGATGGTTCAGTTGCTGCAGTGGACTTGTTTTCTTGATAGCATTCTGGACTCGGATCACTCTTGTTTATCAGATACTCCACACTTGTCCAATATATATTTCGGTATGTATGGCTTGTGAAATGGTCCTCAAAGTCCATGAGATATGAACACACTTGTTGTGCTGAGAGCTCTTGATGTGAAATCATTGCATATGCACATCGTTGTAGTAGTCGCTTTGCCCGTGCTGTTACGTCATCCTCTTTTATACTGAATTCACCAAGTTTAGCGATGGCTAACTCAAGTGCAGCAAAGGCCACATGTGTTTTCAATTGCGACTTTGTTATGTAGTCTGTAATATAGTAAAGGATTGCTTTTGCTGATGCACCAGAGCCGATGAACTTGATGTCCATATTACATCGAACAGCCTCCATAATTGTCGCATTGAAGTTGTTGACCATGCCATCTAGACATCTTAAACTAAGTTCCCCAGTTTCAGCATCAAAAGATGATTCTAAACAAACATTAGACTGATCAAGATCAAACCTACATTCTTTAGGGTTTGGTGGACCTTTCCAATACTTATAACAAGTCTTAGAATGTTCATGTGATTGGCATTTCTTAGCCAAATGATGCAAATCTTTCAGTCGAGCTTTCTCAAGCACCTCATGATCTGTGTATTTTGAGAAGTTCACACCACGAACTGTACATGGATGATGTTTTGACGAAGGAATATCCATTTCAGGATCAGGATCAGGTGGAATCGAGTTGGATATTGTATCGTCCAGGAATGCAAGTAACTGCTTTTGAAAGTCTGAACCTTGTTTCATAGCTCGATCTCTTATTTCATTAGGGTTTAGGCCACCTTCTACCCATACAAGCATATGACAATGAAGAGTACCTCGACCTTGAGCTTCTACACAACCATAGTAGCCTTTGACTAGACCAAGAATACCGCCTTCAAGTTCCTTGCTCTTTGGGTCATATCCTAGCAGTGTCGATATAAATGCTTTCATATATATGTTGAAGAACTTTGCTGCTACTGCAGGGTTTTTTGCAACAAGGATTGCTTGTTCAGCATATTTTGGAACATCTTCGGGAAGAAGATCATCAACATCTATTTCCGATCCAGCTAAGAATTTGACAATGGGATTGAAGATATCAGCAGGATTAATTGTGATATAAAAGCTAGGCATTCCTAGTGTAGTCATCAAACCTCGGATTTCATTGCGCATCTGGAGACGAGAAGCTGCTGAGCCAGGAACATGTGAAGTGATGACCTTGACTTCATTCATAAGCTTTAGCACCTTTCTCTCATCATCATTATGTGCAGTTGCAGTATCACCTCTTGAGACACGTTCTGTTACTGCATGGATTGCATTCGGAGACACAGATGCAAGATCATGTGCAATAGCATCAAAGCTTGACTTTTTGACTTTCAAACTAGTATGCAAAAGTGCAGCACGTCTCTGTAAGATATTAAATGCTGTGAAAAGAAAAGAATAGTGCTCTTGAAAGCGGCGATCAGCAAGATTGAAACAATGTTTGACCTGACGCTTCATAGACAGTTTTGTGTGACGTGATTTATCCTCAAAGCCTCCAATTCCATAAGGAAATAATGTTGGATAGATCATGGGAAAAAGTGACGGGTTGTTGAACTCATTCATCGGTTCAGTGTCATGCGGAATCTCAACATATGCACCACCTTGTTTTTTAACATGCCGAAGAGCAGCAGCACGTAATTGATTTGAAGGAGCATTGCCATCAACATCAGTGATAACTACATTCTGGAATGGAATTGGACCAGTGGGAGTAGACGAGCTTGGTATTTCTGTGTGCGAGTTACCAGCTGTTGTGTCTGTAGTTGTTGAGCTTGTAGCGGCATTAGCAGCCAGAGCATCCGCCGCATCATATTGTGAAGTCAAAGAGTCTGAAGCATTACTGGGAAGAACATGCTCAATGTGGAATGGCAAGATCTGTTCATTCTCCAAAGAGTTTAATACATTATGATCTATTTCGACATCCTTATACAGAGGATTATGAGATTTTAGCCACATGAGTGCCGATCGAACCTTTTCACGACGAACAGATAAAGGCTTGGCTTTCTCACGTAACCATTCATCCGTAGGTGGTTTAGATCCTACAAATATTACACATATTGGTGTTATGATATCTTCAATGGATGGAGGAAGGACCGAAGCAATATTCTCAGGGCGCTGAGGATACACAATGATATGACCCTTAATTCCTCGCTGAGCTGTTGGAAGTTGAATATCTGAATTTTCTTCTTTAAGTTGAACAATCCAGCATTTAGCACGGCACCGTGCGATCATGGCCTCTTCCACCACAGTGAGATCTTTCAATTCATCTGGAACTCCACCCAAGTACGTATGATTTGCAAGTGCCAGAGGAGGAACCTGATTTTTCCTAAGTGATGTGATGCATGTTTTACATACATGAAGTTCAGTCTCGTTATCTTTATTAACAATAACACCGGCAGGGTCAACAAGAACATCCTTGAGTATTCCATCACCGAACGGCAAAGGCACTGGGTGTATAGAAGAATTGTGAGAGTATGGTTTATCGTCATGATCACGATGAGCAGGGCATGACAGAGTATACAATTCCTCAGAGTCCTCATCGACCAGAATCTTGTGGCGTTCTTTTACAGAACATGACTCAGCACATGATGCACAGGTAAACTCAGCTAGTGCATCAGAGGATGTAGCTTCACGAAACATGGTAACTAATTTTTGCTTCAAAGAAGAGGGAATAAGCTGAGGCCAATCTTCACGTATAGATGAGAGTTTGGCAGCATGTTCACGTTCAGACTCAGCAGATCGCTTGCCCTTCTTAAGTGCTGTGATGTGAGCTTTTAGTATTCTCCGCAGCCGGGATAGACTATCATCATCCTCAAAGGGAATGTTGTGAACCATCAGAAGTCGCTTTAATGGTTTACTCTTGATGGTTTTACGAACAGAAGAGAGGATGTGAATCTTCAGAGCATCAACAGAGTCAGACTGCATAGCACATTCATCAAGAACATCACCACATGCAGTACCAGCAGACATCTTACACAGGCCACTAGTGAAGTGAAGAATGAGTTCATTCCGAAGGGCAGACTTATTTCGGAAATGTTCAGGATCAAGACCATGTTCATGTGCCATTGTATGCAGTGATGTGGAGTTCAATGTCTCAAATGACTTAAAGAACATAGACACTGATGCAGATTGTGATGACTTAGATATACCTTGGACAATAGTAGATGAAGACGAAACCATATGAGCCGGAGAGGGTGAACGAGATGCACGCATGCGTAGCGAACTATCATCACGGCGGCAGCGTCCATCACCAGAAACAAATGTGCGTTGATCAACATGGTGGGAAATGGGAACACTCATGCACAAACGCTCAGAAGGGGCAGCAGATATTATATTAGAACGACGACGGCCGTCCTCCGAGACAAAGGAATATACACGGGTATTGCTAGAATCAACTGTCACAGACGAAGAAGGCCGCGTACTAGATGACGCTGAAGCGAAGGACAAAGAGCCCACATGAGCAGCAGTTGACGGTCCCACATGGGTAGCAGAAGAGCCCACTTGGGCGGCAGATGTTTGCTCAAGACCGAGATGGTCGAGCGGAGGGAGGGAGGGAGGTCGATGATTACTTCCACTGGGGGGTACTACAAAACAAAAGCATGTAAGAAAAGAAACATGGGAAGAAACAACGTACACGGACCATCAGGCCTCCACATGTGAGCCGCAGGCAGAGCAGCAGTGATAGAGAGGGGGGGCCGTATAAAAGACCCAGCCCTTGGGGAGGGCGAACAGGCAGATACCCAATCCAGGCCAAGGATGATGTCAAAGTTCCCGAAGTGATCGAGAAACAAGCACATGTGCGAGCGGTAAGATCCACCATCGGTGGGGACAACGACAAGACCTCGAGAAGTAACAGCATGGCGGGAGGGATCCGTGGGAGCAACGTCGATGCTCTGCTGCACTTTGTGCAGCAGCGAAAACCGCGAAGAGATCTTAGAGTACGGAGACGAGGCGTCTACGAGAATGTGCACATCAAGGCCTTGAAAACGTCCGAACACAGAGAGCGAAAGAGGAGCCATGGTAGACGGAAAGCGACGATATCCGGGAGAGCGTGAAGGAAGAGAGACAGCGACGAAACAGAACGACGTTGCAGCCGCGACGCAAAAAACTGTGTGGGAACAAAAGTAGCCACAACTATACAGTGGACGAACCGGTAGCATGTGCCGAGAGAGGAGCGGAAGGCGCGCAGGAGATCCGAACCGACTCTGAGTCAGCAATTTCCATGTAAGGGAATTGCACGATTCTCCGCCAAAAACCAAACGATACTTCCTATAAGACCCACTACTAAAGTAGCGGGAATGAAAGTGTCAGTTTACAAATGTAAAGAATTCGAGCCTTTTGCATGATATGAAACATACAGAATGAGATGAAGAACGCCCCGACGACGTGAAGCATGAAAGGCATGTCTTGACTGGCAGATGGATCGAACCTGGGCGCACCGACTTGTGGTGGGAATCGCTCCTTGATGAACGGGATGGAGATAGCCTGGAGAGTAAAGCACATGAAGGCCAGCGTGCGGACTGCCCAAGGAAAGCCAACGAAGTCGAAGAGCCTAGATAACATGATCGGAAAAACGACGCCACTGAGGCTGGAGCCTGAGACGACCTAGATTTCTGCGGTCTCAGTCGAAAGGAACTCCGGGACTGTGAGATAATGCGAGGTACTCACGATGCCCATTGCTAACGCAAGCTTGTTCTTGAACCAGTGAGCAGGTATGATCAGCTATGAGAAGGATGTCAGACCCTCTCAGGTTTGGAGGGGTGTGAATTTTACAAGAGGGTAAAACCTGTGGACCTTCAATGAACGGGGAGATAGACAAGATGGAAACCTTCACACACTGGAAAGCGGCACCAACACCGAACCCAAACCCATGCGACAGAAGGATCTGGTAGTAACTTGTTGACAGAGACAGCATCATCAGACAAAAGGCCGACAATAGCCACCCGGAAATAAGAAGAACCTATTGAAGTCGAGACGCGTGAACATACGAAAATACCAGGATGAGATAGTACGCACTTTTGAGCCATAGCGATCCATAGCAGGGCCGAGAAAGAGCCCGCTAAAATAAATAATGCTGAGTTGTAAACTTCCTATCCAGCTTATATTTGACGCTGTTTGGCTAGCAAGCTGGTTGTCGGCGTAATATGTCTGAAACACGCCGAAGGCATTCAGCTGTCCTATAATATCATGAGTAATAGGTTCGATGGTGACACAGCATGCATAAATACGTCAGGATCGTACCGTAGGAGGTGAAAGAAACGAAAAAGCAGCTCAGAATCGTCATCCATGCACGCACTCCACCGTCTGGGGACGGTGGTCCCGAGGGCGTAGGCTAAAGTGGGCGGAGAGCATTAAAGTGAAGAGCAGGAGTTTCTTGAAAGGATAAGCTAACCATGACGGGATGCTTTCCGTCCGATAATATATTGCCCTCATCTTGGCTGGTCGACGGCGAGTGTGGCGAGTGTCCGAACTCCTTCGCAAGCTGTGTCTCGGACATTGAGGGTGGCACGAATGTGGATAATTAAACGAGCGTGGCCTGGCTGGGAATTGGAGCGTAGACGTAGGGCAGAGAGATGAAGTGAGGCAGCTAGCCGAAGTCTACGGAAATTCATGCCTCAAGGCCTCAAGCTTCAAGGCCGACAATTTTCGCCATCTCCGCGGACCAAATTGTAACAAATCGAGGGAGCCTTCTGCAGGAAACGCCGGCATGATCGAACTTCGGGCATTTAGAGACTCAGGATTGCTGAATCAGGCTGGAATCAGGCATTTTCTTGATTCTGTTCAGCGCAAAGATATACTTGTAAGGTCCAAGTCTATAGAAAGTGTGACACGATGCATAGTAAGTATTCCATTGTCGGGGACCGCACAGGAGAGTAGTGTGAACCCAATCCAATGCTCATATGTTCCAAACTAGGAAGCCTTCCAGTCATGAAGCTTTGAAGATCGAAATGTTGTAGAATGTTGTCGAGTTGAAAACAAGCTGAAGGAAGCCAATCGAATCGAGTGTCGTGGAAGCATGCATATGCCACTCCCTGGAATGGGATATTGGAGGTGTTCAGTAGACCGTGTTGTACTCCAAAGCTGATGTGATGGACATAGGACCAGAGGACTGATAGAATGGACGTCGAAGGCTTCACGCACGAGGAGGGGAGGGAGGCAATGCAAGGCTCGGTACACGTTTCGTACCGCCACCGCCACCTCACTCGAAGGCCCGAATGGACGCCGCCACCCACCCCAAAACTCCGCATTCGCACCGCCGGCGAACGCCCAACACAAATACTAACCTGCACTGACACCTCGATGCCTCCACGACGACTTCATATACTTCCTGACAGACCCACGGCACGAACTTCCACCTAACGACCCTCCTCCACTCCTCCCACCTCTCCCCAAACTCCTCTCTCAACATCTCATCCTCAGGCCTCAACACCCGCCCTCCTCTCTAACGACACACCCACAAACCCCGCCAACACGACATACAGCGCCCACCCCATCCGACCACCGGCACCGCCATCATCCCACACGTCCTATTCCATCCTCCCTCGCCGAAATGTATCGTCAGGACACCGAGGATACTCATACCTACGGCGGTGTAGCTCAGATGACGGGCGTAGGCGTAAGGGCCGGAGGTTATCAGGGAGTGGGATGGACGGAGGATGACTTCGTAGGTGTGGAGAGAGCCGAGGGAGGAGTAGCATGCGCTGCGGTGGAGAGCGCCGGTGAGGACGAGGAGGAATCCGAGGATGAAGGAGGGTTGGAGGGTTTCGAGCGAGGAACGGTTGTGGGAGGTAGGGCATAGGGCATGAAGGGTTCGAGTGGGCATGAGCTCGGGGAGCGCCACCGACGCCGTCACGATGAATTCGCACGCAAACATCAACGCGACGAACGTCTGGCCATCCACTTCGGTGAGCACTTCCCTTGGCTGTCCTGTTATCTACGAGGGACTTTGAAGCGAACGAGATAACTCGCACGAGCGATAATTTCTCCATTAGCTGCCCAGAGTATACTTTGTCTTTCTCCGTCGGTGGCGGCGTAGGCGGTGTGAGGGAGATGTAATAACTGGCGGCTCCTTCTGCCAGAGCTGCGAGCTTCACGTAGGCGGTGAATGACACATGTTGCTTCGCTTGTATGCTGTGTGTTCGAACATCATCATGCTCTCCATGCAATTTATACGCATTCATTACGGACCGTTTTATTCCTGGTTGAACATTTCTGCTCGCTGGACACGAATCGCGCAGTCTCAGTCTGAGCGATGAGGGACCATCCGACATGCTCGAGATCACAGCTCTGCCTCGAAAGCGTGTCTTTCTATCTATAGGCAATCGTTGTCCCGATTCGGTCTTGCTTGATTGTTCGATCCTCCACCCATCTATCGCGCAGTGAACAGCCTTCTACTCCTACTCGAGGCAAAAATACCGTTGTTGAGTCCATATTGCTCACCGTACAGCCTTTCCTTCTACCGAGGTACGAGGAGTTCACAGGAAAATGTCGAACCTGAGGCCTGATGCCTGATCACCCGAGAGCCCCGATTGGCCAATACTCGCTATTACTGAACGTTCCGTTGTGATTGGCAGTCGAGGTTGAATCACTTGGTCAAGTATGGTAAGCGCAGTTACTTATAATGCTCTTTGCTCTGGTACACCACCCGCGTAGACGCATTCATCGCATAGCCCATCTCGTCAACCTCGGGCCTTCGTGGCTTGTTGTTCTGCCTGACGATGTGCGTTGTAATTAGAGGACAGTCGGTCGAAGGCGGCGATTGTAATCTAATTTGTCCCGCTCTCTCTCTCGAAGGGCCCCGGGAGGAGGAGCCAGCACTGTAGATTTTTTTTTGCTTGCGTTGACGGACGAACTTCCTCAAGAGACAGTATATAGCTGTCTATACCTTGAAACCTAAACACTCAAGTTTTAACGCCACTCGTCGAACGTGAACATAAAGGCCTACCGACCCACCCACAACTCACGCCCAACTACAGCGATCATGTCTCCCCCTCCTCCACCCTCCAACCCACATCCGACCTTCAAACTCTTCAACCACTCCGTGACCATCTCCCAAATCCAAGCCGTCATCCCACCCCATTTACCCGAACACGACATGAGGACGAGTCTGTTATACCTGGTCCGGGACCAGATACAGGTTTTGGTGGTTAGATTCGGGATCTATTACGTTGACCTGCTGCTTTCTCCGTTGTGCAGCTCGAGGGTTTGGTGGGCTGCGCGGGTGTTTCTTAAGTTGGGTATTAAGTGCTTTCCCTTGCTTCGTTCGATGGGTAATGTAGATCCTTGACAGATGGTGCTTTTACTACGTAGCTGGTGGTTGCAGGTCCGTTCCTGATCCGTCTATCACGCTCTATCAACCACTAACGCTCTTCCGAACAGGGACTCGCACTCACCGGTCTCTGGGTCTTTGGAGACAAAAGTAAGTCTCCTACTACCCCACATCCTCTCAAGTTCTCTCGCCCACCTCCTGCATAACCTGCGTCTTCCTCTTCGTCTTTGAATTCGCTTCCTCTTCATCTCGCACATCTCAGTGTGGTCACTCAGCCTTTTCACCCTCCTCAACTCTCACCGTTATCTTCGGATTCATGATCCATATGGCACTGTGGACGCCATATTTTAACTGGAGCATCTCGCATCATCGGCATCGTGCGAATCATGCGTCTATGGAGAGGGACGAGGTGTGAGTCGTTTGTTCTTTGTGCTATTGGGAAGTTCGGACGGGGGAGTTGGACGGGAAAAGTAGACGAGAGAATTGGACGCATATTTGTACCATATATTGTACTCATATATTGACGTATTCACTGAGGTTGTCTGTGCTTCATTTTTTCGATAGGTATGTCCCGAAGACACGAAGCGATCTAGCCATACCATCAAAATCCCAATCCCAACTCGACACAGACTCCGACGTCCACGCCTATGCCCAGGTCCCCGTCTTCGCTCGTGTTACCCATCAACGAAGGTTCTGAACCTACGGTATTTCACTGTGGCGACATGGATTGGTTGCCACTCCCTGATGTGGCGTTTGTCATGTTTAAGAAAATTACTTCTTCCTGTTCGCACAAACGAGCGTCGCCTTCCCGGATACGACCTTCCTCCGGCGAATAGTAGAGCTTTTTCGCAGTCCAGTCCGACGTCTCGATCGCCACGGATTTGTCGTGGAGAGAGCTAAACAGCACTTCCCACGTGTCCTAGCCACCTTTGTGACGAGCACGAATCCTCTGATGTATTTTTTAAACGCACGGAAAATTGGCAACCCATATCGCACACTGCGCTTTCTACACATACCGGTGGCCATAACAGTGCTCAGAGTATTTTATTTGAAGGGGACACGAGCATGAACCATGCGTGGAGCATTTCCGAAAGACGATCTCGTCATGGTACCCACGAAGCGCCTGCGCCGCCTTGCTCTGTCTCTGTCGCGTTGACAGCTGTTTGTCCCGGTTGCGAAAACGGTCTAATATATAAGGCACTGTCAGCCGGAGGTTGAGCATCGTGCTTTTTCTACGTGTCCGACGTCCATTCATTTTGGTTGGTCTTCGGTCTCCTTTGTTTTCTTCTTCGTTTATTTTTGCGACCCATCCACCCCCCCGGCGGGCACCATGTTAGCTTATCCGCAAAGCGCCATTCTGTTTACTCTCAGCGAGGTTCTATGTCAGACCATTGTCTATGGTAGCCTCTCAATCGTCATTTTGTCCATGGAAGTGCTGATGGACTACTATTCAGGCATTTTTGTCACCGTCATAACATTATCAACTAGTATCCTGCTGTGAGAGTCACATTGCCGTGGATTTGCAGACGGTCAGTTTACTGATATCTTCTCGGACCCAAAGAAAACGAGGAATGAACCTCCGTGGCGACGTCGTCCTGCTCTCCATCACGCTGGGCGTGTTCTCCCTCTCGACGGTACACTGGGCGGTCTCTGTCAACAACTTCATCTCTGAGATCACGGGAGAGCATGGGCGGAGGAATACAATCATCAGGGAAGTCTTCAACGCTGTTGTACTGATCAATTGTAAGGCAACTTCGTATCGCAAAGTGCTTTTTGATCAGAATGATGATGGCTGAAACAGAAATTTTTGCGGACGGAGTTGTTGTGTGGAGGATGCGGATCTTGTGCGCCACTCGATTTCCCAGAATTATCATGATCATCCCGTCCATCATGATGGGGCTAATTGCACGTATGTTTTTCCAATGTTTTACTTTCCGCTTTTACATAGTGCTCTCCACTAATTCTGTTTACGACAGTGTCTATTTCTACCACCATCGCATTCCGCAGTGCTATAACTGCGCTGTTTGGTAGCATAGCCCCACCCAATGCATTTCTCGGACACGCGATCAAGATTAGCCAGGTGACAAATTTGGTATTCTCCCTAATCACGAATGTTATTGCCACGTCCCTGATCGGAATTTGGGCTTGGTGGGCGCGTCTCGCTGAGCTTCTCCCTATGATTAGACTGAAGCTAACAAGTGAATCCGATTGTTTTATGTGCTCCATTTCGCAGGGAGTATAGGCGGTCGATCCGTGATATTCTCCAGTCCCAAAAAGGTGCGCCTTCGTTAGCGGAACATATCCTGGTCCTCCTTGCGGAGTCGGGAATAGCATATTGCGTCTCCTCCGTGCGTTAAAAATTACTGTCATTGCACGCATATTCTTATCACCAAAGAAACATTTGTCGCCACTTCTAGACTATCGCACTCATCGGGATGTTCATCAATATACGGGGAGGAACCATGGGCGCTATCTACACCGGTATTCACGTGCAGATTGCTGTGAGTATGCTTCCTACTCCCGTCTAGTCGTACTTGCCTTCGACATATGATATGGAGACTCTGAAACGCTCTTCATCTCCCTAGGGAATGTACCCATCTCTCATAGTGATCCTTGTCAAGAATCGTCGCACCTCAAAAGTTCTAGCCACAATTTATGGCCGTCATTCTCTCCACCCAATCCCAGATGGTAGTGCTAACAATTCCGATGTTCTCCACGCCATGCACTTCAACGAAAATCCTGCTGTTTCGAACCAGCGGGGTACGACCGAGATTTCCCCTGTTGTGCTGTAGAACCGTGAGAGTGTAACGGTGAACGTCCCTATGGTCGTTGAGGTGGGAAATCAGATGGTAAACCGGATCTGGAACTTAAGTGGGCATAATGCGGGTAGCATGAGCGAAGACTTTTGGGAGGGTCGGCAGAAGCAGAATGCGAAGGAGGTCACATTTAGGCTTGGTGTTATTTATTACCAGAGAGTTGGCATGCGGTTCGTACAGGTCTTCGATGAATGTGACGTCCTCTTTATACACGTCGAATAGCAGAATCCGACCAGGGTTAAAATACTGTAATGGTATCACGGACGAGCGATTGGTGTTGTGGACATTCCTTGAAGACGGGTGATGATATCTGGGGCTTTTTGCTGTACGTTTCTTACGGTCTTTATCCTTCGTCCTCCCATCCAACACTGCCACGTATAAGCCCTCTAACCACCTAGTGCGGTCACTCAGCCTTCTCACCCTCCTTGACTCTCACCGATATTTTCGGTTTAATGATCCATATGGCGCTGTGGACGCCATATTTTAGCTGGAGTATGTCGCATCATCGGCGTCATAAGGTGCATTTGAGTAAGAAGAGGGATGAGGTTTGAGTGTTGTGTTTGTTTCCTTGCGCTGCGGGGAAATCCGAACGAGAGCGTTGGGCGGCAAAATCGGACACGGATGTTGACCTGTGGAGTGGATGACTATATGCTTTTTTTTATGAGGTATGTCCCGAAGAGACGAAGCGACATAGGGATAACCACCCGAACCTCAATCCCAATCCGACGGTCCCCATTCTGCTCACGCCAACCCCGCCAACTCCATCGCCCGGATAAACTACGGGCACCACTCACTACACTCTCTTAGTGCGACCTCGGCCATAGTGGCGGAAGGAACGAGGCGTTAGAACCAAATAAAATAGGGCTTGAGTCTTGAGCACAGTCTCTAGAGATACCGTATACGTTCCGCCGGAATTAGCCAGCGGGCCGTCACAAAATGTACCAGCGAAAAGCCATACAGTATTGAAACACTCCTTGATCCTGGGCCCCTCTCTGATCCACATTCCGCACGCTGCTCCCTCCAGCAATACTTCCCATAAAGTGAAAATACAGTATATTTGCATCCTTATTGTACCCCTCATCAGGTCCACGTTCATATTTTGAGAGAAAGACATGGACTGCAAGCTCTCCAGTTGCGGATCAAGCAGCGGCTCTTTGTGGCACCGCGGTGCCACACCACCTTTTTCTTTGCACATCATGCAATGTTGTATTTTGTACCTTTCCCATTTTCTTATAAGTCCATCCAAGGGTATTTGACACTCCTGGCTTGAAGGATTGAGGGGAGGGGAGAAGAGGGTTCGGAAAATAATATGCATCGAAGAGCCGGATCAAGGAGTGTTTCAATACTGTAGCTTTAGAGTGACAAACACAGATAGCAATGGATAGCACGAGATGTATGCAGGGTTGATGTCATAGTATAAAGTAAGACGACAAAAGTGCGTGCAATCGACAGAGAAATTAATTCAATATAAATGAGACAATGAGAAGACGTCGTGGAGAACTTGAGGCTCATCCTTCCACCTGGAGGAACCCGTACGAAAGTCGAAGGAAAGTAGTCGGTGACAACAGCACCTCACAGCAGAACCTACATGCTACCGCACTACGACGGAATGAGGAGTCACGGACATGCCGGACAAGGGGTACGAGCAACTTAGCAGTGAAGCTACCTTTTCGAGTAGCGAAACAGGGAGACTTTGAGTAAGCATGATTGGCCACTCCGGCGAACGAAGATGTGCCAAGCATAGAAACATATAACAGTACAGCAATATACATTCATTTGTATATATGCTGACACCATCTGTATAGCAGTTTCAGAATCAGACATACTGTACAGAACAGAACAAAAATAGTGGTGTGCAGTGGAAATGAGTTATGCGAGCGTGTTCGTGGCAGGAGGAACCAGAATGTGTAGCCAGAAATCGACGCTCAGCAACAGAGCAGAGGGGAGATGTCGGAGAGAAAGGCGTCACCGACTTTAACGACAAAGAAGGTCTGAGAGACATGGTTTTGGTAGCGAGTTCGCCTGAGCAGACAATTTTTCTGTGTAACTACCACCGTGATATCCGCTCGCTAGCAGATTCACCCCAAGCTGAAGACAAAGGACGAAGAGGCAGTGCAAAAAAGAATAGACGCAGACGAACATCGGAGAAGTACACATTTGATTGTAAAGGGCGTGCCTGGAAAGAGATGCTTCAATGTTGGACATTCGAGACTGAAGAAGTAATAGTTGAGGGGCAGTTTCAAAGTGAACGATTGACGAAGGACAGGGCAAGGATGAGTGGATGGAAGGAGAGCGTTCGACGTTCAAAATTGTCTTGGACAGGCGATCGCCGTGATTGGCTGAGCGGAGTTTACCATGGGAATGTGACGTCATTCCGGGCGTCTTTCTCAAGTCTTCCTCCAAATTCTGCATCGACCTCGTTCTGCTTTCTCGGCGCTGCAGAAACCAAAACAGGAAACCAGACGCATATACATATTCATCTCATTTACATGTCGATGCACGTATTAACGACACACATACACTACTCGAATCCCTCGAGTCCGCCTAGCACACCCACGGCACGAACTTCCACCTAACCACCCTCCTCCACTCCTCCCACCTCTCCCCAAACTCCCCTCTCAACATCTCATCCTCAACACCCGCTCTATTCTTTAACGAAACGCCCATAAACACCCCCAACACGACATACAGCGCCTACACCATCCGCACCGCCGGCACCTCCTTCATCCCACACGTCCTATTCCACCCTCCCTCGCTGAAATGCAACATCAGGACACCGAGGATACTCATACCGACAGCGGTATAGCTCGGATGACGGGCGTAGGCGTAGAGGCCGGAGGTTATTAGGGAGTGGGAGGGGCGCAGGGTGACCTCGTAGGTGTGGAGAGAGCCGAGGGATGTGTAGCATGCAAAGCGGAGGAGAGCGCCGGTAAAGACGAGGAGGAATCCGACGATGAACGACGGTTGGTGTTAGAGATTCAGCCTTGCATTCCGTCCATCTCAGTTTCGTACGATTAGATTTCATCTCGGTTTCTTCCGTTCTCACTATATATTCTCGTTACCTCGTGCTCATCATACCTCAGCGTCTTTCTTCTGCTCCGCACGCTGAGGTGAGCCACCTGTGGTGTTTTTCTATTCTTACTTGTACTTGTACTTACTCGGTCATGTTTCATACACAGACATATATACAGGTACAGTACTCATACTTAGCGTCTTTCTTCTGCTCCGCACGCTGAGACATATATACAGTTGTCATATTTCTATCAGTTGGATGTTTAGGAGGGAGGAGAGGTTGTGCGAGGTAGGGCATAGGGCATGAAGGGTTCGACTGGGCATGAGCTCGGGGATCGCCACCGAGGCCGTCGCGACAAACTCGCAGGCAAACATTAAGGCGACAAACGTCTGGAAATCAACCTAGGTCAGTAAATCTCCTATCTTGGCAATTGTATGGCGAGAGAGGTACCTTCGAGGTGAACGAGATCACTTGCTCGAGCGATACTTTCTCCAATAATTGTCCAGAGTACACTCTTTCTTTTTCGGTCGGTGGCGGTGTAGGCGGCGTGAGCGAGATGTAATAACTGGCGGGTCCTACTACCAGAACTGCAAGCTTCACGTATGTTGTGAACGACATATATTGCTTGTCTTGCAGTTGTATGTTCGAGCATCATACTCCCCGTGCAATTTATACGCGTTCATCACGCCCAGTTCCATTTCTCCTCGTATATCTCGCACTCGTTGAACATCAATCGCGTAGTGTGAGCGATGAGGTACTGTCCGAAATGCCCGAGCTGGTGGCATGAACGATCTGTGTCTTTCTATGTTTGGACAATCAACTTCCCGTTTCGTTCTCTCTGCGTGAACTGCCTCCGAGTTCTACTGGAGACACCGATACCACTGTTGAGTCCATATTGCTCGCCGTTCAGTACTACAGCCTTTTCACCGACGTACGAGCAGCTTGCAACACAGGAAAGTCTTGCGTGGTCACCCGAGGGGCCCGAAGGTGGGCAGTACTGTCTATGAACGAACGTTCCCTTCGTTCGACTGTGATTAGTCCAAGTGGAATCACTGATCAAGCGTTGTAAGCACAGTCCTGGCGTTTGCTGAACCAGTCCAGACGACATAGCTCGTCTCGTTCATGTCGCGCTTTCCTGGTTTGTCGTTCTGACTTGCCATAGATTTAGAGGTTGGTAGAAACTGTGCGATTTAATCTATCTCCTATCTCTCTCTCTTCCTAGACGGGAGGATCTAACTTTGTCGAAAAAGTCCTTACGAACCTGCTCGGATACAATATAGCACTCTGTCATCTGCGACTTGAACGCCCAACCAAGTCCCTTGACCACCATGAATGTGTCCTTCCGCCACCATGATATTTCCTCCTTCCCCGCATTCGACCTTCACCCCTCAACCACACAATCTCCAAATCCGAGCCGCCATCCCACCGCGTTTGTTCGACCGTGACACGAAGACCGAATACGAGTCCGTTTTACATCGTCCAGGACAGTGCTTCTGATCCCATACTTTCTTTGTTTATGCTCGGTCAACGGGGTATTGATGCTAGCGCGAGTGTCAACGTTGGAATGGGGACTCGTCCTCACCGGTCTTTGAGTCCTTGAACATCAGCTGAGTTGATTGCCCTCCTTCGTCCTTCATCCCACCGTTCGCTCTTTGAATCATCTACTGATCGTTCACCGTCATTTTTACGCAGCCAACACGCCCTTCCCCACACGCAACGAGATCGTCGGCTTCATCCTGCATACTCTCCTCTGAACGCCCTACTTTAGTTGGTGCATCTCGCATCATCGGCATCATACGAATCATGTGTCTATGGAGAAGGACGAGGTGTGTTTTTGCACTAGGTTTTTTCTGTGTGCGGGAAAGATCGCACGCGTATGTAGTGGCGTATCGATTGCTTATTGAAACTGAATTTCTATGTGCTTTCTTTGATAGATATGTCCTGAAGATGCAGAACGATCTCGGTATCCCTTCTGAACCCGAGTCGCAAGTCAACGGTCTTCCCACGCCACCTCGATCAACTACGCCGAATACTTCGAAGACGCGCCTCTCTTAATGCTCCGCTGTCAACAGCTGTTCGGTGCCCGACTTATCTGCTCTGGAATGTGTCTAGGTATCTTAGGTGGTGATTCTTTTTTGTTTTGTTTTGAGAGAGGGTGAGGCGCTGATTGCGCTTGCGGTGTACGTAAATGTAAATAGGACGAACCACTTTGATCGTGATTGCTCTCCTCACCACTACCGCTTTAACCGCAACTGACAGGTGGCAATGCATGCTAGGGCTAGATGTTCTTCCAAGTGGATAAGGCATGACGGGATGGCTCACAGCCAGGTCATCCCGCGCCCATATCAGGTATACTAATGCTTCCAACCTCGTGGTCAGTTTGACGGGAATATATTTAATCTAGACGTTCACATCCATCCCACATCTCACCGTCAACAGAACTGCTGATGAACCACCCCGCAGTTTGTCGACCTGATATATTGTTAACTCCGCCTATTAATGAGTTGGTTGAGAACGGGTAGACCACTTTATTCGTGGATACACACCACAGTATCGTACAGATATAGGTCAATGACGCCCCGCTCTCATCATCATCTGCGGTGATACTCCTGGATATTGATACTTCCGTGTCTAGAAGCATCTTGTGTTGCATGTATCCTTCGCTTCGTCTTAAAAATGAGCTATGGGTATTGCTGATGGAACTCATAGGAGAAATCCGCCCGTATCAACATCAACATGGTCAACTGGGCCGTCTGATTCGCTGTATACGTGAACTGTGATTGGAGCGTCAATACCAGTGGGCCACTGGCGGGGATGCCACATGCATCGCCCTCTGCCTCCTTGTTGCGGCCACAGCTGGGCCACACCATGGTAGATGCTCCGGCTCACTTGTGTCGAGACCTGAAGCTGCAGTCATCCAGTTGGTCACTCGCCGCCGAGCTACGCTCGTGAGGTTGAACTTTAGCTCAACTTCAGCTACAAGTCGGCTTGAAATTAGCTCACTCGTATCATCTCGTTGATTCCATAACACTTCTAGGTGGTGCGGAAACTGAAATACTTATTCCTAATCGTGGGTACATGTACGTCCTAAACCCGCTCCTGAACTGAACTGCAGTCTCAACTCATTGCAAGTAGCACCACGATTGCTCTCGCGCAAAGTCACTGAACAGAGCAGGATATCAGAAGCTCAGGAAGCTGATGCACTGCCTAGCGGCCCTTCTGCCTGAGAGCATTTTCTCGATGACAAGTTGCATGTGTTCAACGGAAACTTCTGCTATTGGGCGTAAGCCTCATCAGAAACACATCAGTTCGTCTCCTGTTGGTATCAGTCGCTCCTCGATAAATATCTCAAGACCTTTGGTAAATAGCATGATAACATCTCCACTCGATATCTCCCCCACAGTGACAAAGGACGACAGTGGCTGGTAAGTGACTAGGGGTCCGAGTCTTTTTCCCTTACGATGGTTCACAAACCCTTGTAGTGGATACTGACATAATGTACCACACTAGACTCAGTGATAATTGGTATACTGTATCATGCTGGCCACGAGCTCTATAGTGGTTTCGTTTTTGGAACACAGCGCTCCACGCCCCTCGCTTGAGAGTGTGTTAGGTATCACATTTCCCTACTCTTTCAAGATATGAACCGCTGTTCATCTCGGTTGCTGGTTCTGCTCGATTAGGTTCAGCATTTGTGTCCGCTATAATTATGTACATGTTGTATGGAATTACAACATTTCAAGTGAGGTCTTAACTGCATTCATCCGAAGATTTGAAAGTGCTAATGTCCTCAGAAGACATACATTTACCATTCACTGTGTTTCAATGACAATTATGTCGTGAAGACCCTGGTACGATTATATCGATCACAGTGATCCAAGGACGAGCTGACATCCACATTTACAGGCCTATTCCATGTGGTGGGAGGACAATCACCACAGACTCCAGCAACTGATGGATGGATAGCTAACCTCTGGATGAACCGTATCAACAGGTTACTCGATAGCATTCACATGGGATTTGGTACGCTTGCAAATACTTTTTTACCGTTGATTTTATCACTGACATATTGCCAAAGTGAGCCACGCTATGTATTACTTCCTGGTACGTGTTCGTGGAAATGTCGAGTGGCGCAATTCTGACACAATGTTCGTATAATCAGATAGATAATTATGCGGATGCTACAAAATCAGGAGTCGGTATTTGGTGAGAGAATTATTCCTCCATATCGTTTCTTACATACTAAGCCCAGACCAAATTGGCATTGCAGGTCGATATATGTGCGTGATTACACTTTCTCGTGAATCTTGGTGCCATTAAAATTTGGTCTTTGACCGTAGGCCTCGTTGGTCATCAACGTACGCAGTTCATCCAATCTGGAGACTCATTGATCGTTTACTTCCAAGCAGGTCGTTATAGCATTTGTTGTGGCAACGTGAGTAGCAATCACTAATTGTTTCCTGAGAGGCAGTACTCAGTGCTGTGAGAAGATTCTTTGCCTGGAAGATACTCAGACGTGCGTGCGGACCACACGTCTTCGACTTATTTACCGTTTGATAACTTAGCTCTTTTAAGTCTGCGAGCGTAGATGGAAATTGATAGTTGCCGGCCCTGTAGTGCGTAAATACAACCTTGGACCGTGTAAACCAAGGTTTTGACTCTAATTGTCCCCAAGTTTCTCTTAGTCTTAGTCAACGCAGGTCCGTGCCATTCACTCACTATGTGTCCGCTGATTTACGGTCCAAAATGTTTCTTGATTTTTGATGCTCAGCATTCAACATACGTGAGTCTCAGAGTCCGTGGATAGCCCTGGTAAATATCCTGATGACTCCGAGTTTGGCTTAGAAATCACGATTCTGGTGTATGTTTTCACTTGATGATACGCAATGGATTTGAACGGTCGAAGTCTGACATCACGATCATCGCAGAACAAGAAGATGGGATATTACGAACCTCGGTAATTTACCAGTAAGATTTACAATCTGTTCAATGTGCATGGATACTGACGAAGAGTCTTTCAGAGACAGGCGTCGATATCCTACCTGCTGGCCTCCCTTGCAACCAATATAACCATCATGACGGTCATGATAATTCTTCTCCGCAAGAAGAAGACCGGGTTCCGAAGGCAGGAACCATCTTCTTGCTCTGAATCTGAATACCGAGCTGATACACTGCCTTCATGTTATAGAACAAATACATTGATAAAAGCGCTCATCGTGTATATGGTAGAAAGATCCATCGTCATCACGTATGTGCTCGTCATCCCAGTACTGTCAATCGTTCTCAAAGTCTCCTTAGGATCGTGGACTCTACTTCGCTGGTTGGGGTAAGTTAAATGGGTATCGCACATGTCATATATTGAATGACTTACGATGGGCCATTACAGAATATCGTAAGCCCACTCAGCGTGTGGCCGCTCACCATAAATTTCTTCGGTGGCCAATGTATGTATTACTTTTCGTTCACATTCTGATATACAGCACCATTAACGCATAGCTTTCTCATTATTCCGCCTAGTGAAAGCAAATTCGGTACTGACCACTCTCAACTCGCGCGAGCATCTGAGAAAAGGATTATCCTCAGAGTCTGAGGGAATATCAGGTGTAAACAGTGTCCATGTTCATCGTCTACGGCACTGGAACAATCAGCCAGTCACTACAGTGGACGTGGATCATCCGATGGTTCACGATGGGGAAAGCAGCATTGAGAGGGGTGGAGATGTCGAATTTGCGCGAACTGCGCCTAATTTGAAGATAGGGACTGAGGGGATAGAAAGTGAAGCCATCAAGGATAGCTATGTGAGCACTTTGTAGACGCTCAGACTCTGCCTCCGGGACCATACGCTTGCCTTTGATGGTTTCTCGTTGTGAATCTCTCTTACTACAGCTTCCTATTTATGGTCCACTGGCTCTTCCGTTCACCGCTTCTAGTTGCTCTCATGTTGCCTTTGTCTGACTCACCACCTACGCTGTATCAGCTTATAAGCCCTTGTCTATATGCACTTCACATGTCTCCGTCAATATACATAAAGTCACAAAGATAGACATATGTATGGATATCAAGTGAGCGAACTAAAAGTCCTTACTCATCGCTATTGCTACTTGGATCTGACTACAGCTTCGATGTCGCCGTTTTGTCTACAGCTGGTATTTGGCGCGCATTATAAAGGATGGAGTAAATGGCTTCAGCGAGTGACTCTGGATTCTCTTGCGGGATCTGTCACGGAGCATATACGTTGATTCCAGTACGTTCGAAAGAATAACGGAGGTAAGTAGACATGAGATACTGAAAAGCAGCCTGGTTCGACTTACCATATGACCGACGCCAGGCAAACGTGTGACGGACTTCATGATACGCCCTTGAGACTGATCGATGAGCGAGTCCTGGCTGTACTTAGGGCTACCATGTAATCTCAGCAAAAGATACGACAAGCGGATCCACAGAAAGATGCAGGATGACAGGGTAAGTTAGAGACAACTCACACTACATCCTCTCTCGCCCCAAATATGACATGTATCGATGTCGCTACACACGTTGGTGCGATCATTTCAGCAGCGTCAAAAGTCGCATCGATGTCGTTGTACGTCCTAGCTTCGTGTTCCTTCGAGCATATAACACTAACATAAGTATGACCATCTGCATTCCTAGTTTCACGCAAACCGTGCTCCTATCGGTTCATTATCAGTTGAGGTAGCAGAGGTGCAACGGACAGAAAGACACGAGCTTGGAGATCCATAACGTACCACAAACAGCTTCACAGCCATTCTATCCCATGTCTTCCAAGGGTATTTCTTCGTCAGCCACGACAGCGCCTCCTCCCTCGAGTTCCACGTCGCACGGCTCTTGACCACCGATTTCATGACCGCATTGATCTGACCTTCTCGATCGTCAAGATGAGCGTCGTAAGTTCTTCGATCGATCAAGGCCGGCTCGACGAGAATAATGGACGTATAGAGAGTTCCTAGTGCTGAGCTAAAGCGTGAGGCAGAGGTAGTACACGGTGTCGCTGGAGAGGATGTCGAGTATTGTGATGGGATGAGGTATTTGGTGGAGTACATGCTGAACAAAAACATTGAGTTATAGTATGCGTGGACAGATTCCCACGCAGTAAGATGACGCACATCGCAGATGCTCCAGCTGAGTGGCCAATGGCGACTACACGCCGATCTTGCATGTACTCGGAACCCATGAATCGTGCTAACGCAAAACCCCACTCCGAAATGCCTAGTAAAGCGAGTCTTTTCAACATATCCGGAAACACGTTCATAATGGGATAGGACGTACTGATTCCTTCCGGTCGCTCTCGCAGGGCATCCTCGTTCAATGTCACCGAATAGCCATGGTGTTGCCAGTCCAAAGCCCAAACTTCGCGAATGCGACGATTTTGATCGAGAGTGAATAACGCTTGTATGGTCGGTTCCCATGTTTCTTTGTCTAAATCATCCAGCAATGAGGGATTATGTGGAAGCATGTAGGAGGGTGCATAGGTAGACTTACGCAGAGCCGATGCGTGAGCGAACAGCAGAGACAAGCCGTTGTCTGGGTGGCCCGGAGTACGGTCAGGATCATCTCTACAGTATCGTTTCCCAGAGAGTTTAAGTTGCGGTGAGTTTGGCAGCGAAGGGTCAAAGGTGAACAGTTCTATCTTCATCGTCGCAGGAGTCGTTGTTGGAGGATGATGGTGGTTTCTGAGCAGGAGTGAGGCGCCTGAGGCGCGAAGGTGAACTCGAACTCCGTATCATGCCGGTCGGTGTACTCGGGCGGTGTGATCCTGAGTAGGCGCCCGAGATTGATCTTCGGTCGGGGTGCAAGGAGCGCATCCTGAGGATGCGCAATATTATTATGCTAGAAGCTCGTCTCGGCCTCCATATTTTCATATATGCTAGTCAATTCTCTGTATGTTATTGTTTCTATGCCATGGGCTAATTACCAATATATGATATAGGCAACTCCAAAGTCTGCCATTTCCATACGCTACTCCACTACCTCTCTCTCCATCTGCCGTATCTCAGGATCAACCTCACTTCTACCTGTCTCTCTCAAAGCCCAAGTCTCATCCATATCCGTCCTCATCTCTACCTCCCTCATCAACCCGCAACTCAACAACCCCGCCAGCGAAATGCCGATCATGACTCGCCAGATCAGTTGAGCACTCTCTGCGAATGCGACCCGGACTTGCGTTTTGAGAGGCTCAGTAAGGGACGATATGAGTGGTATGATGGAGTATGCCAGTTGTGTTCCCTGTGGGAGGGTGGCGATGAAAGAGGGTGGAAGTCGGGATTGAAGGGAGTTTTGCAGAATCGTGCCGCCGATGACGGTCCCCCATGTCTACGTATGGTACTCGATATCAGTGGGACTGGAAGACTGGGGCGTTGTAAAAGAATACAATAGCATACCTGCGCAAAACACCTAGTGAACGTAAAGAACGCCAACGCATGCGCATTGTTCGAATACGGCAAAGGTGCCAAAATCGGAAACTGCGTGCTGATCCACACAATCCCCAACCCCGCCCCAACCAGGACTTGGAACCCGAACAACATCGCCGTCGAACTGTCCGCGTTCAGTAAAGATAGTAGACCGGTTCCGATGACGGTCAGGGCCCATCCAATGTAGTTTTGAGGACGGTAGCGTGATATGAGCTGGACGGAGAGCCCGGTTCCGATGGCAAATGTTGGGACGATGAACGCGATTCCGAAGAGGTCTATGCCGGAGCGGATGGGAGAGGCGAGTTTGGATGCTTGGAAGTACAAGGGGAGGTAGACTATTCCGCCTGATGAGTATCTACTCGCCTTGATCTTCGTATTTACTTACAGATGACAGCCATGGACAAGATTCCATGGAAGAACGTGCCGATGTATCTATGTTTGCAAGTAAGTGTTGGACGGATCTGGTATTGTCGTAAGATATGGCTTACCCGCTGAGCGATGTTCGATTGGATAGGAGGAAAGGTGGGACCTTCAGACATAGGTTGAGTAAAACACGTCAAGAAAATGTCCGATGAAACACACACTGTCGGCTCTTTAGCCCATCGAGACTCAACTACGAAGAAAAATGCAATGGCAAGTAGACCAAGGGTCAACGGCGCAAGTATATGAGCGGAAGACCATGGGAATCGAACGCCAGCCAATGTCAGGGCGATGGATACGGATAAAGTACCGCTGATGATGACGATGAGACCACTAGAGTACCTTAATATAGTTCATCAGTAGACATTTCGTGATTTATCAGTGAAAGAACTCACATCCAGTCCATACGGAGGACTTTCTCCCGAAGAGAAGCCTTTGGCGTGAATACATGAAGAAAAAAATATACGAGAAATGCTGCAAGCGCGGTGACGGGAAGATTGAGGAAGAAGAGCCATCTCCATTTCGCTCCCGAATTGGCCAAAGCGCCGCCTATGGGCGGTCCGATAGCGCTGAAGTGAGTAATGAGATCATTGTTACACCGGAAGAAGAACAACCAAGCTCGACATACCAAGCGAATGCCCACACGCTAAGCACATAAAGAATATAAGACTCAGTTCGAACGACTTATATATGAGACACTTACGAAGCCGTGATTCCCTGGAATTTCCCTCGTTCAGGAAGTGGAACAATGTCTGCGTAGATGATCTCGGTTATGGCGATGCAGCCTCCTCCTCCGAAACCCTGTATCGCTACAACGTCGTGTCTTATGATTTTACGAACATAGCTGAGATATGGCATGACGCACCTCTACCTGATATGAGCATATTCATGCTCCAGGAGGAACCACATATTGCGGAACCCAGCGCGAACAGAGCGATGAATATGAGTAAAACGGGCTTTCGCCCGAATACGGAAACAAGGCCTCCAATGAGGGGAAGCACTGCGGTAGACGCTATTGTGTAGGCGCTTCCGACCCAGATAAAGTCTATTCCGTTCAATTGATGGACGATAGTAGGAAGAGCCGTGGAGACAGCAGTCTGTCAAGTGAAATACACCTCGGTCAGCGCAACTAAAGTGAGATGATATAGAATACCACGAAAAAATAAAATACCAGATCGAGTGCAGAGAGCAAGTCAACTGTCAGATTTGCAACAAAGACCAGCCAGAAGTCGACGCCTCGTTTTGTGTCGACGGGTGGGGCAAGATGATCATTTTTGATGATCGTGTAAGCATGAGACCCCAAGGTGGCTGCATGCGATTCTTCAGAGTCTGAATCATAGCACGCTGGCTCTACAATCCTGCCAACAGGACCAAGTTTCTGGGTCTCGGCCGATAGAGCTAGTAGAGCGTTATGAGAATGGGATCCCTCTGTTGCTAGATGCGAGTCATCAGAATGGGAGTACATCGTCGAAGCGAGGTATATCGAAAATGACAGGATATCAGTAGGAGTGCGAGTTCGAATAGGCAGTATCAAGAGGTTTCAAGGGAGGGAAGTCGGAAGTCGTCAACTCTGGAAGCAAACTGGACGAAAGAACGGAATGACAGACAGGCGTGGAGATCATAAGTACGTGGCTCATCGTCTGCATCAGGGATCCCAGCACGAGTGCGAGGCGATTAATCTCAAAAGTGGTAGTCCGTATGCTAGCGGAACAGGAATAGAGGTGGACATAGCCTTGGTGAAAGGTGGCAAGCGGAAGCTAAAAGGCATGTTGTGTAGCGAAAGTGTGAGTGGGAAATGGTAAGAATGTGCTGTGACTTTGTAGACGAGAGAAAGCAAGGAGGAAGACCAAAAGAAAGACGTGGAACTGGGAAATGGAAAAAACGCGCTACGGTAACAGTGTGACGTGACGTGACGGATAGTGACGACACGCGGGAGAGCAAAGGAGTGTGGCTGAGTGTGGCACCGCTGCAAGGAGGTGCGGTCTGAGCTGCATTCATTTTTGTAGGTTGATTTCTATGGGCCGATCGTTGTAAGGGACTCGGGGAATAGGTTATACATGCATTGAGAACAAAAAACATATATTAGACCGTATCTGCAGCCCAAAATATGAATGGGGACTTGAGAATATCAGTCTTTCTCCTGAAAATTTGAAAGTTTGGAGCGATAAAACAGGCGTGGAGCGAAGGTCTCAAATGGCGGTCGGAGGCCGTCCGAGCCAATCACAACGCGCAGACAGTGCGTTTCCGGCTTCCTACGACTTTTGAACGTCCAGCTTCGGTTATTTTCGAGTCTGCTGATAAAAAAGTGAGTGATTCTTCTGTTAAGAAATCTCTCATATTCTGGGCTGCAGATACGGTCTATTATAGCGTACTTCTACATTTTCTGAAACATGTACATGCACATAAATACATACCATCACTGACAAATAAAACAGGACTTTGGAAATGGCCGCGAAGCGGCCCAGAAATTAATTTTGGCTTTCTCAAGCATTGGCACGTCTCTGAGAATTTTTACAGAGCCGTGGATGGTTGAGTCTGAGCAAAGCGACTGAAGGGAAGCCGGCGAAGGGTGGCGAGGGAGGGAGTGTGGCGGGCGTCACGGAGGCGCGCTGGATCGTGTTTTGATGGGACTGGATCGTGTTTTTTTGGATAGGAAGGTGTCTGCGCACCTGGGCGCTTCACACCAAGCTCCCCGCCAGAATTTTACCGAAGGTGGGACGAGGCGGGAAAAACACGCTCCCGATAATCAGAAACACGATCCAGTGCGGGCGCTTCAGTGGTACGCAAGGCGCCGCCCATCAATCTTATCTGTTCGGGTGCCGTTGCCGGGTTTACCTCATGGCCATCAAAGTTGTCACTCCGTGGAATTTCGAGGGAATTTCGAAGTGGTCATGATCAGTTGCGATTGAGAACACAGCCTCCGGCGAATGCCGGATCGCGGAAAAAATTCCAATTTTTCAACCATGCCCTCGCCCTGCTCCTTTGTACTTTTGCTGCCGATGTACAGGTTGAGAACTTAGCGAATCCTTCCAATCATGGCTTACTGGTGCGATGATACAGATTGGCCGCGTTGACCGAGAGCACATTGAGAGCACAGCTCTAGGTAAGTCGAGTTCTACAAGTCCTTCGTCCATTCAGTAGCCGTTTGACGTGAAGTGAGTGGCTGTATACCGCTCACACTCTCAATTTCCTCGACGCTCAGAGAATACTGCGCAGGGAGAACGCCCATGACGCGCTGCACTTTTCACCCTTCCTCGGAACCTCGATGCCCTCGCCCTCGAAAGCACACCGGTCCAGCTGGTTTCCCGATCTTTTTCTCGTCTCGTATATGATATCCACGAGATTTGTTATTGTAATTCACTGAGTAAAACGATTCTTCATCGAGCTCAAGTCCAATAGTCTATAGATCATTCCGCGAAGCCCGAATATAGGGCGGTTCACACATCTGTTGCTGTCCGTGCAGGCAGTAGAAATGTTGATACAACCAAAGTTCCGCGTTGTTCTCATTGATTTCTGCCTCATCGCTTTTGGTAATCTTCTTTCTAGTGGGTTCGATCAATTCGGTCTGGCCGGGTAGGTGGTGCTGTGTCAGCTTATGTGCAATATCCTTTTGCGCAGGCCGAAAAGCCCATATAGTAGACTAATCATGCAATTCTTTCCTCCGCAGTACATCGAATGTATGTGCATGAGATGTATTACCTTTGTTAGCAGTGCTCGCCAGGCTCTTCAAAAGTATCAGGATCATGCAATGACTTGCTCACTCGCAAAACAGTCTTCACGCTTTACAGGCCTCTTCGACTGATATTTTACTCGTAAAGTGATGGCTACCATTCGCACTGGTATCACGATGGATTCAAACTTCATCTTTGCCGGATATTCTACACTCACAGGAGCAGTACGTCCATGTTCGTCTGGTCTCGTCTTTCACCGCTTCGTACTCAAGCAGCTCCTAGGTTATCTGTGTCTTTTTGCATAATTTCCGGGTCAGGAGTGATTATGCAGCATGCATCATAGTGTTCGCGTGTTTGGCTCTGATTGTTGTCAACATGGCCTCCGTTTCGGCAAATGCACTCTACTCGCCGTTATCTCCTCTCTTCTTTGTAGTAGCGGCAGCCTCTTCCGCTTGTGTCTGCACGGTCTTGTATCGTCTATCACCACTGCATCCACTGGCGAGCTACCCTGGGCCCCGTATATGGTGGATCAGCAATCTTAAGCTGGTCCATGTCTCACTCACTGGACGCCGCCACCTAGTCATCGACGAACTACACGCAAAATACGGGCCTTACGTTCGGATAGGTTCGCACTTCTCCCCTATTCGGCATTCGTTCCTTGATTTGACGGTCACCATAGGTCCGAACTCAGTATCTATCAACTCTCCCTCAGCCACAGTTATCTACGGCGCGAATCTTCACATGGAAAAGAGCGACTCGTACAGTACGCCTGGCCATATCAAATCTGTATCTTTGTTCTTCAAGCAGGCGTCGAGGGAGACGCATAGCGACCGGAAGAAAATCTGGTCTAGGGCCTTTACAGGGAACGCGTATGTGATCATCATCACCCATCAGATACATATCTCGTGCGTCGTCACGATATGGATACTGACGTCTTCATCCTTGATTTTAGTGTGGCACAGTACATGCCCTTGTTAGAACGTCGAACGTGGCAATTGACGACATGCCTCGAAAGCCGGCAAGCAAGGAGTCCCACTGGTACGGTCAATCTTCATGAAGCGCTCTGCCATTGGGCATATGATCTTATGGTGAAATCCTACTGCTACTCTTCAATATCATATCTCGTTAACATGAACTGACACTGGATGTAGGGAGATGTTGTCTTCGGAGGCTGCAATAGTCTCGAGCTGATGAAGAACGGAGATCCTCGGGAGCTGGTGGAGGGTGGGAAGGAGGCCACCATTCTCGTCGATAGGTTCGTAATTTCCATAGCACAAGGGGTTTTCTCTACCTCATCTCTCGTTATTCTCAAGTAGCCTGGGACAAGCACCGTGGTTGATGGACATATTGTGGCACCTGCCTGCGGGTGGCGCAATGCTTCGCCTGCGAGATGTCGCCGCAGAATTGATGCGTAAGCGTGTGGTTTCCACACGAACGACTGAGATACGTGACTTGACATCTTACCTCGTAAGTCCTTCATCGCCATGCGCGCTACAATTGATAATAATTGCAGACACAGCTCGAGGGTGATGCCACTGGGGAGCCGATTCCTCACAGGGATCTTGAGGTCGAAGCGGTGGTAGCCATGCAAGGAGGTAAGATGTGCTCACTACATCTTCCACTTGACGCTCACTACTCGGCATCATGTTATAGGTTCTGACAACACGTCTACGACCATGACTTTGGCTTTCTATTTCATGCTCTGCCAGCCCAGATACTACAAGATGCTCCACGAAGAGCTCGAGACGGAGTTTCCTGACCCGCTTGGCGATCTCGAGCAGAATCGACTCGCAGAGCTTCCATTTCTGAATGCAGTGACACATGAAGCCCTGCGCCTCGGCTCTCCTTATTATCTTCCCCGAATAGTCCCACGAGAAGGCACAATCATTGATGGACGATATCTTCCTGGAGGAACTGCTGTCGCGGTTGCTGCCTACTCCCAACAGGTCAGCCCAGAGAACTTTTACCCAGATCCTTTGGTACGTTCGATCATTTTTATTGTCGCTATTCTTGTGTACGGACGTATTGACTCAATAACGACATCTACAGGAATTTCGTCCTGAGCGGTGGATGCCCGGTGGACTTGGTGAAGGTTCTCGGCTCAACAGAAACGCTTGTTTTTCTTTCACGATGGGTACGCGTATATTATCCATGTTATTCTATCGCATCATCTCATTCCCTCTATTGCTTCAAGGTCCCCACATGTGCATAGCCAAGGCCTTCGTGTATCAACAAATGCGCCACGTCCTGGCACGATTGGTTCTTAACTACGACATGGAGCTCTCTAAGGGATTCGACGCGAGAGCATATCGCGATGGAATTTTGAACATGCGTACCACGATACTAAAACACCCGTTAGATGTAGCTGTTAAGCGCCGCGTAAGAGTTGCGGCTACGTAGCAGACGAGCGTGAGTGAGGCCTCCGATTTTCCTTTTATGCCCTTGTACTCCCGGACATATCTTCAACCTTCTTTTTCTCTCTGGAATTTATTTTTCAGTATTTTCACTTCTACATAGCTGATATGTTTGCGCTTATTGCGGATGGACTCTACTTGCCACATCACGCCACCCTCTTTATTTGCACCTGTTTATTCACTGTTCCACATCGTCTGCAGAATCATAATGTGATCTCGCCCGTCCCGTTCGTCTTCCACCTACATCTCAGTCTACCAGCGGTACTCCAAAACTACATCCACGACGTTCAACAATCACCGGTACCCCCGTTGATTCCGTCAAGTTGCCGTCTCACATCCCTCTTTGCATCTGAGGAGCCTTGTAGTCAGCGGCAAATACTCCCGTTCGATGCGACGGTCAACTTTCTAGACAGCGACCAGATTTTTCTCTGGGCGCTTGATCCGTGGCGGTCCTGAAAATGCTTGTTATGCAAGCGTTTACAGCACTGCTCACCTCATGCATCGAAACCCACCAAAAACGTCGGGCGATGGTTATGATCGAACCCTGCCACCGCGTCCCGAGTGGGAAAGCGCCTCGCATCATAATGGAACAGACGACAGCCTGCATCTATCCTTGACTGAAGCGGAAAACGGACGGCTTTTGCTTGGCCCTTCGTCTCGCTCTGGCGTAACAAAGTGTTCGTCGGCGGAAGTCATCCTTTTCCTGTTTAAGCTGCGACAACGATCATTGCGGCGCGGATGAATGCCGTTTGGTCCTCACACAATGGATTTAAGCAATGGTTGCCCTGGACAGGGACATCAATATTTCACACGCCTTTCCCGCCCGACAATAGTGAACTCATTCATAGAGGATATGGTTTCATCGTTATCTTCAAAAGTTCCGGCAGAAAAGTACTTTTCAGGTTCGTGCATCCATCCCCTGAGCGCCCAAGCGAGCTATATTAACCCAATGTCACGCAGCCGCAGCTCTAATCATCCTTCTATACGACCATTGTATTACGCTCGGCCCAGAGATTGGGTTGATTTGGCTACGGAGGCCGTGGTCGACGTCTCAGCGGACACTCGTATTTCTACGCTACCTCGTAGCTGCATCGCAGATATACACAGCATTCGGTGAGTCCCTTTCGTACACCTCTTTCCTCGAATATTACTGACGTCGCATGGCAGCACTAAGCGGGCTGTTCCACCACGGAAATCAGATAGTATGTCGTTTCTTGAGGTGCTTCACTCTGGAGCTGACTCTTTTATCTTTCGCAGTCGTGAGTCCTCTTGAGTTAATCTAGATCATGAAGCAGTCGTAATGGACCTATGCAGGTGTCAGGTATGGTTATTCGTCAGCGCGGCCTCCTGCGGATTATCGTTGGCTATAATTGATAGTGAGTTCCATCGCAGAGTTTTTGTTATGGTATTACATCCTGATGCGTCATGCGCTCTGCACAGTCGTGCTCGTTCTAAGACTGTACGCTCTCTGGGACCATCGCCGAAGGGTGTTATACGGACTGTTAGCCGGTTTTGTCATGTCTTTCTCTTCAACGATCGCCTTTGGTACCCTCAGTATGGCCCATATGTTGCGTATGTTAACCCCATAGTTTCCTCACTGCGTCATCCCTACTGATGTCTGTGAAAGCGAATGTTTCATATGAGGAGACCTTCCATATGTGCATACTTTCCGAACAGCCGCGCCTTTGGGTCGGACTATGGGCGTCCCAGGTACGAGTCTATACCCGCTATTCCACGGCTACACTGAGACTCGCAAACCAGGTTTTCTTCGATATCTGGGTGTTTGGGTCTACCGTCGTCAACGCGGCCTCACGACCGAGAGGCGCAGATGTGAAGCTGATCAAAGATATTCAGCGCGACGGGGGTCTATTTTTCTTCGTGCGTGGATCCCATGTCCTTAGAGTTTCTGTTCGTATCTGATTCTCGCCCATCATCGGTCTTCGTAGGGTCTATTTGGTGAGCAGTCTCGGAAGTGCTAAGTATTTTGTATGGCTGACCTCGTACATAGCTCTCAGACTCGTGAATATGCTTCTGTCCGCTTTCGACTCAAATGTCAGTCCGCATCCACGCACTCTCATACATGATAGCTTCTAACATTCCTCTATCTCATTTAAGCCCGAATATATGGTCATAGGCTTCTTGTGAGTACTCTGTCTCAACCAATTCGTGTAATCGTCTGGGTTACTTATATTGCGCTAGTAGTTTCACCTGGACCATGGTCGCCGTCATCATGTCCCGTCTCCTCCTCCGCCTCGAACAAATGACGTCCACGCGCTGCAGCGGCTCGGACCGTGCAGCTTCAGTATCTGTACTCCCGGAGTGTCATAATCCGAGAGACGAGGCCCACCAGTTGATATCTATAACGCGTCATATCGAGCGGGGGGACTTGTAGGTTGTAGGTGACGCAATGACGAGATAGTGTACGAGAGGATTGGTGCATTTTTTCTTGGTGTCGGTTTGTGCATGTATTTTCTTGATCTTGACGTTTCTTGATGAAATTTATTGCTATATGTTTGATGATTCGGACAAATACAACGTGATTCCACCATTTTAGCTTGTTCGCAGGTGGGAGGATAATACCACGACTCCCAGGACAAACTCGTGTACTCGTGTTGTACATAATAAATATGGTTCAATTATAATAGTACAATCGTTACACGAACGATGCATTACAACAGCAAATCCATCGAAGCAAGGACATCGATTACACCCGCAACGAATGCAGAAATTAGGGAGAAAAAGATACTATATGCGAATCACTCGAATAAGCATACACTCTCCCGCACAATAGCTCTGCTGCACCACCTCCTGCTAAAATGAACCCCGATCCTAATATCTCCTATATTCCTACCCGTACTAGCCCTGATCGACTCTAATCTCCCCCACGTTCCTAGCCCCACACTCCTCATTCCACCTTGACGCTCTCCAACTCCGTCCTGCCAGCTCCGAACCGGCCCCGTCTATCCCTATAGAACAAGACGTCGCCTGAGAATAAGAATGAAAAATCATAACACACGTGTCAAATACTCGTCAGCGTTCAGCGCCGCGCAACATTACCCGCGTACCCGAAGGAATTGAGAAGAAGCAGCCGAAAGTACTGCGGAAAAACCAAGTGAAAAAACACACCCTCATCATCAACGAACTGACACCCCACATAGCTCCGCCACAACGCCCGGAAGACAGGCTCATCGGAATATAGGTACGCGTCGCCGAGGAGTGCTTTGAGATGGAAGGTTGCAAGATCGGCATTGTCTGTACATGTGTGGAAGGAAGGAAGTAGTCAGGGATTGAGGACGAGCTGAGTGTGAAGGGAGAGAGGTGACGGGGACCAAGGAGGGGAAGGGAGAACACGTACACCAAGGCAACTTCGGAAAGAAATGATGTATCACATGAAAATGTGCGACTATAAAAACAGCACATTCATCAGTCCAACTGCTTCACGTCCTTGGCCAAAAATAAATCGAACACACCATCATGCAAGAACCACCGCCCCTGCCATCCCAAGAAATCTCTATCGACCGTCGCAGCGGCGCCCCTCACGAACGTCCACGCGCCGGCTCTATAATGCGGGATGTAGGGCGTCGTGTGGTGCAGCTACATAAAATCACATAATAAGATCAATATATGCGTTGTTAACCAGCACTACATCCCCAAGGAACTAGCAGGTTGCGGGGATGTAGGATGAAAAGAGGGAAAAGAAAAAATAATACGCACATAAGTAATCATAACGAACCAGTGCGTAACACCCAGCCATGGTATCCCATAATACCACAACACGTTCCATCCTCCAAATGTCTTATAAAGCTTAACCATGAGGAGGACCATGGTGCCGATCCCGAGATCGGAGACGATGACGGCCCAGAACTGGGAGGGGCGGAAGAGGATGGAGCGGGCTGGTTAAGTCGAGGGTAA
This sequence comes from Stereum hirsutum FP-91666 SS1, assembly GCF_000264905.1. NCBI lineage: Eukaryota > Fungi > Basidiomycota > Agaricomycetes > Russulales > Stereaceae > Stereum > Stereum hirsutum. Next base: position 135,423 of record NW_006763139.1, on the reverse strand, counting down.
GGGAGATGGGGATCAGCGCCCTAGAGCAGGAAAGCAAATGGAGGTGTGAAGGCTTACGATCAAAGTGATTCGTCCTACATCCCAAAAAAAAAACACGTCAACATCTCTCAACATTCAACAGCACATACACGAAAAAGACTCACCAGTTCGGGTAGCCCTTCTGCCCAGACACGTTCCACAGCAAATAAACCGGAAACGCAAACAGTTGTTGACGGAGGAGCATAGCTAGAGTGTAGAGGGGCGTGTCTTCAAAGTATTCGGCGTAGTTTATTGGGGAGGTGGTGGAGGCGTGACCGTCAGATTGGGGTCGCGGTTCTGGTGGGATACCGAGATCGCTTCGCGTCTTCGGGACATACCTAGCAAAGAAACGACATTGGCGTTGAGCTTTACGGATCCCACAAAATAGAAGTGGATATCCTGTATAAAAAAAACGACGTAAACTCACACCTCATCCCTCTCCATACTCCCATGATTCGCATGATGCCGATGATGCGAAATGCTCCAGCTGAAGTAAGGAGTCCACAGCGCCGTGTGGATCACGAAACCGAGGGCGTCGTTGAGGGGTTGAGAGGGCGAGAATGCTGCGTGGCCGCACTGAATCGTGCAAGACGAAGAGGAGGAGTATTTAGACCACGAGGAGAAGAGGATAGATTGGATAACAAAGAGGTAAATTAGACGACGAACAGGTAGATTAGACGATAAGAAGGAAGTCAGGCAGGAAGGGTGGAGGGGGTGGAACCGAAGAGATACGGGAGTAAAACACTTACTTCGTGTCCGAGGACCCAGAGACCGGTGAGCGCGAGCCCCTGAGAATGATTGAATATCCGTGTTAGTATCTATATCTCATTCACAGAGCGTAAACGGGGGAAGGTTAGGATGAGGAGCACCCACCTGGAACCACCAGCTACGCAGTAAGGAAACATTAATGAGCATCAAATCTCCCTCACCACCAAATCACACTTATCAAAGAAACGACGTACTACCCTGCCCAGAGCAGACTCCTCAAAACCCACCAACCCGCACCCTTCCCTTCCTCAGCCAATAACGAATCGAACCAATAAATCCCAAACCCAAGCACCAAAATTTGTATCAGGTCCCGAACTAGGTAAAACAGACTCGTCCTCGTGTCACGTTCGAATAAACGCGGTGGGATGACGGCTCGGATTTGGGAGATGTTGTGGTTGAGGGGTTTGAAAGACGAGTGTGGGGAGGGAGGAGACATCGTGTTAGTTAGCGGTAGGAGACTTTCGCGTCGGTGTCGGGATTGGTGTCCCAGGCTTCTAGTAGAGTGTTATATACCGTCGCTTGAATCAGTTCTTCCGTCAAAGACCAAAGTACATGGATGAGTTATCGACAAACTTGGTTCTTCCTCCCTCAGGCCCTCCGAGAGCGAGCGAGCGAGATATATTAAATCGCACAGCTTCGACCCACCCACCAAGGTCTAAGTCCACCACGCATCGCAAGGCAGAACAAAGGCCGACATCGACGAGAAAAGCTATGCCGTCCACTCTGGTGCTCTACCAGAGAGTCGCGACTAAGCCGAGCATGCTTAATCAGTCCAAGTGATCGCACTCCGAGTCTTCAACTGATCACAGTCGAACGAACATAATGATAATGTCCAGTAATAGCGAGTACTGCCCATTTTCGGGACTCTCGGGTGATTGGCAGTAACAAGACCGCCCTGCGAGCTCCTCGTATGTCGGTAGAAAGGCTGTAGTACTTTGCGAGCTCAGTAGTGGTGTCGTTGCCTTGAATAGAAAAAGGCTGTTCGCTGCGCGACAGATGAGGATCGAACAATAAATCAAGCCCGAAACGGGAAGGTGATTGTCTACACGGGAAAAAGGCTGGATTATTTACGCAGAGCCATCATATCGGGCTTTTCGGGTAGAGCCCTTCGTCTCATCGCTCAGAGGTGGCTCGGAGTCTTCACCCAGTGTGATCGCGAGAAAGAGGGCTGCGATAGATGTGTACTTATGCCCTCCGCTAATGGTCGTCATGATGGGTATGTATATGAACTTGAAGCTGCCCCTATTCTCGAAAATTGTTAGCGATGGCAAAACAGAGAGATGGGAGCTCACGGCGGGACGAGACGTCCCGCAGCGTAGGGTATCATCGTTCGTCATCTCATCAGCCAAACTATTCAATGCTTACCACAGCACCTTCACCTCGAATGATCACAGTCGAACGAACGGAACTCCCACTAATAGACAGTACCGCCCACGTCGGAACACTCGGGTGATCAATCGTACGATACTCTCCTCGAGCACTTCGTAGTAAGCACAGTAGCGGTGTCATTCTCTTGAAGAGAACTAGAAAGCTGTTCGGTGTGCGACAAATGCATTGAAGGATCAAACAATGAAGTAAGACCCGATATAGAAGGCGGTTGTCCAAACATAGACATCATTCGTACAGAGCCACCACCTCGGGCTCTTCGGACAGAGTGTCTCATCGTCAGAGCCTCGGACTGCGCGAATTGTGTGCACCAAGCGGAAGACGTACGACGAGAAAGAAATCAGCTATCTATGAATGCGTATAAATTGCATGCAGACTATGATGTTCGAACATACAACTGCAAGACAAGCAAGACATGTCGTTCACAGCATACGTGAAGCTCGCAGCTCTGGCAGTAGGAGCCGCTAGTTATTACATCTCGCTTACGCCGCCTACGCCACCGCCGACAGAAAAGGACAGGGTGTACTCTGGACAAGTATTCGAGAAATTATCGCTCGTCCGAGTGATTTCGTTTTCCTCGAAGGTACGTCGCTCACGACCCTGAGAGAGAAGAGATGGACTCACCTACTTTGATGGCCAGACGTTCGTGGCGTTGATGTTCGCCTGCGAGTTCATCGTGACGGCCTCTGTGGCGCTCCCCGAGCTCATGCACACGCGCACCCTTCATGACCTATGCCCTACCTCCCATCCCAATTCGCAGAGCCTCTCCTCACTCCGAACCCTCCAACCATCCTTCCTCGGCGGGTTCCTCCTCGTCTTCGCCGGCGCTCTCCTCCGCATCGCATGCTACGCCTCCCTCGGCTCTCTCCACACCTACGAAGTCACCCTCCGTCCTTCCCACTGCCTCATAACCTCCGGCCCCTACGCATACGCCCGTCATCCGAGCTATACCGCCGTGGGTATGAGCATCCTTGGTGTTCTGATGATGCATTTCAGCGAGGGAGGATGGAATAAGACGTGTGGGATGATGGGGGTGCCGGTGGTAGGGATGGGGTGGGCACTATATGTGATGTTGGCTGGATTTGTGGGGGTATCGTTAAAGAGGAGGGCGGGTGTTGAAGATGAGATGTTGAGAGGGGAGTTCGGGGAGAGTTGGGAGGAGTGGAGGAGAGTGGTCAGGTGGAAGTTCGTGCCGTGGGTGTGCTAGGCGGAGTGTAAGGCACAGAGTAGTCCATGTATTGTGGTGTAGCATCCCTAGGACCTCCCTGGACATTAATGCAGCGAGAGAAATGAATGCGTTCGTTCTCGAGGGAAGAGCGACGGACGAGGTCGATGCACAATTGAAAGGGGAAGACGCCCGGAACAACGTCACGAGCCGATGGGAGTAGTAGACCTGTCCAATTATTATGAGCTTATCACAAAATGAATTGAACTAGAATTGAGCCAATGAGAATATATTTTGTGATGTGGGATTTGAAGCGATAACTCACCGGTATGCTAGCCTTCGTTCTCACTCACTACTGGGTCAATTCGGCTCAATATTTGTGTTTCAGGGGTATAACTAACCCGCCACATCGGCTTGACCCTATATCAAGCCATGTCGAACCACAGATGAGCAAACCCAAACAGAGCATTTTACTCAACTCGGAGATTCGCAGCGATCACGTTCGTTTGAAGGGATAGAGCGTAATCCTGCGGCCAGGGATAGGTAGCCCATATGTAGGCTGTCATTTCTAGCTAGTCATGTTGAGAAGCAAACCGCAAATGGGCGAGAACGGACCGAATTTGGAAGAGGGGGGGTCCTGAGAGTAAAACTCACCTCGTTACTCGAGCTCGTTCTCGACGACGCGTAGGTCGTTTCTGTCCAAATAATGATAGTACTTATCTGTGCCGTTCCTTCGAGGCCGCGGCATTGAAGATCGAAGGATACTTGAGCAAACGCGAACACATTCCGGAACGGGATGCCATGGGCGAGAACACACCGACGTGCTTCATCTCGTTCTCGCCGTTGAGTGGCCCGTTTCCTTCCAAACACTTATCAGAGCTGGTGCACCTGCGTCGTACCGTCATTTTGACGATGGGTGGGCATTTTTCTGATCCGACGCGTCCCATGATTTGGAGCCCATGACGGTAAAACCGAATGGACATTGAGCGAACGCGAATTTACTTTTGTGAAGGGACTATTGGAAACGCAACCTCACCGACGTGTTTGTCCTCGTTATGAACGTTGTATGCACCGTTTTTATTCAAATCTTGATTGCCGCCGACTGAAAATATTCCTGCCGGCATTTTGAGCCTACAACATCCAAGATCGGGCGTGAGATGAGCGATTCCGAACATATTCACGAGGGAGAATCCCCGCAGGCTCGGATTCACCTACCTATTCTTTCTGCTGCTGAAGATGAGCGAGTTATTTGGATTCAGGCCTTCGACATAGGTGAGAGAACGGTTCCTCCCGTGATTTGGAACCCGTGCCGTGAGACAACAAGCCCAAACTGAACCATACCCAAGGGATTTTATGGTCAACAGACTTGCGAGTTCCCTGGTTATCAACCAGCGAGCATAGCACAGTCCGAGCACTAAGACTCGGACCTAGATGGAACGACAGACGGACAGACAGGCACGGACAGACAGACAAATAGAACAATAGACTTGCGTGCGGAAGGTGGTGGTCAAAAAGAGAAGAGGCCGGCAAATTCCGGTGAACGACAAGTCGAACCTACAGCTACTGTGGCGCTGTGGGAACAAATTTACTAAGCACGTTTGCCTTGTTGCATAGCCATTTCTACGACCGGAAAAATAAGACAGGCGTGCATTATTGAATCATATAGCATGGAGAGGACATTTTCGTAATGGAAGAGGGCCAAATAGGGAAATGGCCGTGAGAAACTAAAATACACATCCAAATACTTATCAGACCGCATTCATCATCTTCCGCAGGAAAGTAGGTGCTACATCCTCCTCTTCACCGTACAACTTCTCGTCAGCCTCAATAACATCGAGGTCGCTGACGAAGTCTATCTACGAAGCACAAAGGCAATGGTTCAGTCCCATTACATGCACGCTGCGCCAAAGATAGACTACGCCACACTCACCTCATGCGGCCGCACGATCCGACTCTTCAAATACCACTTATACCCAAAATAAAACACGGCAAACCACCCAATGGGCAGATAATTCGACACAAACGTCGAAGTGTCCCATTCTCCCGGCCTGAACACCTCCCATCCACTAAACACCGTAATAACCGACATCGTAAAAGTCACCCACACCGCCGCCGGCCACCCCAAGCTCGTCCTCCATGGTAGTACAGTCGCTCGATCGAGACCTTGTGCGGCCATACCGCGACGAAAACAGATATACATTATGGCGATGACGAGCCAGGTGATCGTTCCGGAGATGGCGGTGAGGTTGACGAGGAACAAGAAGACGTTCTCGGCGGAGGAGTTGAGGCCGAGAAACGCAAGGCAGCCGAAGGACCACGAGAAGAGAACGGATATGTATGGCACGCCTGTGCGGCTGGTCGTTCTGAAGATGCGAGGGGCGTGGCCTTGTGTGGCGAGGGAGTGGAGTGTGCGAGAGGTGAGGAAGACGTCGGAGTTGGCGGCCGAAAGCGCGGAGGTGAGGATGGCGGCGTTGATGATGGAGGGTAAGACTTTGATTCCGGCGGCTTGGATGGCGATGACATAGGGCGAGGCGGATGCGGTGGAGGTGGTTCCGAGAGCGGGGTTGGTGGAGGCTACGACGAGACCTACGACGAAGGAGCCGAGGAAGTAGATGATGACGATCCGGATCCAGACAGTACGAAGGGCGTGGGGAAGTACTTTGCGTGGATTGCGAGTTTCAGCCGCTGCGATAGCGAGCATCTCTAGAACGAGCCAGAGTCTTTTCAGAACATGGTGTGTAGAGAAATTATTATGCGGACTTGCCTGTTCCGCTGATAGTGAACGCAGCTTGAGTAAGAACGGAAAAGAAAGCGAGAAATCGTCCCTTAGATCCCGGTATCCCAAGATATTGAACAAACGGTCCAGGATCTCTCCAGAATTGAAACCCTATTGGTTTATGGTCGGGTCCACCACCCGCGTCCAATATGATAGACAAGATAATAAGCCCCAGCATCGTGATGACCTTACGGCTCGCGAAGCAGACTTCCGCCTCTCCATAATACTGGACGCCGAACAGATTGATGGCCAAAACAATGGTTAGAGCGATCGCCATCCATACTCCGATATTGATCGAGGTCGTCCAGAATGAGATGAGTACAGCTGACGCAGAGATCTCTGCGGCGAAGATAAGGACCCAGCAGAGATAATAATTGAGGCCCAGGGCACATGAAAGAGCAGGGTCGACAAATCGGCCTGCGAGGCGGACGTGCCCGCCTTGCACTGGAAGGAAAGTCACCATCTCGCCGATGAGGAGCATGACAGCAATCGCAACGGTGCACATGAGGGAGTATGCAAGCCACACGCCTATCCGTTCCAACGCCGGGATAAGAGCCACGAAGAATAACGGTAGCCGAAATGTGCATACCGAGTGGTCCACCCTTTGCCAGACTCCCTCCTATTCCCAGAAATATACCTGTCGCATTGAGAGATATTGAGTGGAAAGGTCCAGTCAAAGTCTCAGTATACTTATGTACACACCTGTTCCGATACAAGCACCAATGGATATGAACGCCAGATGCCTTGGCGCGAGTCCTCTTTTCAAGCCCTTGACATCATAACTGTTCAATGAACGGAGGTCGTCAAAGTCTTTGTTTTTCTCTACGGCAGTCTGCTGCGGTTTGTCGTCTGCCATGGGATGTTGGGATTACAACGTTGGGCTCTGCAGGGGAGGAGGAGCAAATTGGACGAGTCAACGCAGATGAATGTCAGCTCTGAGAGCAGTTGACAACCCCTGGGAGCAGAATCTGTTCGGGTACAGAAACAGTCGGAATGCGTTCACGAAACTCTCACATTGCGCAATGGAGCGCCCTCACTGCCGTGGAACGCAGTCATATGCGTCTTCCCCGTGAGGAAGTAATTCCACAAGGGACCAGATAAAGAGTCCCGTCCTTGATCCTATTCGGACTCTTATCGAAAGGAAATGGTTGGTCGTTCAGTACTGAGGATAGACAAGCAATTTGGGTTACGGTGAACGATTGCTTGTTGTACTTTTCAAGATCGCCCAAACGACCTTGCAAATACCTCCGCGTCATATGAACCGAGAAGCTACTAGGGCTAGGAAGAACTCTCTGAGCTAGAATAGAGCCATGGTGTAGACAACTGGACGTACCATAAGTGCTCTGGGACTATACATGATCCTATAAAATCTTCGTGCACACTCAAAGAGGTGAGATAAAACGTGTAACTGTGAGCTTATCATCCAAAAGGACAAGGATAGCATCGGATGATAACTAAACCGAAACTCACAGTGGGTTTTCCTATCTTTTAGCGTCAGATCGTCTATGACGTAGGGGTGTGACCTTTTGTTGTCCTGAAGCATCATTGCGCGGAAGAATTCGCAGTCACTAAAGATAAAAGGAGTGCAAATGCGAGGGTAAGTCTGAACGTGAACGACTGATTATACAGGCAGACTGACAAGCAAGGATGCAGACCACGAATGTAGACTTACGAGCTCCGTGTTGAATATCCTTTCCTCTGGGCCTTCGAATACTCTGTTCGCTCCGGGGTACAGTTCTCAACTAACTTCATCGCCAGCAAAGCCACTATGCATTCCAGTCTCTGCTTCACACGTCAATGTCACGATAGCTCTCCCGATCAAGTTTCTCTTCGCTCTCCTTGCTCTCCTTATTGTTTGCTGACGTCACCATCCTCCTCTTTCCGCCTCTTTTACGGAGTGCATTGGACCAGTGGGACAAGGTATCGAGAGAGAGGACTGCGTGAAGTTGAGTATAGGACATCAGAGGATCGGAAATGAGGGTCCTCGAGAATGCAAACGAAAGGGGCGCGAGTGGAGAGCCGGAGCCAGGACGGAAACCGGAAGCAACCAGTTCTAGAGGTCAGACAAAAAACGAGATCCAGAGGTGCAGACGCCAGCGAAGGTTCGTGCCGACGAGGTTGGAGTAGGACTATGGCTAGGGCTAGGAGCGCTTTAAGGTGCTGGTATGAGAGAACCAAGGGTTCGAATCGGCATTCGTGATCCATTTTTTAGTGGGAATTACTCAATTGTATAATGCATCGTCCAATCCGCCCAGTCCGTCCAGCATGCATCCTGATTCTTTCCAGTACCGTACATAGGTCTTCAGATCAGGTCCGACCTGAATCTTTGATTCCGCAGTGAAAGGAGTGAGCGGGAAGCATTCGTCGTCGCCTAGTCACAGCAAGTTCATAGAGAGCTAGCACAGTGGCGTGGCTTCTTCTAGAGGGTGGAAAGAGCATTCGAAGCTTAGAATTACGACCCAGTGGCGCCATTTCCCCAGCTCGGTCGGCCTTAGCTATTCGAGACCATGGACTGAGCTGAAAGGATCATCGGCAGTGGACCACGACGTTGACGTTGAAGAGAGAGCGGCTGAAGCAAGAACGACGAATCGTCATGGTGCGACGGAACGGGATAAGCCACGAGGTCGTCGGATCCAAACCACGCGAGCCATCCCGAGCTGATAAGATCAGCATCGAGCGCTCCGTTATTCTAGTTCTCACTTCTCTTTGATTCCTCATCTTTTTGCGCCTCTTCTTTCTATGCTGACTGCCTCGTCTGCGTTCCATCTCTTCTTTCTCTATGATGCTCTAACCAGTGCGTGCGCTATCCTGCAATTTAAACGGGCTTCCTGTACGCTCTGCGTGAGTTACACTCGGACCGAGCAATATCCAGGAACCTGAACAGGGGATACACCGGAATGGGCAGGATGGTCATCATCGCTGAATCGGAACCAATTGGATGTCTCTAGAGTCCCCACCATCGTATATCTGAGATATATCTGTCATGAGCAGCCCGTCATAGTTGACCAATGTGGAGCTCGACGTACGACTGCGGCCAGTGTGGTTACCCCCTGTGTCCTGTGACTCATACTTGCAGCCGGGTGGGTGCGTTCGTACCACTGTAGCTCATCTGTATGATATTCCGAGATACTTTGACTTAGAATATCTTCTCCTCTTTGTCGAGCACGAGGTCTACCAAACGATGGTCTCGATAGCGGGGGAGTTCTGGTCACTAAGCCTTGGGCGCGGTAGAAGTTGCGAAGATTAAGTACCAACTGGTTCGTGACTAGATTGGTTAGGCTATACATGTCTGATGTTAGAATCCATAGATCAGTCTTAAAACCAAGAAAGCTCACGCTGAGTAGTAAGGGTTGAGATAGGCGAAGGACCTCGCTCCTGGAGACTGATTTGTATAGTGTTAGGATGGTCCAAATGACCGAAGTGATCACAGCAGCGACTTACATTCGGTTTTATGAGAGGAACCTACAACAGATCATGAGATCGAGTATTGGACAATCATGCCATTCCTGACTTACTATGTTCGATATTGAGTATACTGCTCCAAGAACTCCCACAGTGCTAAAGGAGAGAAATTGATAGCGGAATATTAAGGCCCCGATAGTTCGATACTAGATCCAGCGAAAAAACAACCTACAGAAAATGAAAGAAGCCTAGAGGAGAAAACATTGTCAGTGTGCTCAATATGAATAGATCAATTGTGTCACACACCGTCGTCCAGTAAAGCATGTGCAATACTCACGCGTCCCAGATCCTTCATAGCTTTTGCTTGATCACGCGTCTTCCTCACCGTGAGGGCGAAGAGGAATATGTCGAATGTTATACCGAGAGTCGGTATAACCGTGTTCACTGCGTTGTCTTTAGTGTGGCTTCTCTACAAATCAACGTTGAGACCTACAACTGGTATCGAGGTCAGTCGAGCGAGGCATTCCAAAAGTAAGGACCATAAACACACATATCCAAGACCTTGAAGTTCTTGACTTCGATAAGACAGCGATCAATCTGCTGCAGAGGTGTCCCTATGTTCGATGTGTACTCGGCATTGACTGTTTGCTATATATACGTCATGAGCACTGATCATCGTGTATGATCCCGGACAGACTCACCCAAATATCACAGAATGCGCGAGACAGGATTAAGGCAGTGGTAGCCAATAGTACGATCCTACTGCGACCGTAAATGCCGTATAATCGAAGTGACAGAAGAGCTGACAGCTTGAACGTCAGCCATAGTTCCAGTTCATATGTCTAAGTACGTACCAGCGCTCGTTGCAGTTGTCAAGGAGAAGAAAACGATCTGTAGATGGCCTGCGGATGAGCACCTGTCACGAGCATTAACATATGGGTCAGGTTACAAATAATTAAACGAATGTGCGTACCATCTGCCCGTGGTCACTCCCGGAAGATACAGGAAGAGTTCGAAAGCCAGCGCTATCAGATACCCATAACGATTGACAGCAAACAAGACGGAGCTGCCTGTCCACTTGCGCCGCCATATTACATTCACTTCGATGGGAAGCGTTTGGATGTAGTCCATCATCCATATTACTTGAGAATGCATGAGTATATGAGTTCAAAATCGGGCCAAAACACGAACCTGCAGCAGACACGATACAGCACATCTCAAGAAACCTTGAAGATAGGTCAGTAGGGATGGGTCAAAGTGGCGGCATGGACCAAGAGGACTTACCCTTGGGTCGCATTGGTAATTAACTCCTCTTTTGAGTCGGACATGGAGAGATGCAAAGGTGCTCTGAACACGGGTGGGTTTTATGTACCTTTCACCCACAATTCTAGTCTATTCATCTCATAAGATAGAACGACATTGACCAGCGAGAGACCGAAAGGGACTTCGCGATTCATTCTATCGTTTCCATCAAACGGAAAGATCAAGGAATGCGAATCATTCACGTCCTCGAAGTGGCGTCGTCGCAAGACAGAGGGAATCGCATCACCCTGAATAGCAGATGAAACTCGCATATCTGCTAGGTATGGTGGTCATCGTACCACGTCGTATTCCGATTTGCATGACTGTCCTTCCAACCATCGTTGAAATACCTGCAAAAGGACATATTAGCCAGTGGATGTCTTAGCGAACCCAGAGATCTCAGACGAGCAAGCACCGGTTATTCAAGTTTCGACGTACCATCATGATCGTATGTGGCCTCTCAATACTACTTTCGGACATTGCATTGCAATTTCTTCGGTTATGCAGCTCAAGTCTCGTCAAAGATATCTATGATACTCTGGCGAGATCCCTGACCCCCCGCCGCTCTTTCTCGCCGCCCTGAGACCTTCAACGGCACTGAAGGAAGTCCAGGTTATCCTAAGGAGACTACGCTCGGATAATCCTCAACGGAATGTCCATACGCCATGCCGGCGTCGATAAGCCCGAGGACAGTTATTCTCTACCACGAGATAAATATTAAGACCATAAGACGACAGACTCTGCATAACCGGATGCTTTTCTAATGATGGCCAGGTATGTATCACTCCATCTTCGATGCAAAGTGACAGACATGTCCTCGCTGCTGTCATATTTCAAAGACAGGGGCTCAATGCATCTCAGGTTCGATCAATCAAGACATAAAGTCGTCTAATGATTCCCGCAACCTCCACGACCATGAACAAATTAGGATGACACTCGAGCTGAGAGACAAAAGTCCTACACTGCCCGAAGGGCGAAACAGGCACTTCTCTCGACGAGTTCGTATCGACACTGGTAAGATGCCTTGGCACATAAGAAGTGACTTCTTGGCTTCTCCAAGCTCATGGTATAGCTGTCTGTAGAGTATTGGGTTGGTGCAGCGAGCCTTGTATGGCGACGAGCTGACAACGCATAAATGTGAGGAGAGAAGACAGAGCGTTGCCTGGGTTTCAGTCAGCGACACAAAACGGTACAGACTCTCGACTCCATGTTGGCCCCATTCACCGTGTTCTATTCCTCTCTAGAGATGTAAAATCGCAACTGATTGCCCTTTACGATCTGTTGTTGGGATCCGACCAAAGCCACAAACATTCCGTCGATTATGGAGAATGGTACGGCATATGCATATGGACGTATGCTCCGACCACGGTCCATTTTTTTTTATCAATGCCACACAAACCTTAGGCCATGATGGAGTCAAATCGCAGCTCGTGCAGCTGAAACCAACGGACAGTCAAATTTGGGCGAATGAGAGTGAGATGATGGAATGGATGTTCGACAGTAGTGAAACAGGAAGGCTAAGCTTTGACTCGAAGTTATCGTGGTCAAAAGCGTTCGAGATGAACAGCAGAGCTGCTCGCAGTGTCCATATTGCACAACTTCGTTGTCCACTGAGCTGACTGGTTTCAACGAAACACAAGCGCAGAATGGACTCAATGGGTGAAAGCGGACTGCGTGGTGTACGGAACAAGAGAGGAACATCAAGCCATAAAGCAGCCGTACGCAGGTGTTTATGCCACATCCAAGTGGCACCTCGATACGCCACCACGACAACGGTCGCAGCAATTCCCGAGTATATCAAGGGAGACGCACCTTATAGCAATATTGCATCAAGGTCTATTATGCTGGACTTGGCGATTGGTGGATCGATAGGGAGGCGTCCATGAGAAATCGTGGAGCCGACACACGAGAGCGCATGAAACACCGTCAAGGCTGAGGCAGGCGAACTGGCAGCGGTGCACGAAGGCTGCTAGGAACGTTCTTCTTCGTCCTTAGGTCGTCCTTGTCTTCCGTTGAATGAGTATTCCGCCCATGGAACACACGGCTAACTAGGGTTCGTCAGTCGATCTCTCAACTTGAACCTAGTACTCGTGCCGTAGCTTGGTGGCGAAGAAAACACGCACGATTTGAGGAAATTTCAGGTCAAGTGAAATTCGACTAGAGCCGTGATTGATGTGCATCTCGAAATGGCGCAAAGACGTTTGTGGACGACGGTAACGTTTACAGGCACGAAAGCGATGCGATACATGCGTCTTGATAGGTATATCGGGCGGCAGAGGTCGATATCGTGACCTGTCTAGGGGATTATATGGGATGACCCAATCAGCTCAGCCTGATTGGGATGAACACGTATAACGGGAAACACAAAAGTGGGAACGATAATCCATACCAGTGATGTTTTCACTCCATCGGCCTCTGCACGTTCTGACACACTCAAGCTGGTGGATGCATCCTCTCCCACCCGGTATCCGGCCACAACCTGATCATCGATCGTCCCCGTCTCTGTCTCCACCTCGATGTCCTTTCCGACCTCTCCGAGCCCCTCAGCTTCATCTGTTTCGTATATCCGCATGACTTCCACAGCTCCGCCTCCCGCTTTTATCTCTGTCGTCCTCAGACTCGGATTCGGAAGCGCGACTTTCCCACTACCGTCGTCGGCTTCCGTACAATCCGCAGCACGAAAACGCACATTGTCCCCTTCGACGTCTGGCTTCCGCATCCGAGCCAGGTACCTCGCGATGCACGAGATCTCAGACGAGGATATGGGGAATGCTGCGCTATGACCGGTTGGAGATGTAGAGGCGCTCTCCGTCGAAATGGATTGTGCGAATGCCAAGGTTCGAAAGGCGGGTTCTGTCTGCGTGGATGGGAGGGTCATCATGATGAGGGGGATGGGGAAGAAAGTGGCGCAGTATTATATTTCTGTCAGCCATGACCATCGGTCTTACAAGTCTAGCAAACATCTGACGGTTTTTAAAGGGATCGAAGAACAAAGGGAATTTCGTAGAAGGATGCGTACCTTTCGCCTCATACATTACACTCAACGCATCAACTTCCTTCATCACCGTCGAGATCGCTCTATCCTCATCCTCCGCCAAGCTAGGTATCTTAGCCAGATCCTTCGTGTTGAGCCGGTGATATGCGATCAGGGACCGTCGTGATAGACAAAGTCGTGAGCGAAGAGATAGCATGTGTATAGCTGGTCATGCCCGCATCAAAGAAGAGATGAAACAATTCGGCTTTACAGCTCGTAGTTTATGTTGAAGCCGCCCATTAGGCCTCCAATAGCTGGAAGGGTTGGACAATGGTCAGCTTGACGACTCATGTTCAAGTTTGGATGAAGGCAATGAGATAAGCTGCGCATGAAAACGACGCCACCTTCAGCTATATCATGTCAAAGTATTCGCACTTGTTGAGACAGCATGGACCATGATATGACAATAAGTCAGTCGATATTAAGGTGTTCAGCCTGGTCGTGGTTGTAATGAGCAAGGGATGAGTGCCACTGTGATGTGGCGTTCGGCCAAGAGCCGAAGGCTTTAGAAAATAACATGTACAAACAACCACGTCATTTTCTTTCGTTGACAACCTCGCGCCGCATGCCCAACTCCTGTTCTGTCTTGTTCTGTCCACTCGCTCCCTGCGTATAAAGACATGGATATTGCACTCTAGAAAGTGATCTCTACGGTGCACGAGCAGGGTCAGGTCCAAATCGGGGTCGGACTTGCTCCTCCACCTGCGGCCGCGCCTTTCCGGGGTCTCACTTGTCTCCTTCGTTGTTGAATGTGGCTGTCACGCAGCCTCACGCTAGCTTAAATACCACTCGCCTACAAACAGCATCTACTATGCCTGGTCCGCAGACCAGGAACAACGCCGGCGCCCCTCGTATCATTGCTCCCAAGATTGCTGCTTCTGGCCTTGTCAAATGGTTTTTCTCTACGGGTTTTTGATCACGCTTGTCCCTACAATCGTCGATTCTGGTTCTCATCGGCATCTTCGACTGTGCGGAGGCATTACTTATTCTCTGAATTGGATCTTCTACGTGTACCGATACTTTAGTAGGCCTCGGAAAGAGGCGCCGACCACAGGTGGTGCGCTTGGTTCCCTTTTAAACATACTTGTCTCTAACAGCCACTACTTATACGGGGCCCGGGCAACCTGTATTACAGATATTAGGATATCAATCTTAAGTATCTGGCTCCGGTCATACAAGAGCATGTCTGAGGGCTGTTGTGTTGACAACGTTCAAGTTGGAACTGCCGTTCATTTCATATGCATGTTCCGGGTGTTATTCTGCTGGTCATTCTTCTTTCTTGAAGCAGCGGAATGCGACAGCGAATTGATATTGTCCCTCTCGAGTTCATTTAGACCAAGGCCAGCCTTGCCTGTGTCATTTGTTGAGCCCGATGAGCTGATACTAAGGGAAGTCAGCAATCTTTCGCCTTGTTCCTTTTATGGTTGCGAATCAACTCTGGCTCGATACCAGCCAAATTCGGCCCAATGTCATTGCATCTTTTGTTTTGGGCTATCACTGCCCGAGATGTATGCAGGTCATACCTTAGATCATTAATGATATACAATTTTGTCTCACTATTCAATTTGTGCTTGTCCTCAGACTCCATCGCTGAGCCTTTCCCTTAGTCTATCATCCATAATTTTCACAAAAAGTACAAATGAGATATTGACGCTGTCCCTGTTATCAGTAGTAAGAGACATGACAGACAATCCAAGGACTTGATTCTTGGATGCTCCAATACTTCGGAGACCTTCAGATGAGGTTGAGCTTTTCAATTTAAGTACTAGGTGATGGAGGAACGGTAGTGAGTCCACAGGAAAGAACTGTGGCACCAGAAATTGTCTTTGCTATCTAGACCTCGCAGTCCGCTAGCCACATGAGATTCACACTTAAATGAGTATATCATCCTATGTTATACTGCGTCGGAGAGGGCAGGTCACAGCGTACGGTACCCATCAAGTACCCATCACGGAGTTCCAGGACCCCATGAACCGCTGCGGAAGTTCGCTCGCCTTCCCGATTTGGACCTGACCCTGCTCGTGCTCCGTAGATCTCGAAGTGAATCTATTGTCTTCCGGATATTCTTTATCTGCTTATGAGCTCAGTCTACGTCGAGCACTGGAGGCCCCGAGAGGGATTCGGCGACCGATCGCAGGGCAGAAGAACATTCGAAAGGGCCACAACCGGGGCTTTCAAAGATATGGTACGTTTCATTCACCCAAATGTTCGCCTAGAGCAGCAATTCTCCACGGATTATGAGCTGGGCTCCTTGACGAGTAAAATACTAGGAAAATCATTCGTTGGCGCAGCTACTTGTCTTTCACCGAGCTTAGTGAATCCCAGGCTTTCGTACCACGCAGCCTCCAAGGATCATTCATGAATGTTAGAATTTATGACCAATCCATTGAGACAAAATATAGACTGCTTACATTGTCCAAGGTCTGCGTAGAGAGCCCCACCATTCTGTGTTCGCGCGCCGCCTGAACTAGGCGTTAGTTCTTTGTTTGTGATGTGATTTCGATGTACGTCGCACCTGGTCACAGATTTCATTCATAATAGATGTGGCATGGCCTTTGTGCTGCTCAGCAGGGTCGGTCGCGATGAGACTGACTACCCATTCCGTTCCAAGCTGTGAAGGCCGTAGTGGATTCAGTCTCAGGAACAAGATACAGTCCAAAAGGGAGAAGCACCCGACGCTTGCCTTTGTGCCTAGTAGAGATTTCAACCATTGAACATTATCCTTTTGAAACTAGCGAGTGATGAAGACATCAGTAGAGACCATAGAAAATGCGAGCATATCGCAAACTTACGCCCTCCCACCAATGTTTCGTTTCAGGAGAGAGTCCATCCCAGAGCTCATAAAATCCCAGTTTCCGCTGCTCTTCGCTGGATCGAGGTATAAGTCAGTATGAGATCCGCTGTGCTAGGGAACTCACCTTCCCCAACAAGATACACCCAAGATACGCCTGGCGGGAAGCAAACAGACACCGAGGAGACCACAGAGGTATTTTTTCCGTCGTTCGCGATATAGAATGAGCCTTCAAGTGCGCCACCTCGTAGCATAGAGCGGAAGAAAATGTCGGTGAGCTTGAGATCATCTCCAAGCATAGCCTTTAGCGCAGTATCTGTGACACGTTCAAGTTACCAAAGAAAGTGGCACAGCAGTCCATACACTAACCGCCGTCATATGCGCGAATACAGATTCCGACTGCTTGGTCAATCTGGGCATCTACGACAAACTCTGTTGGGGGCTGAATATGCCTTGGAGAGGTTGAGCTTACCCGTTGGATGCGGTACAAGGTATGCTGGCATGGAAGCGGTATGAGTGGGGATGGTGGGCGTGAGCGAATCACGACAGTAGATACTTACCTTCGTCCGGTTAGATGGCATCGTTGTGAGCGGAGCGGCAACATCGAGTTCCTGCCGAGTTGCTCATGAGAGAATTCGGAGCAACATGCATCATCTTCTGTCGCTTGCTCAGTCCAACATGATGTTCTGATGCTCTGATACGTTTGAGCGTGTGTACGCATATTGCTTCCACGGAGCGCTCTTGATGTGAACTTCTTGAAAAGAAATAGCTAGAGCGATCTGTCAATCAAGACGGGTCTGACGATCGAGTACGATTTCTTCGTGCCTTATCTCGGATCAGCGCTTGCACCTGCTCTAATCCCATGGTAGAAGATGCACGCAAAATGGATAGCAACAGGCTGGCAACAGGATATATCGGTGATGATGTACGCCGTGACAAGCCAAAACGATCCGGGTATAATCTGGTTTGGAGATCGGGTCGAAATAGGATAGCCATCACAATTAGCCGCACCGTAAAGCAGCACAAAATACAGACAAGAGAAAGGAAAAAACAGTCGAGTATGAGCAGGTCTGAGTCAAAACTCGCACTGCATAGTCTAGGCATTGGACGGCAAGAGTCGGCGGAAGAGACGCCGGGATGGGTATACTGCTATGGAATTCTGATTGATATTGGGCGTCGAAGGAGTAGGCCTGAAGAGCGCTTGGAGATGTGTGTAGGAACAGGAAGTGCCATGGTGTTGGTGGGCCCAGAGAGATAGGGTTTGTGATACCTATCCAAGGTAGCGTTAGGAATTGTGATGTGCAAGACAAGACACAGAAGAGGAGAAGACGGGGTTAGAGTAGAGGTCATCCTGTTTTAGCGGGACGAAGACGTGACGCTCTTCGAAACAAGCGACGAGATCGTGCATACCGGGAGTTGTAGGACCGTACTGTGTTAAATTGGGGGATTGGAACACGCAACATAAGGCGAAGAGAACTGCACGATTCGCGTTCGAAAGCATTAGTAGAGATAGGACGTGGAAAAACCCTTGAGAGCACGAGGGAACGACACCGAGGGCGAAGAGTATAGTGTCAGTAGAGAAGTAATGAAGCACAGGAGAGAGCGACACACTCGACGAAGGAGTCTACGGTCCAATCCATGCGGCCCACAGTGTATCCGACTTGACAGTCTCCAACATCGGACAACCTCTTGCTTAGGTTTTCAGACCTTGTTCGGCGATGTTGTATGAAATTAAATGTTCCGCGGCAGGAAAGAAATGCATACCATGGACTATTCAACCCACCAGGCTCACAATAACCGAAAAACATGAAGCGTTTGTACCTTGCGTCTTGTTGGTTCGAGTTGCTGCTGTACGAAATCCGGAGTTTATGTTACAGTAGATTGTCAATGACAGCCGCGAACCCAGTGGCATCACGCATGCTTGTCGAACAGATCCAAAGATATATTCATGGTTATCCAACCATCTGCATTGTCCTAAATGTTCTGCGTAAGTGAATGGCAACAGGCACACAGCAAGAGTCGAGCAAGGCGAAGTTCTTGTTTGGAGGGACGCAAGAGGGATGCGAGCCCGGAGGATGACGGAGCTGGCCTGAGCTGGCGAGCAATCCCGGACTGATAAGATAAGATTACGGCAGCGCTCTCTTGGCGCTCTCTCCGATCGACTCTTTTCCCTCTCCCTCATCCTGTTCCTGCCTTCGGATCGTTGTCGTTCTCTACGAACTCCTAAACCAAGGAATCGCATGCTAGCTTCATTCTCAAAACAGCTTTCTCTGATGTAAAAAGCCGGACTGTTCTGATCTCTGCTACCGCAGGGTGCAGCCAAGGTGCAGCGTTCTGCTTCAGCCCGGCCTTATCCAGGTTGTTCAACAGTTCCATGATAGGTTTGAACTCATGGACAGGTTGGACGCACCTGGCCAGGGGTCGTGTTTTAGGTTATATTCGGAGTGAGTCGAAGATTGGTCGTACGTTGGGGAGATGTTGGTAGGGAGGATAGCGGAAGTCTATGTCGATAAGAAGACGAATGAGGGAGGTGGAAGGACAGCGGAGCTCGCAAGATGCTTGTCGAGGGTTGTTGGAGGACAAGGTGGAATCGTCTTGCTACTTTTCAACAGGTTCGTATCCATGTCTCAGATCATTTACGCGAGCTCTCGAGATCGTTGTCTTGTCTCTCGTGCATTGATACTGATGCTAATGTATCATTCAGGACCATCATATGGCGTGGTTCGCAGCGCTGAAAAAGGGTTGGAGGTGGAGCGGCTGGATCGTCGAGGTGGTACGTCTTTCTTCATTTCTCTTCGTCATACCTCTACCGTGTCGAACCTTTCTAATCACCTTAGCTGTGTTCGATAAAAAGGGGTTGACCGTATTACTTTCGACGCATGCTTTCCTCGTTCCACTCTGCACGACGATTGGAAGTGTAGATACTCGCACTCATGGATGTCTGTGGATACTTAGTCAATGAATGGGTCGACTAACGAATTAATGGTCGCTATCTGAAACCGCTCCGTACGTACGAGTGGGAGCCGTATCGGAATCTTTTCATCCTGAGGAAAAGAGAGAGCTTTAGTGCGTATTTTATTTTATCTCATTCTTTTCTTTCGATCTCCACATCCCGTTTCGCCTTTCTTCTGTCCTACTTTTCTATCTTACTTCACCTTTTTGTACCTGCCTTCTCGCTCCCCAGTCAAAGTATGGCTGCCATATCAGCTGTTCGAGCTTGTGCAGATGTGTCCTTGTTTCTAATCCATTTTTTTTTGTTATTTCGAGGACACTTCGACCGTCTCTTCGCTTCGGTATCGTATTCTGTCCATTTTTGAGCTAAACAACCTTATCGGCAGGGTCTTGTTATCGGGCGAATGAACAGACGGACGGACAACCAAACGGACTATCGTGCTTGGCCCTCTCTCAAATAGCCACATATCTTTGCGGACCTCCCCAAATTGTGCTCGATCGCTCATCACTACCACCACACATCAAATCTCAGCGATAATCGTTGAAACCATCGTACTGAGACCTTTACTCGTAATCACATTCCATGTCCCAGTCTCGAGCTCAATCGCCCCGAGTTATTCCTCGCCACCGCCACATACATGTCCACATCTAAACTCCCCACCACAATCGTCCTCAAAAACTCACGTCAACCGAAAACGAAAGTCCATCCGCGGTCGAAGACTCTGTGTATGTATTGTGGGGCCGAGGAGAAGAGATGGGCGCAATACTCTTCCTCGTGAGACATCCCAGAAGGAAAAGGAGCGGGCTTGATGGTCTCGTGAGTCGTGTGCAGTTTAGAGGGGGGCATAGAGGAAGTAGTTCATGGAGCTGGGGGATCAGGAGGGCCGAGCGGGGAAGGTGACGTGACTGGTACGTTTCGCACCATGTCTCTTAGTTGTTGAATTTTTTCTTCACTTACACGTGTTTAATCGTATTCCTTGGTGTAGACGCATTCACATCGATGATGAGCAGCATGTTTGCCCCCATAGCGATGATTTTTCCGAATCTTTTGCGGTGCTGAGTGGCGAGGACGGTGTAGATGAACATTTGACACGGCGAACAGGCTATATGTTCGCGGCTGCAGAGGAACGAGATCTGCCGGCGCCTAGTCTGGTATCGTGAATGCACCGCATATGTGTACTCTAGACCATTTTCTTCGGGAAGGGCGGTCACACTGATACTGTTCTGCGATAGTCTGCCAGGAGAATTTACGAACCCAAAAGTTATACAGATTATCAGAACTAGTGAGGTGTTATGTTCTGCCTGGCATGAGGCATGGGCCACGATGTCCGAGGAGCGCCTCCGCACACTGGAACGGAAAAAATCTACCAGCTTCTGGTAATGCACCATCAGTGGAGAATCTTATGTCTATAATATCCAGTAGGCCGTTCGCATCCCGTAAGTAGAGCATATTTCTAATCCCTACCATACCTAGACAAGCGTGTCCAACGCGCGCCTACGCATGTGGAGAAACTCTCTTGTCTTCCCGATTCTGATGTCGACCCCAGAACCGTCCGTCTTCCATTCTTTTGAATATGGCTCTGTTACCTCGTTCGATTTAGGAGATGGCCGCCCGCCTTCACATCGAGTGAGACTATGGTAGCAGCTGATATCAATCAATCTCACAGCCCGCTCAGTATGGCTATGCTTCTTCTCTCATATGCAGCAGCCTGTTCAGAGATCAAACTCATTGTGATTCCCCAATACTATTCTCTTCCCTTTGACGATTGCAGAGCGCAACAGATATCATACATCGCCAGCTAATAGAGTTTGGGCCAAATGTCTTTCCATGTCATCAATTCGGCGATGTGCGAAGCACGGAGAGCGCCTTCAAGGGGCGCCGACCAACGAAATTCGTTTATAAGACATGCTTGATCTTCACAAGGTTCGCTGTCCAATGGCGACTATCATGTTTCCTCTTCCCGTTACGAACTGGACCGTAGTTCACGCTGCATTGCTCATTTCAATCGTGCTCGTATACCGCAGGCTTTTTGTACGACGGAAATCTCCTCTTGATCCGTTGCCTTATCCAGACGTGAGTGATATACTGGAGAATCACAGCTGTAGACATAGACTACCTCCTAACAAACGATATTCAGGAAGAACCAGAGTGGATATGGGGCCACGAAAAACGGGTTTATGACAGCCCTCCAGGGCAAGCGTATTTACGGTGGATGAAGAGCGTTGGGCATACTTATCGCATTTGTGCTGCCCTTGGTGTGAGTGTTTCCTCCACCTCTTGAATTCGTCGCTGAGTCGTCAATCTGTTTTACAGGCCCCGGACGTTGTGAGTATATTGTGGGGGACAGTTCCCTCTCGGTACTGCTCTGATATATCTTGAAGCTGGTTCTTGGTGATACGCTCGCCATTTCTTATATTCTACAAGAGAAAATTTACGACTACCGTGAGTGAATTACTCTTTCTGTTAGCATATGATACCATACCGTAATATCGCTTCCTGTGCCCTAGACCATAGCGCTGTCGTACGCCCTAGGGTGGCTCGCTTCCTGGGAAAAGGCTTAGGCTGGGTCGAGGGAGAATCCGAGCATAAAAGAATGAGACGTCTTGTTAGCCCTGCATTCTCGTCAGTGTTATATCTACAGTTACAACCTTTCAACATCTGCGTCCGTTTCTGACCGTTCCTTGCAGGGCTCAAACCGTTAAAGACATGGAAGGCGAAATATTTCAAGCAATGTCTACGGCTAGTCTTAATAGTCAGTGGTTATCTGATCATCGTTAACGTTTTGGATCAGGTCTTAGATGATCTATCACAAGCAGTCGAGGACTCGGATGGTGAAATGGGCGTAAACATATTGTCATGGACGAATCGAATGACGTGAGTCCCATCCGGCAGATCTTGAACTATTGTTTACGTTTCGACCGCACTACAGCTTGAATGCAATCGGACGCGTCGTATGTCTCTTATATCTCAGCCTACGTTGACTACCGTGTAACAGCGTGATTCCCAGGCATTCTTGTACGATTTCGAATCCGGGAAGAGTCGCGAGGCACAGCTTATACTGGACACAAGGCGCAGGTCGCTGACCGGTATTGCTCGATACGCATCGTTCTTAGTACGCAGCTTGGTTCACCCCTATTCCAACATTATTGAGACCGTCCACCCTCACAGACCCTCATGATGCTCAGGCGGTTCCCTGCCCTCAATAGCCTTCCTGTACCCGCCCTTCAGGCGCAAAGCCTAGTTACGGCAACCATAAAGGTACGTCCCTTGACAGTTTTTTAGCTCAGAAAGATACATGAATACTTTCATAGTCTGTCGTAGCCAAGGAGATCATAGCGAGAAGTTCTTCAGCATCTGATCTCCGAACTCGAGGCAAGGACCTGCTAAGCCGACTCTGTGAGTAACTTGAAATCTCTTGACGATTGAAGCAGCGATGTCTCACACGAATATGAAGTGGTAGCTCATGATGAGCAGCACCTTTCAGTCGAGGAGATGTACGAGCACGTGCGTATAACACGTCGGCTTTAGATGGTTGAGGTCATAATCTGAAAGAGATTCCAACTAGATATCAACGTTCTTGTGAGTTTCCTTAATCTGCCGCTCAAGATATATCCCATCAATCGTTCTTCATCCAGAGTTTCTGGACAGGAAACTACGAGCCAAACCGTCGCGTTCTCCATCTACGAGCTTTCGCGTCACCCAGAGATCCAGCAGCGTCTAAGAGAAGAATTGGACACGTCTTACCCGTCTTCCACAGGGATGTCGCAGTCGCAGCAATCTTATCTGCATGCCGTGCTTAAGGAAACGTACGCCATGAAATATATTTCCATGAAATTCTATCTCAGTGCTGTCTCCTAGACTAAGGATGTATCCCGCTCTTCTGTACATGGAACGTGTTGCCACCAAATCTGATAGAATTCCGCTTCAGACTCACATCAGTCACGGTAAAGACCAGCCGCTACAGGACATTCATGTTGAAAAGGGCCAGGTCCGTGATTGATAGGCGTACAGCGATAATTACAGACACTGATTTTACTTCTCAAGACCGTCATCATCCCAATTATATCTCTCCACCGCTCCGACGCTATCTGGGGCGATGGAAATGTCTTTCGTCCCGAGCGATGGCTTGGGACTTTACCTGATGAGGCGCTGCGTCTTCCAGGATGGTCTAACTTGCTTTCATTCAGTGATGGGCCCCGATCATGCCCTGGGATGCGAATGGGTACGTTATTTTGTCGACAACTGAGCGGACGGTATTGACGGAAGCTGTTTTTAGCGATATTTCAGTCAAAGGTAATTTGTCTTAAATTGTTCAGACTCCGAATGGGTACTGACATTGTGCAATCAGCTCATATTGGGCTCTCTGGTCAAGAAATATCGCATAGAAAGCAAGAACTCAGAGATAGTTCTCAGGATTTCATCCAGTTTGCAGCCTTGGGTGATAGATGATTCGGACCAGGGTCCGCAAGTGCCTGTAAAGCTGCACATGCGGTGACCTCCTACCCTTATTCTGGCAAATAATTGCACGATATGACCACCATTGCTCACAGCGACCACTAAAGTGACTTTTCAATCATAAAATGCTGCATATCGTGATTCTATGGACACAGGGGTTGTTTCTCACTTCAATTCAGCATGACGCTCAGTTCTGTATCAATCCCTGCTCTGCCTTTCTACTCTCCTGCGAACAATTGATTCCTTGTCTACCGATCGCGGTCGAATGATGCACTTGAATGGGATAGGGTAACTGTGAATTGTGAGGTCCCCTGTCATCCTTCCAATGCGTTATTTGGAGGGCTCCCGGTGGGAATCATACCTTACTAAAGCTTCCGTAAATGATGGGGTTATCCTACTGTCCGGGTCTTCTGATATATCTAGCACAGACAGGATAGTTGCGATTGCAATGAAGGTCGAGTTGTCCGCCAGATATTTACCCGGGCAGACTCTTAAGACCGACCATTCTCAGTTTGTATGTTCCTCTTAATCGCAGGAATTATATCCATAATAACGCTGACGAACCTTCTTCCAAATCCAAACAAATAAGTGGAAGGATCGTCCGCTGCTTCGGAGGGGTCGAGAAACCGTTCCGGGATGAATTTTTCGGGATCGTATGTGTCGCTGTGCCTCCGTGTGAGTGCCCTTTGAATAGTTTCAGACCACGGTTATAAATCTGGGAAAGTCTTGGGACTGACCACACGTTAGGGAAAACGACAGTATCTTTTGGTACGAAGTATCCCATGTACACATCGTCGTGGTCCGTACGGCGAGCGATGCCTAAAGTGATGTGAGATAGAAAATTGATGAAAGCGCGGAGGTAGGACCGCTACTAACCCAGCGGTAACACAGGATGCCATCTCAAATAAATCACCACCATCATTATGAGCGAGTATGAACGGAAACATAAATGACGAACCTCATTGTCTCATTGATGACGGCTGCTACGTATTTCAACTCTGTCTTGTCCGAGACGACGGGAAGTCTGTGCATCCCTACAATTTCATCGATCTTCTTTTGGGCTTTACGTTGAGTCTCGGGATTCATTGCCATTGCCATGATGAAAGTAAGGATGGTGGCGTACGTCTGGTTGAATTGCTGATCAGTAATATAGTTAATAAATTTACATTATACCTACCGTTTCGCCGCCTGCTGATAGTTTAATTCCCATCAGTGCGAGACAAAAATAATCTGAACAAACCCAAGTCTGATACCTACCACCATATAAAGATCCAGTTGCCCACTTGACGGAACTCTCAAAAGACGCGGGGGCGTTATTTCGCAAGGTCAATAGTTCTCGAGTGAGAGATGGCGCAGCAATATCTTTCATCTACCTGGGATTGAACGTCCAAAATCAAGATTTCAATTCTTTAGATGAGCACACACCATCTCTCGTTGAACGTGTTCAAAGGGTCTGGTAACAAGGGTCTCGATCATGCTTCTCCCATAAAGTGCCTGCTTTCGAAAAGGCAACCAGGAAGGAAGATACTTCACTATGACTACGAAGTGAGTAGACTGATATCATATGAGTTCATGTAAGACCTACTCCAAGGCAACAAATCACAAATAAATGCCCCTGGGACCATTGCGTCACCCACAATTTGCATGGTTTCTTCTGCTTGAGTGACATACTGACATGCATTAGGAAATGAAGCCCAAAGAGACAAAATACATACTTACTTCATTACTGGAACCATCGATATCAACACCATATACCACGGAGAATATTATACGCTCCGCGTAACTACGGCAGGTAAATGTTACTCCTCTGAGGGTTTGTCCATTTGAATCAAGTCTGACTTACAGTCGTACATGATCAAAGAATCCCTCGGGACACGTGAGAATATCAAGCGCTAATATAGAAGCTAGGTTCTCCTGCACGATGCAGTACTTTCTCACGGCAGAGGGGTTCAAGGCAACGTGGGCGAGCTTTCTCTGCTCTCGCCACTCACGGCCGTACGGTAACATCGGCATGCTCTAGCAATGACGATTAGCTTCGAGATGTCGAAATATGACGCTCGTCTTGCCACAGGGAAGGACGATTCTCCGTCACCAATATCGACCTGTCCCTCTGGCAAGCTCACGATATGCGACTTACACGATCCAATCCCATCAGTTCCCCTAGCACAGTCAATACCGGCCGATGAGAATAGTTCTCGCCTCGCTTGTCGAGCAGATCCGTTATGGAGGTCATTGTGTTGAGAACAAGGACGCTGTTCCCCAAGCCGCGAAAGAAGATAGGTTCTCCTACGTGGTAAACGTAAGTGCAACAACACAATCCCCCGCATATGGTACTCCAGACCTACCACAGTCGCGATGCAGCTTCAGAAGGAATTTCCATGCTCCCGTCTTCGGAATGGTCATGATATTTCCAAGCACGGGTATCGCGGGCGGACCAGGAGGATATTGATGTGCACCGAAGCTGTCTCGCTTCATCTTTCGTATGAATATGAGCATCACAAGTGATACAAGTGGAACAACAAAGGATAGTATATAGTTCATGATGCACAGCGTAGAAGATGGGTGTAGGGTGGAGGGGCAATGCAGGCAAGCGCGCTGTTATAAGGTATATTATATCACGTATGTAACCTTCCTGCCTTATGTGATGTTATCTGCTGAAGTGCATGGAGAGGGATGCCTACAGTCACAAGGATGCAACTCCTCGGCTCTTGAAAGTTGGAAGGGACGTTTCTGACATCTGTTTCCCATGCTAAAATAGAAAGCCGAAATCGGCGAGAATCTAAACTCGGAGTTTGGAGAGAAACTCAATCGAGTTTCGCTCCACGGGAACGAGCGCTCACCACTTGAGTCTGGATCCTCAACCTTTCCAGTCTCGGTTTTTGGATTTCGATTTTCGACGAGTGCACGCTCTCTAATAGAACCGAGACACGAGAAATCCCATGTGATGGATATCATCCATCGAGTGTTATGTGATTAAAGCAGAAATTGCGCCGCAGTGCATCGTACTGAGAAGGTTGAGCTTTTCAAGACGCTTCAAGGTCAAACTCGTTGACTCGGACATGATTCTTCTTCTACTGTTATCCCTTCGGTCCATCTTCCAACTCGCCTTTTATCATGTATACACTTTATATTTATTCACTTCGACTGACTACAAAACAGTTTTTATCCCGGTTGTAAGACCTTCTCCATTGACATATCTTCCAATAACTGATTTATTCAATAGATGGTCTTCGCCTGCTCGACCGCTCCCATACATTCGGTCGCCAATCTTCTCCATGGAGGCACATGGATATGGATGCACCTACTTATGTGTAATGTCTCGAACCAACTGAGAGGGGAGCAGGAAGACGCTGTGAATCGACCGTGGAGACCACTGCCATCGACCAGAATGACCAAGAGGCAAGCCACGGCACTCCGCTGGTTTACGGTGGCATCATGTCTGCTCTACTCGTCCGCCTACGGCCACCGAGTAGTATACGTTACTGTCGGCCTTTTCTTCACAACATATGCATACGACGATCTAGGCTTCTCCCAGAGTCCGCTCGGAAAGAACTTTTGTAACGTTGGTGGATACGCGACCTTCGAGATCGGTGCCACAAAGATCATGGGTAAGTCATATTGTATCGCGCTGAAGAAATGGATTGCAAATAACAGGCTGGTATCATCTACTGAATAGGTACACAGCACGAGCTAGACACTACCTCACTCACGTCCGTTCTTCTTAGCGGCATGGTGATATTTACCACTATCCAAGTGCAGGACTATCCCGACATCGAAGGCGACGCAGCGTCTGGTCGGGTCACCTTTCCGATCTATGCACCCGAGTTCTCGCGATTATTCACGCTTTCAGCGATCATTATCTGGTCCTTCGTTTTGTCATGGTTCTGGGATATCGGCATCCTGGGTCAGTGCTTTCTCGCAGGATTGGGAGCATACGTCGGTGCTCGTTACTATCTCCATCGGACACCAATTGCGGACAAAAAGTCCTACAAGCTCTTCAACGTAATTATTTCTCGTCCTAGTACATTTTATCAGACGCTGAAATGTTTGCAATTCGGTGTAATGTCAGGTTTGGCTGGTGCTGATACATCTTCTTCCACTCCATGCCCGCATCCGCGTGTTTCTCTATTAGATCAATGACCTCCTGAATCTTGTTTTGTGGTAAGATTGATCGTGTTCAAATTGAGGTGTATCTGATACCACTCCTTGCCTAGGCCTCTGAAAATATGTTTTCCTCTTATTTTTCGAATCAATCTTCGGGGAGTCCGAGATATGCCGGAGCTGAAATGCACATCACGCCGCTTTACCTTCGTTCTTGTTTCTGGTTATCAGTACACATTTCCATGTAACTATGCTTTCGCAGATAGCTGAATAACACATCGGGAAGAGGATGGTGAGGATAGCAGTTATTGTGACTTGGAACATTCTACATTACATGCTAGCGTTAGACAGAGCGAGTCTACAATACCCGAAAGCACTCTTTCCGCTGCCATATCTCTCAATTCAGTGCTCTCTAGGACACTGAATTTGGTCAGATAGCAAGCATTTGCCATGCTGCCGAGATATGAATCTACATCGGAACGGTTTTGGAGCCCTGTGCGAAGACGTAACATGAAATGAGATATGACGTAGACAAATAAGTGAGAAATAATTACGGAGTAAATCCTTCCCTAACTTCCAGCGGGGGTGGGTATGCATTCCCGTCAACCATCTCCGGGGAGATTTTGAAGACTGTCAGAAGGCGAGTTATGGTAATAAAAAGTGTTGTATCCGCAAAATCCACTGCGGGACACCTTCTGCAGACAACGTCATCATACAGTGAATGGTAGCATGTCCAGAAGAGTGATCCACCTTCGTCCAAAACCATAAACAAAAGAGCGGGGATCGGGATTGATGTCCTTATCGGAGTTGAGAAAACGTTCGGGAAAGAATGTCTCTGGCGATGGATAGACGTTAGGATCATGTAAAATGGACCTGAAATATGTCAGCCAAAGTCCATCTTTTCTCCCCAGTGCTAAGATAGCTTACCACAGGTTGACGAGGATCCAAGTCTTCTTGGGAATAAGATGCCCTTCGTACTCCTCCTCTTCGTAGTTGCTACGGTTAACCACGGGTACGATAGGATTGAACCGGTATGCTTCTCGGATAAGTGCATCCACAAAGATGAGCGATGGGCGATCTCGACAATTCGGAAACCTATCTGTGCCGACAACAGACAGAATTTCCGCATACGCACGCTCTTGAAGATCTTCATGGTTTGCCATGAGGACGATAAAAGAAAGAATTGTACCTGACAACTGAGGAAAATATGAGAACTACAACATGATTTGGTCATCAAGTGTGTAAACTTACGGTCTCTGTCCCTGCTGAAGTCACCGGTGTGCGTAAGCGTTTCAGAAACCTCGAATACAGTATCAGTATCATACCACTAAACAAGCTGCCTGCGGCAGATATAACAAGTGACTCATCGATACATGATGGATATAGCGAGATGTTTTCCAGAGATCGTTTAACGAAGGACGTTCCCGCTTCATTTTGGTCCTAGGGTGAAAACGTCAACATCTCCAGTCAAGCGTGAGATGCAACAATTACCATTCTCTGCTTTACGAGCGCGACAGATTCATTGAGCAGGCGCGTGAACAGATTTCTTGCATCGATAGCGTATCTTTTGAAACCAGCACCGGGCATCCATGCGGGTACCCACATAACTATATTGTTCATGATTCACGGACTGTTGCAATGATAAAGATTATTAATATGTTGGAACGTACGAGCTGGAAAACTGTTCACGGCCCATCGGCCTGCCTCCACGGATTTCCCGGTGTGTCGCGAAACCTCGGCCGCCATTCGCAGATACTCTGGACTTGGCTCGTGGCCATAAGTAAAGCGTCCAATGAGTTTCTGTATATTGCTGAAAGAAGAAAAGTCTGTGGGAAGCGGGATGAATTCCTTTATGGTTATAGCTTACGCTTCAACCTGGCTGTAGAACCGTTCCGGAGAAACAATGAAATCTCTACAGAGATTATCCGCCTGGTAGTCGATGAGTTCAATCCACGTGGAGGTAACTTCAGTCAGGTTAAGGGCGGAGTGAAGCAGGGTTCGCATCCGGATGAGTCGCTTTCCGTAGTACGTGAAGCCAACATTGTTTTGTCTCCCCATGAGCTCGGCCATAGGTACACGTGGCCTGCAACAAAACGATTTCTTTCTTATCAGAAGATCTCGGATTGCTGTGCGACCACTGACAACCATCGGTGGGCGTGGTGCCGTGGACAGTGTGACGAGAGGACCTTGAACGCCTGGCGTTGAGAATCAGGAATGCGAAGAGAGATCGAAGTTCCATACCTGATTCTTTCGACCACCGTGAGTAAGCCATCCACTTGTGTTCATTTTCGCACACATTGTTTGGCGGCCCTAAAATTTCTGCAGTCAGTTCCACTCAGTATTTGTTCGAACATAATATCACGTACCAGGCGGAAGCGGGAGATACCGGAGTGTGAAACACCGTTTGAATATCCAGCACGCAATTCCAGCGAGCGTAATAAGCGATATTATCCAGGCGAATGGAAGATGCATTGCGAGGAAGTACTGAGATGAGCATCAACGAGGAATGAATTAAAGGGAATACTTGAGGGGCTATGTATCCTACCGAAGCTCGTTGTCTTTCCCTTCTCATCCCGTAACCATAATAGGTCCTGATGTCTGTTTTCGATGAAAGGATCGTTTCGACCATTGCGGGTTCATTACTTGTGGAGTCTTCGAATAATCAAAACACCGGGTTACGCGAGTCGCTGATACTGATTCAATTGTATGTGAACAAGCATGCGCTCGTGCATCCATATCGTACAGCATCAGCCGATCACCGTTCTTTTCCAAAAGGACCAGACACACTAGGGATCATGAGCTATGATTGGGGCCTTACCGCCCACGAGCGCTTCCGAATTGGCATCGATGTGTCGTATCCATGATGGACTGGCTCCACCCTTACTTCCCTCAATACGCCTTGAGATTCTCGCTCAGATAGTAGACTGAGATCGAGGAAAGCATCATTCCATCCAATGATGATCACATTCTGCGACAAATCATAATACTTAGCACTGATCATGACATAGGATATCGGCTCGCAGGTCGGATCCGCGGGGTATATCGTCTGGTACAGATTCGGAGAACCCTGGCATGTTCGCTGCATATGGAATTCCATCGAAGTGACGTCTTGAGTGTGAATCTCCCATATATCCCGATTGTTCTCGGGTAATCTCACGCCACAAACACCCAGTGCACTCCGGCACAAAATTACTTCCGTATCGCTATATACGTTCATAAGTTTCACTGCTCACTCGAAACGACTTTCTCAGCCCCTGCCTTGATAGCAACGTGTCATCATGTTGCATTTGCCAACGGAAACAGTTATACACGGAAACATCATCGCAACTGACAGAGTGAGAATAACAAGAAGTTCTGAGTACAAGGGGAGTAAGACGGTCATCAAACATGTCCATGCATCTTTTGCCTAGTGGTCCGCGCAAATAGAAGGAATGTATCGTAGTCTCTGCACGACCGACTATAATCACACTTTCCACGTCCCCTTTCTCTTCACGGTCATCTGCCTGGATATCACCAGGCATCCGACCCCGGCCAAGATGACCACCTTTGAACATGCACAACACCGTATCATAAACAGTCAATATAGAGCAGTCAATACGCGCGAACAAATTGTACATACCGCGCTAAAGATGACTGGCTTCGTCCAGGTGTTGTACTGAGGCGGTTTGAGCAGCGCCCCGGTGATGGGCGTACCGGTGAGGATCGCAAATCCGCAGACAAACATTGCTATACCGATGCGCGAGCTGTTCGTCACCCCAAAAATCATGAGTTAGGGTCCAAATCTACCGGGGGGAGGAAAAGAAAACGGATAACTGTTCAAATGTAACAACTTACCCAACTTCATGAATCGACCTCGAAAAGTTCGCAGTTATCGCTGCCAGAAGTGATATAACTAGAATTCGAAACAGGAACAAGCGTGAGTTCATCGAGAACAGGTGAGATCGTAGGTGTTATTGCACGCACATGCTCCACCGAAGAATCCATAGACGACTGCGAATGTGAACATTCCTGGCAGGTCAACTTCAGGGTCCCCCTCTCTGCTTTCGAGCAGTCGGTGGCGGGTGTATGCAACCTCGTCAATTTCTCGCTTGGGACTCCGCGCTCAGTTCCTCCGAAAATACTATTCACCAGCTCTATCTCTGTGTTGAACGGCGGTGCGCGTTCCCCGCTACGTACAGTCGAGTTGTAGCGCTCACGTTCGTTTTATTCGTGCGTAACAGCACCTTCTGGATCAATCGTCAGAGAGTCAGCCATCACAGACCCAGTGACCGCAGTAGGAAGCGGTTACGCGGAAAGCAAGTGGGTGGCCGAAACCTTACTGCTCAAGGCTGCAGACGTACTCGGTGCTCGTGTGACGATTGTACGAGTTGGCCAACTTTGTGGAGACCGAGCCCAGGGCGGATGGAACGAGACAGAATGGGTCCCTGCCATCGTGCGCAGCGCACAGGAACTCGGCGTGTTGCCATCCAGGGACGAGGCAAGCCCTTCATTATTTTTTCCTCGAGCAGACTATTCTAAACTATGATTTAGAAAATCACTTGGCTCCCGGTAGACGTAGCTTCATCTGCGTTGTTGGAGATGGCCGGTTCAACGGAGGCGATCCTACACCTCGTTCATCCCTCACCCAGCAAGTGGAGTCTCTTCTCCGATACAACTTCGTCGATTTTGGGCATACCTTCTGTTCCGTACAGGGACTGGATTGCTGCCCTGCGGAAGACCTGGGTCGAATCATCGGACTCCGACAAAGCGATGATCAACATCCCGGCTCTGCACCTCGTCGACTTTTTAGCGGAGTACACTGAAGCGGCCAATCTCTCTGTGGAACGCGCCACAATTGTCTCCCGAAGCTCGAGAGATGCGAGGAGATTAGATGAAGAGGATGTGAAGCTGTGGCTCGCGTATTGGAAGAGTAGAGGGTTCTTGAAGTCTGACGCTTCCGCTCCTGCTGCGTGAGCGGATTAATCTTCTTGAGATGTATCTTGAAGTTATTCTCTAGGTAGTTGAAAGTATACGAGTACGTATTTTCTCAGATTTCGTTGTGTGTGCGTACCGCGGAATGGTATCATATGTTGTGGATTTCCGTCATAGTTTATCCGCCTGACGCCTACTAAGTAAGTGTGGCGCAAGTCTCTGTCACTTGGCTTTCGCTAGAGGCTTTTTTTGTCGGAAGTTTTTACCCGTACCTATGTCCCACAGAAACGACATCAAGTAAAAGTCTAACATCGAAATTTAGTACAGTGAAGAAATCGAGAGCGAGACGGCAACGAGAGACCGTCGGGGAAAGCGCCGTTGGGACCAAGTTGGGAACCTAGTTTTTCGAGCCGCTAGTGACTGATGTGACATTTTTTGGGTTTCAATGAAGTCCTCAACAATGAGAGCGTGGTGAAGGTTGGCACGATGCCAGGAGTAGTCAGGAAAGAAATAAAATGCGAGAAGTTAGTCGATGGATGCTACACGCCACATCTCCGACGGGTGCGATAAGATTAGATTATCAATCAACGAGATCCAGTTGCGTCCTATCAAGTGAGTCGTATGCTGCTGTATCTTACAGTACATAATGAATTATATTCCTCTCGCACCGGAGCTATACACCTGCTAGCACTGGAAGCATACAAAATCTATAAAATACGGTCGGCATGCACTCGAAGGTTGGCAGGAAACTATGCAGCCGCTGCTCCAGTCTGTTCTTCCATCCTCTCCTCGATTTTGTGCACTTCTTCTGTTGTCTTGTCCTCCCCGATCCTCGTCTCCCGATCCTTCGTGATTTTGTCCAAACTTTGCTTCGCCCCGCTGTCCAACAACTGGCTCGCCAACTTCGACCCCATGGCCTCCACGTCCTCCACACCCTTGAGCACCTCCTTCAGCTCCTCCACTACATGCCGCTGCCCATTGATCGAAGTCACAGACACAACGATCACCAATTTCGCATCACGCGATCCTTCGCCCTCATCCTTGATGACCTCCAACTCACTATGCACGCCCACAGGAACACTGCACCCTCCTTCGAGCACACGCAAGCAGGCGCGTTCGGCGAGACATTTCCATTGCGTCTGCAGAAGGCGATCATCTTGGTGTCGTTGGAGCGGATTTCGACGCCGAGAGCACCTTGGTGTTGGGGCTACGATGTCGGAGGCGATGCGCCCTCCGAGGTCTTGTCGGACGAGGCCTGCCTTTGCGAGGATGATAGCTGCGAACGGACCATCGGGGGCATCGAGTTTTGATAGACGTGTGGTCCTGTGGCCCACCCAATTCTGAAATTTACGCTGAGAAGGGATGGGATTATAGAGAGAACGTACAAGTTTCCGCGCTGAAAGTAGGAACACAAGATGCGGGTACTTCCTCTTCAGCTGTGCCACCCTCCGCACACTGCTCGTGCCTATCACGCTCCCCTCCGGCAAATCATCCAGCGTCTTCACTTCCTTTCCATCCATCTTCAAAACCCGCCTTCACCACCAGACTATCCGCCGGATCCTCCCTTTCCAAGATCGCGCCCAACGAACACCCATCATCAATACCGTCGGCATGTCCTTCAGACAATGCACGAGCATGTCCACGACCCCTTCCTTGAGCGCGACCTCGAGTTCGGGTGTACAAACGACTTACGATGCGCCGTCCTTTACTTGATGAGGTATTTTCCATCTTGCGAATTGTTTGGAATCGGTATGGTTCATTTCACCCTCACCCATCCAATGATCACTTCCTCCTTTCGCGCTCCTCTGATTCACAATGACCACGATAAATCACTCAGGTTTTTCCCTCGGAGCGAATGTTCTAGTAAAATATGCCGGAGAGCTTGGTGACCAATGTCCGCTTTCTGCTATTCTCAGCGTCGCGAACCTCTGGTAAGGCCGCTGCAATCCGCGTCGTTCACGTCGGACATTGATCACTACAGATGTTTGTGGGCAGGGACTATGCAGCCGGTGCAGAGCACCTGAAACGCGGTTCGCTTGTGAATCGATACTTCTGGAACTACGCTCTTGGACATTCATTCCGTTCGCTGCTCAGGAGACATTCTGATGTCTTCTTAAAAGCTGCATCCACTGGTACACCCGACCCTTTCAACCCTCTCTTCAACGCAAACGCCCACAATGCATCCTTCCCCGATCGCATTCATTCAAAACCACTACTCAGTCTCACTGACATACATGTCGTCTTAGATAAACCCCTAATCACGCTCACGGACTTCATCGACAAGTTCATCGCTCCACTGGAGGGCTACGAGTCGAGCGAGGCGTTGTATCGCGATGCGAGTTCGCTGCATTATATGAAGAACGTGAAGGTTCCGTGTCTAGCATTGAATAGCATGGATGACGAGATTACACGGGCGACCATACCTTACGCTGAGGTATGTCTCCTGATTCATCGAACCCTGCACCTGGAAATATCCAGCCTCAGTGGCACTCCTGTTTGCAATCGCTGAGGAATTCACGCAACCCGAAAATGGGTACAGCGTTCCGAATACATATTCCTCGCGACGACGAACCGTGGAGGCCACCTAGGCTGGTTAGACCAGAATTACAAGAGGTGGTATCATCGTCCCGTATTTGAGTTTGTAGACGCGATCATCTCGGTGGGTACATGGTAGTGGTTCTCTCTAACCGGAGCATGGATGTAATACAGACTCACCCGACTTATCTCTTTCTGAGTAGCTGGGACCTCGACAGCGACCTATGCCTCGTCTGCATGAATTGGAGGGCAGATGGATGCAAGAGGGCAGAGATGAAGTCGGATTCGAGGTGATGTTGGATTGAACCTGCCTTGTATTATTCCTTTAGGGTTGGAGGAAATACAGTACTAGTACTCAGTATGCAGATCCGCGACAGCGAATGCAGCTGGAAGAGTTGTCTTGAATCAGCAAGTTGTGTCTCCGAGTCGGACGTTATTTCGAGCCTCAGTTGTCGGAAGGCGATTGGCCTTGAGCCGTCCCGCAAATGAGCGCAGGTCCATTATCAACAACTCTAATCCGCCTTAACAAATCAGAAGAGCGATGATGGTTTCTAGCACGGGGTACCTTAAACAGTAAGTACGAACGATCGCAAAGGACAGAAAGCAGCTCCTCCCCACGGAAGGAACTCCGCGGATATGCTCCCTCCGCTTTTGTCTCCAGGATCTTATCTTATCTGAAGACCCTGAACTCACCCTGCACGACCGCTGGCGATATTTCTGGCCGCCCACTTATACACCATTCACACTTCGAAGTGGGTCGAGTGACTCCAGCCGACGTTCCTCTGCATGCTATCCTTGGTCTAGGACTTTCTGTTTCCTCTCTTTCGCCTCTTGTACATCTGAGTCAACCGAAGACAAGAAAGGGACTAAGTCAACCATGGCCACCGACTCCATACCGTCCAAGGATAGCCAAACGCAGGAAGAGGTTCCTGCTGCAGTTCCGTGGGACGAGCAGGAGGAGAAGAGGTTGGTGAGAAAGATCGATGCTCGGTGCTTGGTACGTCTCCTTCGTTTTTCTGGTGCGAGTCTCTCGCTGACTCTCTGACTCGAACGGCGCAGCCGGCCCTCGTCATCGTACGTTTCTATTCGCTTTCGTCTTTGGAATCGTACAAGCGCTCACCGGTTTCTTTTCTCGAAATAGTTGTTCATTCTCAACTTCATCGTCAGTCCCTGATTGTCGCTCGTCAATCTCTCCCATCAAAGCTAAAACCTCTTGATGTTCACCCTTCTCTTTACAGGACGTACGTCCTTCCAACCAATCAGATCCTTCCTATCCTCTGCCATGTCCTTGACGACCGTCGTTTTAGCGAGGCAACCTCTCCAATGCACGTCTCAAGGGCCTCCAAACCGACCTCTCCCTCACCGATACCCAATATGCGTCCGCATTGTCCATTCTCTTCGCGGGATACATCACCGTATGCTCTCCGCTTCTCATCCCTTCCATTCATAAACGCGGACGGTGGAATCTAACACTGTTGGTCTGTTTCCTGTGACACAGATGCAAGTTCCTTCTAATCTGATCATGCACGCTATTCCAAAGCCGAGGTTATTCATGTCTGGCGTCGTGGTCATCTGGGGCATGATCTCCGCATTGACCTCTGTACGTCGTCTCTCGCTCCTATTCCTCATGCTTCCATTCTACCCTGCACAGCTCCGTCTATGCTGACATCATGCACATAATCACCAGCAATGCCACACCTTCTCGTCCATCGCCGTATGTCGCTTTTTCCTCGGGTTCGTCGAGGCCGCGTTCTATCCTGCGTCGGTGTATTACTTGTCGAGATGGTACACAAGGAAGGAGGTTGGGTTCAGGATCGCTTGGTGAGTTCAATTATATCACTCTAGTCTAAATAGTGATGTTCGGATAGACTTCGGTTGCGTTTGTGGTCTCGTTCTTTGTCGAGATCTCGAGTGTTGGTGTTGGTAGGCGCATACATACGTGTGCTATATCGCCTATCGCACTACACGATATGCATTTACTGGGATGTCACTGACATCGACGAGGAAGAGGGCTGTGCTTGTGATGCCGGACAGTCCACGCCCCTTCATTTTGCACGTATCGCTGTCAGTGAAGCTCCGCCCCTCGTTCTGCGGATGTCTCAGATTTATATTTTTGGAAAGAGTATATGCATCCGGCGCAGAGTCGACGAACTCTCCTTCACTGCTCGCGACATATCCAGCTTCTCGCACGCGGATAGGCTAGCGTTCACGATCATCGTCGCATGAATGGTTGTGTCTAGACCATGAATGGTCCCATTTCGTCGCTTTCTCGCTCGGATCTCATTTTCCTTCCTGCTGACCAGCATTTGATTAGTCTCAACGCAGGGAATATGCTTGCACAAGGCCTCGGTGGTCTACTCGCAGCCGGTATCCTGAGCGGATTGGAAGGCGCTCGCGGTATTCGTGGGTGGAGATGGGTACGCTCATTCATGTTTTTTTTTGCCTTCATTCCGGGCATAGGCTGACTGATTGTAACGGATAGTTGTTCATTATCGAAGGGTCGATTACGGTCGCGTTTGGGCTGATGTTGCCGTTTGTGCTGGCTGACTATCCAACAACGTACGTCTTTCCATCTTTTAGACATCCTCCCGCCTTGTAGTACGCATACACTTACCTACGTCTTACCTCCCATTCTAGTACAACCTGGCTCACTCCCCGCGAACGCGAGATCGCAGAAGGCCGTCTAGTCCATGATGTCGGTCTGGTCGACGATCCACAAGTCACCGATTTCCAGGATGGAAAAACGAAGGGTATATTCCACGACGTCAAGATCGCCGCGGGTGATGTCAAAGTATGGGCTCTGGCGTATGTTTCTCTTCGTTTGTCCCTGTGAGATCGAAGTCTGAGAGTTCTTCAACAGGTTCATGTACTTCACCTATATTATGGGCCTCTCCTTCGGACAGTACCTCCCGACTATCACGGCTACCCTCGGTTTCAGTACCACTATTACACTCCTCATGACCTTCCCACCCTGGGCCTTCGCCACCATCTACGCTCTCTTGAACTCATGGCACTCGGATCGAACGGGAGAGAAGTTCTGGCATATTGCGACCAGCTATGGGTTTGCGTTGTTGGGGTATATCGTGGCCCTGAGTGGTACGTCTTCTTTTCCTTGGATGATACATTGGGGCCACCGAAAGCTGGATACGGAGAACTGAGTTGAGTCCGGGTTTCCTTTTGATGGTTTAGCGAAGACGGTGGCGGGGAAGTACATCTCCTTGTTTGGGATGTGTATGGGCTTTAGCGGTACGTTCTTCGAGCCTCGCTATTTCGGCTCTCTGGTCTGATCATACATACGACCACTATCTAGGTGGTATTATCCTACTTGGCTGGATAAGCTCGTCGATTCCTCGTCCACCGG
Source organism: Stereum hirsutum FP-91666 SS1 (assembly GCF_000264905.1). NCBI lineage: Eukaryota > Fungi > Basidiomycota > Agaricomycetes > Russulales > Stereaceae > Stereum > Stereum hirsutum. The sequence continues at coordinate 96,465 of NW_006763139.1, read as the reverse complement.
GCAAGCGAGCCGCGGCTATCGCTCTGGTGAACGGTTTCGCCAACATCGGACAGGTACGTCTCTTCGCCCTGCGTATTTATGTCTTCAACTACACTGGACTGACCGCGCAATTATGTTCGTCATTTGTGTGACGATACTCCAATGTGCATAGATCCCGACATCTTATCTTTGGCCGACCACCTGGAGCCCGAAGTACTGGCAGTCGTTCGTCACGGAGATCTGTTTGATGGTGCTCAGTCTCGCTATTGGACTCGGTACGTGTTCTGATTTGTTTCTAATCTTCGTCCTCGATCGTGTTTTTCTTGGTCACCATTCCGACCGCAGAGTCACCAGTGCTGACTGCCCCTTGTTCCTGCTGTATTGGTACGGATAGGTTATCGACAATGTCTCATCCACCTGAACGGCAAGCTCCAACGGGGAGAGATCGAGCCTTTCGAGACAAACGAGAAGGCGGTGGAGAGGAGTGCGGAGTACGTCCTTTCTGTCCTATTTTACCATGGCTTCAGTACTTCCTCGAGGGTGTGATGCTGACGTGTGCTTGTAGTTTGGTCCACGCGTCCGTCGTGGAAGAGAAAAAGATGGTCCACTCGTTCCAGTATCTTTACTAGCCAGTAGCATAGAGCCATTTCGGCTGGCTACACCGATCTATCGAGCCTTCGCTATCCTATGGTTATTGCTGTTTAATATTCCTCTCTATTTTCCAGTGAAGACGGGTCTTTGGGTCTTCTGGTGCACGTGTAGCGATGCGATTCTGGCTCTTATTTATGATCCCATGTTCTTAGTTGCGCTCATCGTCATTCTTAACACTGTTGGCTACGCCATCGTCCATCCCTCCACTCATCGCATGCACGTGTCCTCATATCATCGGTATTCGAATCTACTGGGGATCGCTCTGAGCACGGGGAGTAGCAGGTCCTACTCCATAGGATCTCCCACTCATATGGACACCGACCTGTCCGTATCTGTTTCTCCTGATTCTAGTACTACCCTGGATCTTCGACGCATCACCTCTTGGGCTTTTATAGCGCTGTTCGTTTCCTTGATCAACTTGTTGCTGTTGGCACCGACTGCTTCTTGAGAGAACACCACACACCGTTCTTCCAATGATAGTTGGTCACGTCCGAAACACCCTACCCACTGATGCCGATGTCGTCTTCAGAGAACGTGGACACATTATCGCACTTCTATCGGCTGTGAGGTCACTTATGAATAGCATATATCCTTCCACGAAATGGCCGTACCTTCATTGTCATGGTCTTTGTGCATTGGATCCGAGTGCTGTTCGGGCGTCATAGGGCATCGATACCAGCTGTACTTGCGGCTGACATTCTTCTACATGGCTATGGACAGAGGAGCGATAAAACGGCGACCGATGATGGGGTTTGATATTCGTTGCATTGGTGAGTGGTGTCTACAGCGCCTAAACGGGCCACATTGCACCCGGTACCTTCATCCACCATTCTCTTCTCTGGTGGGACCTGTGTATTCCGGGTTACTATTACTAACTACGCTTTTAACCTTAAAAGGACCATACATCGAAATTTGATGTATCAAGATAATTTCAAGGGGGACCTCCTTCCTTCATCAGATCCCCGGTGCATGTGGATCCGAGAGCGCTTGCACATCCGTAGCTCTCGCGCCGTGGAGTCCAGAGATATGCTCTACGAGGCAATACATACCACAAATTCACCTAATACTTGACCTATCCGTAAGGGGGACGGCTTCTAAATGTCAATAACGGAAACAGTATACTCGACGTCAACGAAACACTATTCGCGTATATCGGATCATAGAAGACAGGCCGCACTGCTCAGCGTAGACTGATGTTTGGTCAGGAAGCTGACGCTATCTGTTTCAACCCGAACTCAAAGGTGGGTATTTAAGCGATCGCTGACTTCTGCACGCACTGTTCGACGGTCGTCCTCATCTCTCAAAATGACTCGCGAATACTCAGAAGGGTCCATTGATTCACAAATGTTACAGTGAGTATTACCTTTGTTAAGGTAATTGGATGCGCTATCTGAGCCTTGTTTCGTGTTATCAGGTTCGTGGCAAACTGTGCTCAAATATCTGCCATGGGTGAGTAGAATACTCCTACATATTGTAACGGAATTAGGTGATAAACAAGGTTGTTAGTGTTATGGATTTGCGACTACCTTGGTACTCTACCAAGAGAAATAGATTTCCTTTGGCACAATCGAATCTCCATCACCACAGTTTCGGTCTTGCTCAACAGATACATTTTCTTTCTTTATCTTTTCATTCGCCTAGGCGCCACCACTAATTACTACTTACCCCCGAACATGTGAGTGGTGTTCTCCTCTTCTCATATACACTAAAAAGGTGTTCCGCCAACTTTGAGGTAGCTGCAGGGATTTGACGTATATATGGCAAGGCGGTTACATTCTGACTGACATAACAACTTATGGTGTGTTTCCTTATTCTTGTCATGACAACTAATGAGGACATCCTGTTCTCACTTTAGGCTTGTTGGCATTGCGTGTTTGGAGTATCAGTGGACGACCGCCCACGGTCTTTGTCATATGTACGCTGCTGATAATTGCAATTGCTACAATGGATATGTTTGTAGGTTTTCCAAACATATAGTCTGTTTCGAGAGGGTGACTTCTGTACTTCTTTAGTTTATGTTCACCTCGATCTCCGGAGTCAATATTCCTGAAGTCAACTCAGCCGTAAGGACTTGGGTAGTCTGTGGCATCCAAAGTTCGAACAGAATCATTCCCAACAGGTACGATGATTGTTATATTTATTGAGATTAAAGAAACTAATGCGATCTTTGCATAGTGGTCAGTGTATGTATGACATGTAAATCACGCAATTCTGACGATGCTTGCAAAGGCGCGATTGCTTCCTCCACACTGCGAATGCTCATTGATTCCTATATTTTCATCTTGACCGTCACGAAGACATGGCGCCATGTATTAGAGTCAAGAAAAATCGGCCAGTCCGGTGTTACCCATATTTTTCTCCGAGACGGTAAGTGTATACTTCAAATAATGTTGCAGTCACCCGGCGACCGGGAGCCAACTGGGCTAAGTCTTTGTCAACACAGGGACCATATATTTTATGTGAGTGACTTCGATCAGATTATCGTCAAAGCTCACATATGACCACAGTTTCATCATGATATGCCAGCTCTTTCTCTTTGTCATCATATTGGTGAGGAGATATTTCCTACGGCTATGCATATTGCAAGGACTGACGCACTAGGACAGATCAACGTGCTCGGAAATGATGTAATATCATCTTGTACAGAACTAATTGCATCCATACTGACCCGCTGATTATTTTCAAGGACTCATTCTACCTCTCTGAGCTCATGATAAGCGGTCTTGATGCTCCCCTCAGCATGTATGTCTGCTATGCTTGAATCTAATGCACATGCTGATTATTTCTAGGTTACCCAATCTCATCGTGAACCGCCTTGTGTTGAGTCTCCGAGCATATTCAAGTCAGCTTCACGGAACGGGATCGGACCCCTCGCCTGTTTCTGAAATCAGGTTCTCCCAAAACAGGTTTCTGGGAAACATAGGCGCACCACTCTGTTTTGACGAGGATGTTGACTCTCTCATCGCGGAAGAAGTAGTAGCAGACACTACTGAGTCTTAAGAGAGACCGTTGTTTCTACGGTAGGTGTATATGACGTGGCTTTATGCGCTAGTTGCTGATTGTAACGCAGGAATATAGATCAAATGAGCCTGCAGAAATATAAGCTGCACCAAGAGAAGAAGGCGGACATAATTTCATGTGTGATTGAGATCAATAGCATGAGCATTTATTTATCAAAGCACTCCGATGTTTGACTATATTGTGTGCTCGAGGACCCAGTGGGATCAAAGACATCAGTACCAGTATGTGCGAATATAGTAACGGCTTCATGGATATAGTGTGTTTTACTCGGATTTTCTACTCCTTCAATGAGCGACGGTTGTGCGATTGCGTTTCGACTGTTTCCCGTGATAGTCAGCATCTTGGCAGAAACAAGCAACCAGATGCCAGTATGACACGCGTTCGAATGATTTTGCGGCGTCTTTCCGGATCCAAATCTCTACATTTTGCTGCGTTGTTCGGTATGCTTCCATATTAGCACCATCTGTCGCTTTGGGGAAGCGCTTGTTAGAAATTAGGATCTATCAGCGCGATTCCTCGCTCTTTGATGGGAGCATGAATTCACACGTCACCTCTGAGTGCAGATGCGGCCCCATAGCAGTCGAAAATGGCTTGGCTTGAAACGAATGTCGACTTGTTAAGGATACACTCTTCTCATGCATCATCCCTTGCATCTAACAGTCTCTCGATGTGAGTTAAAAATCGTCCGCCTTCCACGGAAATCTCCTCGGTTTTAGGGCCCCAAGCGCTTGAACATGTACGCACCGAGGTGGAGCCTCCAGGGTGTATTACTGGACTCTTGCTCGCCCCAGGACATTCACCGTTGACCTATTCTAAGAGCTGTATAGCCTCGAACGTGCTGATAAAAGTATGGATGTATCTGCACGCGGATAGCGTCTAGCGTCTAGTGTTTACAGCTATCCACTAAAACAGCATTCCGAAGATGGGAATCCCGGACCATTGGAATCACACAGTATTGAAACAGAGCTCCACACTGGATCTTGACTGCCTGTTGTAATTTGGACCTTGTTCTCATAAAGGGACAAGTACTCCTCACTCCCCGACTTCGATTTCAACATGTCAGGTAACGCTTTACTGGCAGGTTCAGCTGGAATTCGGTCACCGTGAGCACGACATTATTTTATTGACAATTCGCTTTCGCATCGATTTTAATGATCTCTCTCACTGCTAGAATTATAGTGAATTGGGCTACCGTGTCTTCCTCGGGTAATACTACAATACTGTCTGTTTTTGGGATGATCTGGTTGATTGAAACACGTCTGTATCAGTGCTATGGTTATACGACTATCTTGGTACTCTTCCGAAGGAGATCTTGCTCATTTGGTGCAACCCTATGTCAGCGAGTACAGTCATGTTTCTCATCAACAGGCATGCGATGCTGTTATGGGTGCTGCTACGACTCGGAAGAGCCATCAGCGGAAACATATCCGATGCTACGTGCGTAATGTTACATCTGAAGAGGTCGACTACTGACATCCTGTTAGATTAGTTGTAAGAACGTTCTTCAGGTGGAACAGATAGATGCTCTCATAACTACAATCACGACGTATGGTGGGCCCCCTCACTTTTTTCCGAAAGATTCACCGTCATTATTACTTACACTCAGGTCAGGTCTATTGACTTTGCGCGTTTGGAGCATCAGTGGACATCGATTTCAAGTAGTTTTCATTTGTTCTGTGCTTTTGGCCATCATCGTCATGATAGGTCTATCTGTGAGAATTTTGGATAATTTACACCGCTTTTATTCTAATATGCAATCATCTGGATAGAACGTCTATGGTCTGGCCACGGGCTTGAGTGATGGTTCTCTGGAGACGACATTGAGCATACTAGTCGGTTGTGGGTTCGTTCTTCCGAATGAAACAGTATATTTTATGTGTGTCATCTTGACGTCCTTCCTTGAAGATATTTGCACTCATATTGATTATCTCCCAGTAGTACGTTGCGCACGCACCTGGAAATTAATGAAGACAAATAACGTCTCCGCACAGAGTCACTCTCCAGCACAATACTGCTGCTCTTATTGGACGGATATATAGTCGCTATAACGATAGTGACGACATGGCATCATGTGCTCGAGTCACGGAGGTTAGATCAATCTGGTGTTTCCTATATATTCCTGCGTGACGGTGGGTCTACCTCTTCACATTGATCATTATTTAGATGGAAGAACTGATCATTTATCTTACAGGGATTATACACTTCCTGTAAGTGACTTCATTAGTAATGCTAGATTAAACTCAGTGCGCAGTAGCAGGTTAATCACAACAGCCGAAATTCTCGTCTTTGCATTTGTCTTGGTCACAATCTTCCTTTTATTCCCGTGCGAGTCATATTTTACTGACCATTTTATGTAGGTGAACTATCTGTACAGCGACGTCAGTACTCTAGCTCGTCTACTCAAACGATCATCATTGACCAATGCATCCAAAAGGCATCGTATGCGGCGAAGCTCTGGTTAACCAACCTCGGGCCTTTTGTGGGATTGTACGTCATGGTCTCATGTTTTGTCGACGTCTCCCTCAGCTTTTGTATTACTTATCAATCAGGGCTCCTAACTTGGTGGTAAACCACCTGGTCCTCAACCTCAAATCGTACTCGCACCGCGATAATGGCTTAAATACGTCCCGTGACTATCCGCACTCCGAGCTCCAGTTTGCTCGCAACCGTGTTCTTGGAAACATTGGAGGTCCACTCGTCTTCGATCAAGACATAAATTCCCTCATTGAGAACGACATCACAGCCACTGAATGTGACGCTGGAATTCCACTTCACAATATGGACATTGACACTTCAGTTGTAAGCAGACTGGTTCAACACTTATACTTCGTTGATACCGAACTTGATTTATCACAGGAACAAAGACATGAATGTCACGAGGAAATTGCTGAAGTCATTCGGACTGCACAAATGGAGAATTCAGGAGCATCGGTAGCTACTCATCGTGCATTGTTTCCGCTGTGCTCATATACTTATGTTTCCAACTTATACCAATACTAGACACCGCCCTCAGCATCTGTTTAGGCTTCAGCCCCGTTGCCTTGCCGAATTACGACACGCTGAGATCTCTTCAGAGCTCCTTTATGTCGACTTCAAACGAATACCTGATAACTACTAGATCACGGTTTTGTAGTTGGTTCAGGTGCATATATATGTTAGCTGTCAGTAGAATCATAATGCCAGACTAGGCGAGCAGCACAAGATGGTGATGATTTGAGAAGGACTGTGTGACAGCGTCACCCGTCACTACATCGTCCACGAGCGAAATGCGATTAGATTTGACATTTCATTTAAGAGCCTTTGAACTAGAATTCTCGCTCGACATAGTAGCCACTGAGGTAGACATACGACGTCGACAAGTTCAGATGGGATAGGATCGAACCATACGTGCACGTCGAAGACGCACATCTCTCAAGGAGACACATGTGGCATACAAGCGAACTCGGCCATGCAGACAGATCTCTACGCTAGCCTCCTTCTGCGGTATGAAATCATGCGAGGCTCAGATGGTGAAGTAATAAGCGTCTTTGAAATGATCATGAGTACGCCATTCTCGGAAAGCAACAAGCACGAGAGTGAGAGAAAGACTGACATGGTAATTGTTCTTCGGAAATGACGTCGGTAGGCGCATCTCTATCTTACGTACGATCGTCGAGATGACAGTGCCGAGCTGTAGGTAGGCAAACTTCAACCAAAGAGTAGTAAGTGTCGTGCAACGTAAAAAAAACACAACAATGATAACTCACCTGCTCGCCAATGCACCGATGCTTACCCGCTCCAAACGGCTGATACGGGCTCTCCGTCCCTCTGCTCACCCCCTTTCCCGGAGTATCACCCTCATCAGAACTTCTCAGTGCATTCTGCGCCTGTCCATCCTTGTCCATCCAACGACTGGGATCCCACTTCTCACTATCCCTCCACACTCTCGGGTCGACTTGACTGAACGCCGGACTGGCGAGGACGTGATGGCCTTTTGGGACGACGTAGATACCGTCCTCGGACGGTGCGGCCAAGGCAGTGGGAACGGGGATGTTTGCACGGACGTAGCGCATGACGGAATGGATCGGAGGATGAACGCGGAGGGATTCGCGGATGACGGAGTCCAGGATGGGGAGAGCTTTGAGTTCTTCGTAGATGGGAGAGCGAAGTGTTCCGTCGTCGTTCGAAAAGTGCTGGACCTGTTCCTTGTAAAGCGCCTCACTACAGTCCAAGGACGTTAGCTATGATATTCATAAGTGCTGTGAGATAGGGAATGCGCTTACGCGACGTCCGGATTGGCAGCAAGACGGAGAAGAACCCAGGACCCCGACGTGGCACTTGTATGCTGACCGGCCATGAGAAGAGCGATCATGAGATGAGCGACTTCATGGTCCGGAAGCGTACGCCCGTCACGGTAGCTCTGGTTGCAGAGGACAGAAATCATATCGGTATCATCGCTCTGGAAGGGCGAGTACGAAACATAAGAGGTAGAGTCAAATAACATTCAAAGCCCACTCACCGGTGAAATTCCCGTCTTCCTCTTGTTGATGATGTCGAGGTAGAACTCGGTCATCTTCTGTTGTGCGTGATCCCGTTTCCTATAGCTCTCCAGAGGTAAGTTTGGGAACAGGAAGTTGATAGGCTTGAAGCCTGTGGCAAATGATGCGGGAATCCGATCTCAGTATACCTTGCTTACAATCGATAGAAGCAAATGAAGACTTACCGCCGTCCAAGTCCTCGTAGAGCTGCGCAAACGTCTTGTCCAAACCGCTCCTCACCTCCCTCCCTTGCAAGGTCCTTGAAGCGGTCAGTATAGTCATTTGCGCCATTACCTTATGAGCATCGAAGCGGCCCCAATTATCGACTTCCGGAGCGACGGCTTGATACGTGCGAAAGGATGGATCACGGTCCATGAAGTTTGACACCTCATCCTCGATCATTCCTACGTATGCTCTGAAACTCTCAGTAGTGAGACCCGCCTTCACGAACTTCTTCTGTTGCATGAAAATCTCGTTAGGAACGTCGTGGATGACGTCTTTACCAAAGACGGGTGTGGTGAGGTGCTATGAAAAGTCGGTCAATGGAAGGATGTATACGAGGATGATGAGAAAACGCACTGCGTAAGCATCCTCCGCAGACAGATTAGCGTGCTTTCCTCCTAACACGAAGTCGTTGCCCTTCGCACCTAAAGCGACGGTGACTTTACGGCCGAACAAGACGAAGGTGAAGATATCGCCGTACTGCGAAACCCTAGTATGGGCGAAGGAGACGTTGAATGCAAGGGCGAATAGGACGTACCTTCTGTTGACACTTGAAGAAAAATTTGATGGGATCGTTGCCGTATTCGATAGCGGATCCAACAAACGGTATCCAATGAAAGATTTCGGGAGGCAATGATTTGTCCCTTGGCTGGATCTAGAAATGCAACGGGTTCGATGAGGGGAAGGAGTCGGCGTACGCTTGGGTTTAAGCAGCAACTCACCAACTGTCGAACAACGTTCAAAGTGATAGCAAGCAGAGGAAGACTGGAGAGGAGTAGAGTATATTGGAAGAGTCGAGACGAGGATTCGTCTGAGAGGGACAACATTGTGTCAGTGGATACGAGGAATGGACACCTGATATTTTGCAAGACTACCTGGAGTCCGGCCGTAGGACCTTATGAGTTGGAGTTCTCAGCACCTAGAGACGACTCCACCCACTAAAAACGTACGATTTATCAGCTCCACCAATCGTAGAGTACGAATCACCGAAGGTGATGACGGTGACTTTGTAGCCCCTCTTGATGGTGAGATTCAGAATCGTAAGATACTCGGATGATAGTATTACTTTCAGTGTGTGCACTTCATAAGGTGTTCTGTGAACGGAGTGCGTACAGATTCGACACATAATCAGCAACGAGTAAGAACGCCGAGATATGAAGAAAATCGAACCACGCGTATCGAAAGGCAGCACCTCCAATACTCGTACGTTTTCCACTCAATCGGAGATTTCCCACGACACCATCAAAATCGGGAGTCAAATGGCAGTCTAAGGCTCGAATATGGGCCAGGAGGTTGACAGAAAATCAAAACTTACAATCTGCTGGCACTGGCTCGCGCAGGATTGCCCAAGGATTGCCTCACCACTAAGTAGTAGCGTATCGAATCGGGCATAAATATACTGCACACCCCCCTTATTGTATGCGGTACAAGCGATGACTATACGAGGAATTTCGTAGAGCTTTATCAGTAAGATCAAGGCCAGAGGATGGGCAAGTGAGAGTTGATGTTGGTGGTTCGAGAAGAGCAGAGTGGCGCGCCACCCGTTTATTTTTGCGATGGACGACGTCATAACTCAACCTCTTGCTTGGCGTGCATCCCATTTCTCATCCTCTCGTCGAGTATAACATGGAAAGCACCTCCTCAGGATAATTACTACCGTATTTCGTCTTGTATGGCGATATAACTCGACATATCATCTGAAAGCTATGGCTCTCGTCGACCTCAACCTCTACAGCTTTGGTGACGTCGGACACTATGCACGAGCCTCAGGGTGCGAGCTTGCCGTTGCCTTCACCCAACCCACCCACCATGACCGTCACCTCTCAGTCAAATCTTCAGTTTCGAATACTAGAACTGGGTCATATGGCTGGCCACCCGAAACACCTCGAAAGACCGTATAACGAACGGCCCTATTTACTCTAGACTCTCCTTCGGTGTACGGGATGTGTAGAAGTGGTTCCAGAGGGATAGAAGTCGTGGGTGAGTTTTGCTGGTTCTTTCCCTCTTAGTGCGTGTTTTTATGATTTCGACGCGCTATCGAGCGCAAATTTTCTGTTCGTGGCTGAGATGTCTGGCTGGTCGATGTGGCACTGTACGCTTAGGTGTGAAGTCATCATGGCTGTAGCCATGACGTCGTCTCCACCAAAAGTGCTTCAGCGTCGAGCTTGACGCAGGCATTCAGGAACGATGCATATATGCAGCTTCCTACGATCAGGCTCTAGATACCAACAGGCATGTATGAAGACCATCATACTCCCTTGCACCGTTCATCACGCTCGACTTCGCACGAGTACCAAACGTGTTCGAGTTCGACTTTTTTCGACGCTTGTGTGCCAGCGAACTCGTCTCAACTCTGAGGACATATCCGTGCTACATGTTCCTTTTTTCTTTTTCTTTTTCTTTTCTTTTCTCCTCGTATCATGCTCTTTTTTGTCTCACGTGCCGATCAGATGCTGATATCTCATTCTTCCGTCCTCGCAGGCCACAACCTCCATCCCGTCCTCCCCACTTCCCATTTCCCACTTCCCATGTCCTATCCCCCCTTTTCCCTCCATGGTACGACGTCAATAACTACCTCCGTTGCAGGAATGCCATCCTTCGCTCACGCTCAACCGATCCATCCTCGTCCTCATCAGTGGCTGATCGGAAGGTACGGGATAAGAGTCAGGAAACGGGTGGAAGGAAGTGGCATGGTCGCAGTTGCGGTCGTAGTGGTCTTCAGAGGAAAGACGTTATGGGTGTTGAGGAAGTTGAAGATGGTGATGGAGTCGAACAGAATGGGCGAAGAAGTCGAAGCATGGACGAGGGTTCACATTTTAACTTGTAATACGAACTTGCGACGCCCAAAAGTTAACTTGCGCAAACTTGTCGGTGTACAAGTTAATTTGTCCCAGTTAACTTGCAAGTTTGCAAGCTCACTTGGCTGTCAAACTTGCGTTTACGAACTTGTATAGCTTGGCACACTTGTGAAACTTCTGAGATCATGAGGCATCAATATGTCCTTCTACCACTGGTATAACACTTACCATGCCTTGTCGGACATACCTACATGTAATCACGCGTTTGACTAGTTCGCGTGCACAATCGCCAACGGGTAGCTGGCCGTTTGCCTCTGTACCACAAGCATCACAAGTAAGGACTCGGATACTGTAGATGATGCCTCCGCGGACACAGTAGTCAAAGACCATCGTATTTATCAGAAGCGCTAGCTCATCAATGTATTGCCTGCCTCCTACTAAGTACCTTGACCGATGCTGAGCTTTCCACTACTGGTGCCCACTAAAGCATCACTTTTAGCATGCCAATAGCGATGACTTGGGCGTCCCCAGTATCCAAGTACAGCGAGACTTTCATAGCGACTAGATATATACTGGATGATCACATTTACTTCGACAGACTAGGCTACCTTAGTTAACTTGCAAGTCAGCATGCGTGCTTTACAAGCTCGCTTGAGAAACTTGGCCCTACAAGTTTGCTCAAGTTTGCATTACTGCAGTCATACAAGTTTGACACAAGCACACGCAAGTGAATCATACACCATGTCATAAGTTGATCAGTGTGCTGAATGTAGCAGCGGAAAAGGTATTTCAGACACATGCTGACCGGGAAAACTAGAGTGAAGAGAACGTTAAGAGATCGAGATAACAAAAGGCTAGTGTTTCGCCATGGTCGAAAGAGGTCATAATGACTTCGGGACTCCACTCAGATATAACCCGTACGCGTGAAGTTTACCGCTCTGTTTGACCTCAACGGGAGGGTTATATCATCGATGGAAGTCCCAAGTTGGTCCCAAGGATTCCATCTTTGCAATGGCCCGTATCGCCATGCTGGACATCTATAGCCCGTCTAGACAAATCAAATCTCCGAGGGTAGGTTCCAGCTACAGCGCTAGCTCGAGAAATCATTACGCAAGAGTGTACGCAGTGGAGGTTTAAGCCCGCTATAACCGAGACTAAGTGATCGACGAGCGAGTCGGAGCAGGAGTAACAAAGATTCGTAGTTGAGATACGCGTCAACACGGGAAGAGGGAGAATAACCATGTAGGGCACACCAGGTGTGATACTTATGGGTGTCATCGCTGGTGAGCTACATGGTTATCGAGGATTATAGGAGCACAAGTGCGCCACAAGTGAGAGGTACGCAAGTGCCACAAGTTTGTTCCATTAAGTCATGCCCGATTTGGCAGGCAAGTCAAGTTACAAGTTCGCGCCACAAGTTAAATTGCGCTGGCTCAGCATGGACGAGGAAGAACCGTTTGGCTGCGTTGGAGGTACGACTGGATTGCCGCCACCACCACCACCACCATCACCGACAAATGCTCTCCCAAAACTAAACTCCTCGCATTCCAACCCCTCTACCGAGCTCACAAGCCCTACGACCTCACAGATATAACGCCTTGCCGCCCCCGCCACCTCACTTGCATGTCCCAAGCGAGGAGTAGACGCGCACTTCGGATGCGACGGTGGTGGTGAGCATGCTGGGGAAGTGGGAGAAAGATTGGCAGGGGAGAAGGGAGGGAAGCGAAGACGGGGACGGAGATTCAGAAGGATATCGAGAAGTATAGCCGGGGGGTGGGACGCAGCGTGCACATCGTACAGGCGCATATAGATAATATCGATAGGGGAACGAACGTCCTGCGCGTGTAGCTGAGATTACGTGCGCTAGGGCACGATGTGTGGGCAGATAGGATGAATTCGATGTTATGTATGCCTAGGCGTGCGGAAGGGTGAATGTATGCATGCGTCTTTTTTCGGTGCGTTTTGCTTTGCCACGCTCGGACTCCGTAATCGCGTTTTTGTTGTCCTCAAAGTTCATATCTGACATTCGCATATCTCTCTGGACAGATTATTGCGTAGTTCTTCATCCGATTTTGGCCCTCATCGCGGTAGAACGTTGAGACCCTTCCCGTAGCCGACTACCTGCCGTCCGTCCATTCGAAGATATTCTATGCGACCACTGTCTCCTCTCGACTTTCCCCCGTCATTTGATTTTCCTATCTTTGAATGGTACGCCCGTCGAACCAGTTTCACATGCACATGTTAGTCATTATTTTTCGAATTTTGCCTTGTCTGGATCTTTCGTTCTAAGGCTCCAGCTGATCCTACATCCTCGAATCTTCCGTTGCGTCACCCTCCAGTCGGCTTTCTCTGCCACACCCATGGCGTTAACGATGCAAAGTTGTTCAATGCTGACGACGAACCGGACGTGTAATTCCGGTCGAGATTCATACGGAGGAAGGTGGTGGGTGGGGTAGAACGGCGCGACAGGATCACGAATCTGCCCATGGCTCTGAATCGAACTTTGGCGGAATGGGTAACTACTAGACGTGCTCGAGCAGCGACCCTTTGAGCTTCCAACTCCTTTCCTCTCGAGACCAACGTCATGTGCTACTAAAACGGCTCGCCATCAAATCACATTTGACGTTGATCTACGTCCCCCCTCTGTATACCATCGACCGCTCTGGAAGTTGAAAATGTAATCGTTGGCTTTGGCGATTACTGTAAGTTTCTCTCACACATTTGATCTCGATATTTATGTTAGGATAATTGGTTGTATGGAATAAGGCATATATTGAACGACGTGACTGCCTGCTATGAATAACCGATGAGCGATATCAGTTACCCACTGGCCTTCGGCGGAAACCGAGCTCCAAATATCTTTACCCCTTCCTCCTTTGAGTCCATCCTTTTCCAAAAGACCTTTGTGTCTGTGAAAAACGGAGGATCATCTTTGGTATCAAGCCCCTCAAGGTCATTTTGTAATTTTTGTGAAAGAGCCCTTCCCATGGGTGGATCGGACCGTGATCTCTTGAACATATTGGATAGTAAGGATTTTGGTACTAGTTGCATGTTCCTTGACCGTTCTGCCTCAAATATGAAACGTTCATCAGTGCAAACCTAGATCAAAGAGAATAAACCTTACCCTTATCATTTTTTTCGCCTTTCAATGGAGCTTCCGAGACAGGAACTGTGCCCCTTATAATTAGGGACTCTCGTGTATAAATGTCCTTCACATAAGTCTGCGATGCAATGAGTCCAGAGACTGACTTCCTCAACTACGGCACTCACGCATATATCGACTGCTACGTAACAGTAAAACCCTTCCGGGTGTTGAACCCACATATTTATTCGGTTTCGCATGCAAAAGGACGTGCCATGTATCATCTAAATGCTTGAATTAGTGTTCAATTGTCAGGATTAGTGCGTGTGCATCTATATACCTGTAGTGTCTTGGGAAGGCATAACCGGGTCGTCATGCCAAAAGATACTTCCATAGAGCTGGAGTAGGGGGGCTTTGACCATGTCCTATAGTCCATATCATATGATTTGGTCGACCGAGTCTCAATTGTTGATGGTTGCGCGAGAGACTTCTCCACAACCCATTCCGTTGCGGTCTACATAATATGACGATGAGAAGTTAAATGAAAAGATAATCAATCTCTTCCTAGCTCAGCATTGACGTGCCCCACTATCATTCGATTCAGTACCTTCCTCCCGCGTTGTCATAAAGTTGAAAGTAGCACTAGGAATCGCGGCTGCTGTGACTTGGACGCCGTATTGAGTAGTCTTCTTCGACGTATCCTTCCTTGTGCGTTCAGGAGCTTTGTGTCCGCGATGAACACTACGAAAAAAAAATTCATTGAGAAATATAACAAAGGATGAAAAGCCCACAAAGTCTCTCACAAATCAGACCCCAAAAAGTCATATGCCTCTCGAGGGGTCTCGTCCTTGTATTCTGGACCTAGAAGTGAAATATTTCCTTCGGATCTACAAATGAGGCTTTCTTCCTCTTGGGTCTCCACTTTGAACTTCTCGACAAAGGCGGCGATAGGCTGAAAATTAGGATCAACAGGGAAGGTTGGTGTTATATTGTCACTTTTAGAATGGTGAGGGAGGCAACCGAACTAGGTCAAGTATCTTTGAGAAACATCAAGAGGATTTGACTCCAGCTTCTGAAAGAAAGAATTTCACTGACCAAGAATTCAGATTGCACCTCAATAGACACAGACGGTGTCACGGCTAGACTGAGGTAGAGTGTGTGTACATTCCCAGAGTTGGGACGATTTCTCCATAACAGCTGCGGGCTTGTGTCGTCGTATCCAGGATGACGCTGCACCTCATACGAACGCACATCCCTATCAGGATCTTCGTTACGTTCCGTGGCATGATTAGTACCAGGAGCGTCGTCGTCGATGTCCATGGCTTGAACACTGTCCATTATACGATCGTGGTCCGAATAAGGCTGCATGAAAGGACTTTCCTCAGGTGTATACCAGTTGTCCGTATCATCTGATTCCGAGGATGCGTTGCCTGCACCACCACGCAGGCGAAATGTCTCTGTGGTAGGCCTTGAACCTGCATCCATTCCGCCTTCATCTGGCTCTCTGTCATCTTCACTACTTCATTTAGAGGTACGTCAAATGATCACCACATCTACTGGGAGATACTCATGACGCGACTTACTCCGTAGAAAATCCTGGCACTTCTCCTTTGGGAATGGTTACTACATTTAGGCCAGAAAGGTTGGATAGACGTGTGGCCCATGTGGTGAGATTGATGGTGGCGGTTGGACACAAAGCGAGCGCATCCGCAAAAGTGTGGAGCACATATGGGAAAGGTCCCCTGATACCTGCCTTCTTCATATCGGCCAAGAGGGTATTTTTTCTATTTCGCGACAGCCAGTCTATTGCATTTGTCGGGGCATACGCGGAGTAGCGACATCCACCGTGCGGAAGTTGTTTTCCTAATGCGGTTAAATCTTCCGCAGTTAAGACTTCCGATGTGGCATTGCCGCGTGCACTATCGTGGGATGTTCAATACTCAAGGAAATCTGGAGAGCTGTAACAATGAGGACATACGCTTCATCAACGTCACTGAGCTCCAGGTTGTTGGGCGGTCGGTAAATCTGTATCTTCTCTTCCACTGTAGACAATGTTAATAGGGATAAAAGGGAACGCGATGGATGAGATAAAGTGTTTACCATCCGGAATGGATTCGCTCTGGGTATCGGATATCGATTCGCTATGGGTATCGGGAATTGCTTCGCTCTGGGTATCGGGATTTGCTTCGCTCTGGGTGTCGGAAATTGATTCGCTCTGGTTATCGGGAATTGATTCGCTTTGGGTATTCGGAATCGATTTACTCTGGGTACGCAATTGGGGTAGCACAAGGTACTGCCGCGCAGCTTCAACTTTTGCACCGGTCTTGGAAATTCCCTTCCCGTATGCTACAATCTGGCCGTCCACTAGTATATTCGTTTAGTGGCACAGTGAGAATTACTTCGAAAACACTTTGACGATAAATCAGTACAACATACCATGCAAATAAGCGGTCCAATCAGGAGCGCTGCTCGCCCCAGACGATTCAAAAGTCCAGTTGCACAGTTGTAGTCGTGCTTGTAAATACTGATTGAGTTCATTCAAATAGTCTAAACCCACAAAAATAAGTATCGCTCGCATATGAGATATCGAGAGTGATCATACATACCGTGTCCAGAGCTAGCCATTTTGATCTGAACAACCACTAGAACGAGTCACTGAGCGAGCATGTCAGCGTGCCTCGAACGAATGCGCAACGTCCACATATACTAGTACCTTCAAAGAGTTGAATAACGAGCAATTAACTCGACTTTGGGTAGAGGAACGAAACAACGGCCTGACGCGTTATACTCCGGAATACGGGAAGTACCAAAATAAGGGAAAACGACATACTGGATGCAAGAAGGGATCCCAAAGTATCACGAGTGTGCGTTGAGTGATGTCAAGGCTATCGGCGACACCAGAAGACTCGTTCTGAACAGAAGAAGGTAGAGCAACTTGAAGTACAAACAGTGGAGATGTGGTGCAGGCGATGCAAGTATATAAAGGGGCATACTAGGGTTATTTTATACAGAGCTCGGGTGGTCGTATGAGGATGAGGTGATTCAATCGTGATAGCACAAATAGAAAGCGCCAACTGCTATGCATTCATGTACATACACATACACGATTTCAGTCATCACGTTGCGCCTAAGTGATTGATTCCGCTTTGCTTGATCCATACTTAGGTATGCATACAGCAGCCGTGCATCCTGTGCATCTGATTTCTTCATAATAGGCTTTTGATACTGCCTGAACCACGAGCAGTGGAGCAAAGAATGCGATGTCGCTCAGAATAGGACTAAAATAGCATAGCAGAAACGCTGAAAACGCGGTTGGAGCAGCAACACACACCGCAAGCGTGGTTTTCTTCTAAAAATCGCCATCGTGATAAAACTGGCAAGAAGCCCTAGAATCATTTCGGGTGCGGTCAAGGTGCGATTCCATCAGAACGTCCCTATGAAAGACATCGGAGCTGGGTCAGAAGATATCATGTCGGCGACGTGCAGGCTGCGAGGGGAGATCGGAGGAATGAATGACCGAAGACTATTGCAAGACGCGAACATTGTAAACGCATAGCCCCCAACATGGAGCAACCTTAGAAACAAAGAGAACGACCAACGGAAGCAGTATTCACGATCGGGGACCATCTGTTTATGGCTCATTTCCCAGATGAAAACGGGTCGTATCCTTAGAGCGCTGCTCCTCGGAAAAGATCAGCTTAGCTCCGAGCAAAAGCATGGGCTGGTTCTTTCTTTTTCCGCGACGCAAAGCAACTATTAAAGTATCCTTCACAAAGCGCCTACCATACATGATTCTCGACGGGTTCAAAATCTTTGTGCTCCCAATAACTGCTGGTGGTCGTCGATAACGATCACGTTGTGCAAAAACGTTGACACTGGGACATATTGGTATGAAGGGTCTCACAGTACGGCGCCGAGGAATCAAGAGAGGTCGAACACGATGTAAACGAGCGGTAAAAGCACTTCTAATAGCTTCACCCAGCCCTAGGACACTGCCAACCTTTGGCCGCCATTTATAGACATGATAAATGAAGCGTCAGCTCTCACATTTTATGGTGCCAAAGGGGAGGGAAGGCGAATCCAAAGTGGGAGCTGGGGGTTCATATGCTCCATTAAAGCACGGAAAGTGAATCTCTAAAGAACGGTCAAGATGTAGAAGCGGGCGATGAATAAATCAATGCAAAAAAGCATGGTATAAATTTAGGAGGGACAGCACGATTGAGAGAAGCAGAGGCCTACCGGGCGGCTGATAATGCCAATAGCGCCAAAAGCTTTCGACGCATCGCCTTCCTGAGAACACCAATCATCAGCTCTGGAAAGGATTGATACACCAGTATTGTGCGTTGAGCTGAATGGTCTAGTCCAGCCCAGAACGGCAAACAATGTAGGGAAGGGATAAAAATAAATACCGGCAGACCGATTTATATTAATAAAACGCGGGCAGTGAGATGATGAGAACGCAGACACATGTATGCAGCACAGTAGTGTGATTTTGAACAGCACATTCTACTCGTTCTTTCTCTGGCACCGCCAACGAAGCAGTCCTTGAGCGTGGCGTACAGGATCTGGCTTAATGCGGTCAGAATAGTCTCATGAGAACAGTGCACAGCCAATATCCTTGGAGCAAAGTAGATGCTCTGCTATTCTGATGAAGTATCGTACGTGACATGTACGAGAATCACCAGTCACTCCAGCAGCGTCCATGCAGGATGAGCGAGGAGCACAGTCAGTTTGGTCAAGAAGCAAAGCTTGCGGAGCCCCGAGGACCTTGAAAGAGTATGGACTTACCCCTGCGACTGTTGAGCACGAACTTCGCCCTCGAGCGGATATGACTCTGGGACTGGATGGTACCGAGAGGCCGCGGAACGAACGGTTGACCACTCATCAAAGCGTCCTGTGTAAGGTAAGCTTTTTAGTTTAGTAAAGAGTCATAGTATATGACTTTATGAAACAAAGACGGTCAGATACAGAGCGTTGGCTGGTACACTTGGTATGCACAAGTGACCCTTGACCCATGTTGGATGCATTGAGAGAGGAATCCGTTCGGGTTCCCAAGGGGCAAGCAGCATAACGGCTGTCTAGGCACAGATTGAAGTCCTGAGTCTGTATCTGTGGCAAAATACACGACGTGAAGTCTGTAGGCAAGAATAAAGCTTATAGCCCGAGCTCATAGAGTCAAAGATCGTCGAGGAAAAGGTGATGGCGGTTCGGAAAGAGTAGAAAGTGTGGCGGCGCCACCCGTACGGACCCGCTATCCGCAAAAGATAAGATTATGATAAGATCTAACAAACAGCACGCGTTTCGAACAATCTCCTGCTTGACCTCCTCCTTCACGTTTCTCATCCTCTCGTAGAATATAACATGGACAGTACTTCCTCAGGCTAGCTGCTCATCTTATACAGCTATATAACTCCCCAAATAATCCGAAAATTATGCTCCGTCGTTTCAACCTGCTAGTCATCTCTTCCCTGAGACCTATAAACCGAAGCCACGCATCCGACCCGCTACGCCTCGCCTCCTTCACATCTTCGTCTCATATCTGCCATGGTGCCAAAAGACCACATCATAGAACCATAAACACTGGCAGAAGACGTCAATTTGGTTACAAAAATGATAATCTCCGTATTATACAACCTTGGCACCCGCTCGAACCGCTGCCTTCTTTCGGAGGTCCGGATGATCCTTCGCTCTCGACCTTGCTAGGAGACGATCCGTTATATCGATACATGAAGGGGCTGTATAAGCGGGGCTGGGGAGTATTGAGGCGGGATGATGTTATGGATCCGGATAAGCAAGAGAGCGCGAAGGTCGTACGGGGTGTGGCTTTAGCGAAGGCGTTTTGGTTTCGACGGGAAGACGACGGACGGGAAGGAAGAACAAATGTTGAGACGAGTGATAGAGCTCCGATGGACGTGCTAGACGAGACCTCGGACGTCGTGAAAGACATGGTCGGCTTTAGGGAGAAACTATGTCGGTCGACGTGGACTTCACATCCTTCAGTACGTTTATTCCGGTTGTTCTCTACTATTCCATGCCTTTTTCTGGAGAACTTTGCAAGGCTCCTCGGCTATACCCCTGAGACATACCATTCTCATTGACGATGTAAGCTAATACCCCCTTGAACAGCAACTCGTCGACATCTCCTCACCCGAGCCCGACATTCTCTCAGTACACCTATCCTCCATTGCGTCACGCCAGCTTTCCCCTCTCACATTACCTCGTCCTATCCCTCAAGTACCAACACTCGCAGAAACTCCAGCTCCACTCGCGAGTCTAAGCCCCGTCTCCGTCCTCACTTTCCGTGAACTCGTACTGGCGTACGCAGCAGAGGAGATGTACGAGCGGTACCTTGGCCGCGAACTGGAATTGACCAATAGCGAATGTACGGGGCGAGATCAGGGACAGAATGTGGACGAAATTGAATCATCATCCGGGACCTCCTTCACGCCCGCCTTCACGCCCGCCCTCGCGCCCGCCCTCACATCAACTACTTCAGACGAGACTACCTCATCACTCGCATCTCCCGCGACTCAGCCACCCCCCGACCCGCCCACACCAACCATCACTTCCGCTTCGTCTCCTCCAAATCCTGCCATATGGCTCGGTCACCAAAAAAAGCTCGAACGGCCGTACAAAGAGCGTCCGCATTCGCTCGATAACCTTGTTAGGTTTACGGGGTGTGTGGAGGTTGTTCCGGAGGGATGGGAGCTAAAAGTGAGTTTTCTGCTTCGGGGGTTTTTCGTCTCTTTCTTTCTCGGTGTGCATGCTTGACGTGATGCTGGCACGCTGCGGGACGTATGTCTCGTTCTTTGTGGAGCCAGCAGATGTTGGCTGGCGTGGAAGCAACGGGGTTTCCATAGCGCAACCGTGCGTGCATCAATCCTGGCCACATTAGCTAAAGTGTCGTCTTCGCATACAGCACTTCACCGTCGAGCTTGACGCGGGCGTTCGGACACGTTGATTATGCGATGGTCAAACATGCTCGAGTCCCTACGAGGAGAAGGTCGTACCGCCCTCTAGACACATCTGCCTTCTACCCCTATTGTCCCATCTATTGTCGTCTTTTCTCTCTCTCTCTAATCACGGTTGTATGTCGTATACTGATATCTCATCCATCTACCCTCTCCACCTCGACCTTCTCCCCCTCTTCTCTCTCCCCATCCATCTCACCCGAATTCACGCTCCCCTTCCACCCTCTCCGCCACTTAGGACAAAGTCAAAGACTACCTCCTCCGCGGGCACAAAATGCTCCACTCTCCGAAACCTGCATCCCGATCGAGGCCCACGACCGACCAGACAGCACAAGAGAACACGGGGGAAAGCGACGGGGTGGAGCAGAGCGATGATGTTGGTGAAGATGACGGTCAGCGCGAGCATGGGATCGAACGAGAAGCTGGGTCCGGTGAGAGTCGTGGTGGTATTGAACGGAGCGGGAGCAGGAGCGGTGACGGGCAAGGGGCTCCACCGAACATCCAGCCAAACGTCCAGCCAACACCCAGCACCCAATCCAACAATCCACCACAAAACGCCCCCACAAACTCCTCCAAGAAATCCTGGCCAAATCCTACACAACGACGAGCGCAGGCGCGGAGACGGAACGCGCGTCGTGACCCCTCATTAGCGCCGCCCCTTCTCCATATCCCGAGCGAAGAAGAAACGCGCGCGGCGGATGCGAGGGCATTGATGAGGTTGGTGGCGAGGAGTCTAGGTAAGGAGGTGTAGAGGCAGTGGAGGCAGAGCTGGGAAAAGAAGCATTAGTAGAGGATGAGTTGGGAGGGGGGTACGTACGACGGATGGGAGGGTGCGGGGATCTGTGGAATCGGCGGGCTTTCCGCGGAGACGGCGTTGCGAAAGGATGGCG
This sequence comes from Stereum hirsutum FP-91666 SS1, assembly GCF_000264905.1. Classification (NCBI taxonomy): domain Eukaryota; kingdom Fungi; phylum Basidiomycota; class Agaricomycetes; order Russulales; family Stereaceae; genus Stereum; species Stereum hirsutum. Next base: position 74,334 of record NW_006763139.1, on the reverse strand, counting down.
GGGTGGAAGTGTCGAGATCGAGCGGGCGCGATAGCGAGAGTAGGGCGTGTCACGTATATGCGGATGGGGAATGAGGACGTTTTCATGGAAGTGGAATGTTGGAGACTATTAGTGAGGGTGAGGGATGTATGGGGTGATGTCTATGCATGGTATGCGTATCTACGGTGCGTTTCTTTGCTCTCTGACTCCAATCCTTACCGTTGAACCCTGACATTCGAAAATTTCTTGAGCAGATTGATAAATACCCTCATTTTATAAACAATAATAATCTTGACCAAACAGGATATCGATATATCCCCGGCAACTTGGACCATCCCCGAAGAATAAGTATTATATGCACCTGTGGCACTCTCAGCTATCTTCCACCTGGAATGATGTCCATAGGAACTCGTTCGCTTCAAAGGCACTTACTATGGTCGTCCTCATGCCTTTCTGGGATCATATCCTCAAATATGGATCGCTTCCGGACGCGACGCTCACCCTTCCTCTACTAGAATGCTTTTTACCCTCAAATAACCTTTTCACGATGGCCCATCATCCGTTCTTTTCATCTCGTCTCCTAATCCACACCCCTCCGTTCTTGGCCAGCTCAAGGTGATGTATCCGAGGACGTCGTTCCACGAGAGTATTGAAAAGGTGTGCCCAACTTTGTTCGCTCAATCAGATCCGGTGGAATTGAACACAGAGTTGTCCTTACAGCTCTCATTCATCCTCCACCGGAAATACAGCTACGTCGCTTTCAACTCCTCGTCCTGTGGCGTTACCCATATCCTCGCCCACAACCAAAATGAACTCCTTCGCGCATCAAAGTTTCACCTCATTCGAAACGCCGTTGGTCATGACGTTGTCATATGCGTTGGTGTGAAGGAGAAACATGTGAATTTGGTAAAGGAGGGTCGAACCTTGGACTGGGTAGGATTTGTCTGGGGTTCTCATTCATCTACCCACTACACTTCCATCTCTCATTTCTGTTCTGTTCTTCTTCCACGCCATCCTTCACAGCCGAATTCCCGCTCCCGATCCCAGCTCTCCACGACTTATGATAATGTGAAAACCTATCTCCTCCACGGGCACGTAATGCTCACCGGACACAGATCCAGACGTGCAACCAGAACCAAACGCCCAGCACACGATTCACCCCATAACACAACTACATAAACTCCTCGAAAAAATCCGGGCTGGACTCTGAGCAACCACGAGCACGGACGGGTAAACGGAATGCACAGCCGGATTCCTCATCAGCGCCGCCCGTTCTTCATATTCCGAGCGAGGGAGAAACGCGTACGGCGGATACGAGGGTGCTGATGAGGATTTGTGGGAAGTGTCGAGAGAAGGAGGCGTAGAGAAAGTAGAGGCACAGTTAGGAGAGGAAGCGGTAAGAAAAGAGCCAGGAAAGGATAGGTGAGTCGAATAGGAGGGTGCGGGTATCTAAGAAGTGAGATTGACGAGATCTTACCGGAGACGGTATTGCAACAGGATGGCGGGATCGAAGTGGTAAGATCGAGCGGGCGGTAGAGCGAGAGTAAGGTATTTCAAGTACGTGCGGAATGATGACGTTCCTACGCGTGGGAGATGTTACCTCGCTCGTTCAGAGTGGAATGATGGAGACTAGCAGCGAGGGCGTGGGATGTGGGCGTGTAGAATAGGGAGAGGACGGGGTGATGTCTTAACGGTATGGACCCTGCATTCCAAACCTTTCCCAACGAATGAGTGAATAGGTACGCATTGCAATAGTGGATCTTGGGGCAATAGAATATTGATACGCCTTCTGCAGACTGGGGCCATTTTCGAAGATCACCTGTAGTACTCACAGCTTTCGTTCTCCACCTGGTCTCCTCATATAGAAAGGCCAGCGAGGGTGAGCATTTATGAGGTAGCCAAATCGAATAAAATCTGTTTTGTACCGCATGTCGACAAAACAAATACGCTCGATATTATGCGAGCTTGGGCGAAGGTATCGCTGTGTGGCGTAATACGAGATAAACGCCAAGCGTCCTCCCCGTCACCACAGCGGCCTATTGTCCAACGGAATGTTGATTATTTCGGTAGAGAATTCATCGCGCTCCTGAGGAATCGGTTGATATCATACCGTTTGCGGAATATGATGAAGAGTAGGTGGCGGGGGTTTCTCGCAAATTGGAATTGGCCAACACATATTTGAGAAAATTCTGCAATCAACGGGGGGATAGCCTCTGCATCAAATAATTCGACCGGTTGTATTGAGCACTTGTTTCATTGTACAACAGGATATATTTTCTAGTAGTCCACCCTCTGAACTTTTCAGTGTGACTCTACTACGTCCTGACTCCTCAACCTGCACTGACAACGGCAAATTCAATGTCTCCGGGTCCTGTTCCGGTGATGTGCACGACATCCCTTGTGGACCCCGCTTTACGAAGGTGGAGAACGACTCTGGACACGAGTATTGTGTGTGCTAAGTACTGAAGGCTGCATGTAGCAGTGGAAAAAGATGACAAGACAGTATAAGTATTTCTCTCGAGATCTCTTCGGTAAATCCAGTAAGTTGCGTAAAAGGCGAATGTATACGCACTCAGAGATGCATTTTGAGACTGTGTTCTAAAGTTTGAATAGTCAGTATGAATACGGCGCTCCAGCGTCCCCAGATACGACAGGACTTACTGGGGCCCTCAAAATGGTCACAATGTTGACGAGTGAAATCACTGGTGTGTTATCAGCAAGATCCTTACTTTCTATATCAGCAATGACTGTGTAGCATACAGAGAACACATGCATAGTAAAATATCCCTAAATTCATGTTCAGGTTTAGCCGTCCGATGCCAGGGAAGAACTAGCTCACCGTCTCGATAGACAACCGCAATGAGGTGGCCTGTTAGCGGTACGGCTAAATTGAAAAACATCTTTGATTGGTGACCTGGAAAAAAGTAGATGAACTCCGTTCTACTCACACCTCCATGGCAATTTAGCCAGAGTAAGTACAAAAGCGACTGTGCAGAGAAAAAAACATGAGGATGTTGTAGACGGTCAGAGGATCAATAGACTACGTACTTGTCTCTGTTCCAAGGAGACACGCAAAAACGATGGTGATATCGCTATTTCCGCTAATTCTAACACATCCACGAAGTGCGTAGGGTAGAGGGGAACTATGCTGGAGGTCTGCGCTGGGAGTGTTATCTCTACTTCGATGTATTGAGAGAGTTCACTTACATTGAACTGATGCCACGTACTTGTTCGCATAGACGATGGCAAGGGGTAGTAAAGAGATAAATATGCTGGCAAGCCCCATCGCTACTCTTTTTTCTCTGCGCCACAGAGCCCACGTTCGTACTACAATTATCACTTGTGATTGTATTACCACTTGGAATCGTAAGTGATACTATGAGACACAACATACGCTCCGCGGCAGAGAGACTTATAATGAGGCCACCTACAAAGACGTATGAGAGAATTAGAAACAATACCAGTTAAATTGGGTGCTCACCTTCAATGGCACGATTCGTCAGAGTACATGTATACTCCGAGGGGTTGATCAGTCCATAACCTGTTATGCGATTGTCGTCATTGCGGCGGCAACCAATGTTATGAAAAAAAAACACTTAACTATCATCATTAACACTCCATTAACAAGAGAGAGATAGCGACCGAGAAGGAAGAGAACTTTCACTGTGCTCCATTCCGAGCGCCACACAAATTGAACCTCCCTCGATAAGGTCAAGGAGTAGTCATAAAACTGAAAGTATGGCCATCTCAGCGATACTGATTCTTACTCATACATAACGGGTTTTCAGATGGTACTTACAAGAAGAGTGACTGCAGACACTGGAAAGCTTGTCAGAACATTAAGTAGCAATATATAAATACCAAGCTCGTCACCATCAATGGACTGTAGAACTCTCAATATTGAGAGCATCCAGAAGACAGGGCGAAATCGACATACCACAATGATGAGAAGCTGCTGAATTGTATGAGCGTCGAGAGACCCGTCATGGTGTGAGGGAGACATGATGCAGCCTTTGACTAGATGCACCATCTACTTGATACTATGCCTTATAAGCTGTAATTTTGATTGTTACATCAACGATCTTGCTGCAAGTATGCGGTCGTTGCTAATAAAAGCGTTGGGCGAAACAATGGGTACAGGTTATGTCTCAGAAACAGGAGTGGGAAGAAAGATCATCGCATACATCATGATATAAATCTCGATCTTGATGTCCTCGAAATATGGTACCACAGTCGATTGTAACGCCAATTCGTATCTCCGCTGTTAAATGTGATCTGAGCAGAGAGATCTTTCAATCAAGTATCAATCTATCAAGTTCAAAGCTGTGGCCACAGCACGAAGATACTGCAGCTAAATAAGTACTGGATGACTTCCCGTAGACAAAATTATATGTTTATTCGACGCCATCACCGTTCGGCAACGCTCGGAGATGAAGACGGCAGCCAGCTGCAGCCAACCACTGAGCTGCGATCTTCATTTCGGAGCATTTCCGAGCAGCGATTGCGTGGAATCAATCCCGAATATACATACATCTCTTTTCTCTACGGGAAGTCATCCACTCTTGATGACCCGGATCTGAAAACTTGTTTCACTCCCGTACCCTGCTCCCCTAACTGTTTTGATCTTTGTCGGCTTCCACACATGCATAGAATAATGTCCCTGCTATAACCCTGTGACGTATGTGGATTTTCTTGACACTAGAAATGTGGTGCAACGTCGCTGCCGATGACGAGCACGATCTGGCCGCGCCAATTTGGCGCGGAAGTCGATCGGACCGCGTTCGACACCTTTCAATTTATTTCTGCTCATCCACGCTCTACACGAAAGTTGGCATGTGTTGTGGGATATGCATTCCAAGCATATGGTAAAAATGATGAGTTGGTAGCGTGAGGGGAAATCATCGAACAGCGAGTCTTTCACTTGTAGGTCACTTTTCAGAGCCGGGTCATCGACAGTACGAGGAGACAGACGAAGCAAAGTCAGATGCCATAGTCGAGGTCCAAATTTCATGAAAAGGAAATGTGTGAGATTCGAAGGGTTGTTTCTCCGATACGCGCGGCTGCACTACAGCTCAAATAATATATTGCAATATACTCTAAGCCGAGATGTATGATCTATATACAAGATAATGAGCGCACAGACGATCTATTCAAAGCTCGTTCACCGAACATATGGTTACTCAGCCTTTTCGTTAGGTGACTCCTTCAATCACAACTCATCAGCGAAAGGGTAGTCGATATATCCAACGGGACTCTCGGGAGTATAGAATGTCGACCGGTCGTACTGGTTGAACGATATGCTTTTCTCGATCCTGTACGGGAGATCTGGCTAAAAAAAGATGAAAATTGGTCAAAATTGAACGACGTACGCGATCAACAATGGGACCGATGCTCGCAAGAAAGAAGGAAACAGTCACTCACATTCGCGATAAAGAACCTCCCGAACGCTACTACATCCCAGGCATGCTTCTCGGCATTCGAGAGCGCCGTATCCTGCTTGAAGCCACCGTCGATAACGAATGGCCTCGGGCCCCAGAGCTCTCGAATAAAGTCATTTCCGATGTCGTGGGGTAGAGACGAAGAAATTCCGGTAGGGCTAACAGTGTAGGGTTCTGTCGAGTGGAGATAGGCCAGGTTGGGGTAAAGCGTGCGGATTTCGGATATAAGGTGAGTGTACGTTGGTACGGGATCCTTTTCGGCCATCTCTAAAGGGAAAATATAACAGCAATTACTCGGTGTGAGATCATAGAAGAGCTAATCAGAAGGAAGGGAATACTCACGGAATGACGTGAAAAAAGGACTTATTCTGAACGCGGTCTTCTTCTCTCCAACCGCCTTCACCACCGCCTCGATAACCTCCAACGCTAAACGACATCTCGCCTCCGCGCTCCCGCCGTACTCGTCCGTTCTCCAATTCGACACCTTCTTCAAGAACGTGTCGATCAGCCAGCCGTTGCCACCGTGGATCTCGACGCCATCGAAGCCGGCGAGATGTACCGCGTTGTGGGCCGCTTGGGCGTAGAAGGAGACGAACTGTTTGATTTCAGGGATGGTGATCTCGCGCGGTGTATTACCGATGTGGAGATTAGGGTAAGGCGAAGCGGCGATGACGTCCCAAGAGGGGTCTATGGAACTCAGAACTGCAGGGTCCGCTTGACGACCTATCGCCCCGATTTGCATGAAGATGTAGCCGCCTTTGGCATGTACGCTGTCGACGATCTAAACGCAAGTAAGCCAAAGCGACGATTGGCGAAAATAGGTGAGCAGTCATGTTGGAAAAACGCGCAGAGAAGTCGAGACGAACCTTCTTCCAAGCACTGATCTGAGCCTCGGTCGTAATTCCAGGCATGTGAGTCCTCCCTCCGCCCCTTGGATGGACAAGCGTAGCTTCAGTGATCAGGAGCCCACCGGGTGAGGAGCGCTGTGTGTAGTATGTCAGGCCATGACCGCTAGAATGGACTCCAGAAGAATCGGAGCGGAATCGAGTGACTGGTGAGAGAGCGACGCGATGAGCGAGCGTGATGTTACCGAGTTGAATTGGTTGAAAGAGGGCAGGATGCATGATGTGGTTAGAGGCGTTGTGAGACGGCGAACGGGTTGTACTGTAGAAACCACAGACCTGATGTGTTTCTTTTATCGAGCGGATGTTAATGAGAATTGATCAATGGGCGCGATAGACATTCTAAATTTAGCTCAAAATTAATCGGAGACGTGATTGATGTGGGTCAAGAAACACGAATACTGTGTACTTTCAGGGATACCCGTCCAGTTCAAGTTCAGTTGAAGGACGACTCATAGGCTATAATAAGACGTCCTCGGTCCCGCACGCACGTCACTTCTGCTATCTATGTTGTGAGTATCACGAGCTAAGGCAACTTGACGATGTATCGAGTGAAAAAATACCGGGAGACGACAGTACAAAGCAGTCACTACGACTCATCTAAATCAGAGCCCCTGTTTAGAGCGCTGTTACATGAGTCTAAAAATAGCACATGGACACCTCTTTGCGGTGCGCTAGAGACGAACGTCAGATGTTTCCAAAGACGAGACCTTGTACTCTCTTTAGGGACGCTGTTAGATCGACAAAGCCGAGAGACACATACACACGAGGGCAAAGGACGAGGGGAAGATGGACTTGAAGGTGAAGACGGTTGAGTCAACAGTCACGTACGTACCGTCCAAATCTTGGTAGAATTGTGCGAGTTCATCTCATCAAGCATCTCCCTGAGCTCTTAGTCTTCAGTTTGTGGTTCTCCGCAGTCCATTCCCGAGGAAAGCGGAGCAGGATTGCCTGGTCAAGAGTCATCATTGACCATCGTACATATCACGATATAGATCTATCGATAAACACGATGTGTTAGCCCATATTTATACCATGATCCTCGTAACTTCATTATGCAGGCCTTCAAGAGATAGCAGCGAAGAGACTCAGTGGATAAGCAGCGTTGTCGAACGTCAGTCGTAGTAGGCCGAAGTTCACAAAGAAAAACATAAGAAAAGCCGCACGTCCCATGGCATCTGCCGAACTGAATTGTACCGGCGACTTTCGGAGTGTAAAGTTGCTGTGCCGCGTGAGAGCTCGCGACTCGGGCAGACTCGGACGCGACCCCCAACTTGCCCCAAGTCATCAAGTATTCTAGACGGCTTGTAAGTTTACGAATATCTTCTGTCTGTGCTGCTCTTTGCTCCCGCGATTCCCTCAGTACCATAAGATGACTCCTCACCCTCGGTTTCCGTGGAACTTGCGTGGAACAAACAACTCGCCGACGTGGCGACAACTCCAACCGACGGGGCCCGGGCCAACTTCGACGGGGCTCTCTTCCATATGTTGATTGTGTGGCTTGTTCGTACATTTTCTCTCCCCGCGCTGATTCGGAAGACTCGGACGACCCAAGTACTGCTTTTCGCATTCATTCCGCCCGGTTCTGCGTCCTCGATGAACTCGATGACGAGACGCGGACCAGATTGTCCTTCACGCCACGAGAGGTAGCGCGGTTTCGGGCCGCGGTGTCGTCACGACTCACAAGTCACTACATCACCGAATGACATATGCGGCATTCTCATTTGGTGCACACATAGACGCCCCACAGATTCAGCCTATGACGTTCCACTACACCCTCTCGCAGATAGGCCTCATAAGCTTGTTGAAGAATGCCCTCCCCGGGGCACACCAAGGAGAGGACCTCGGCATGTATACGTATCCGTGTTGGCTGGGAGAGCTCAAAGAACGCGTGGAGGAGGGTCTGATCTCCAGGCGATGGATATGAAGATGGGCCGCATGGCCAAGATGGGGGAGAAGTGGATGTGGCTCGAGTTGTCCGGCTCGGAAGAGGAGGCACGGGTGTCAGTACAAGGCTGATTTCGTCATGTACCTTCCTGATGATCGGTTCAGAACTTGGGATTATTGGTCCATGTTATGATGGAGTTTGTTTACTAGTTGCAATGCTTTCGCACTAGTCGATACTGGTTTGTGTTAGCAGGCACATACATATCACGCTGATGTACACTTTCGTTCACTGTACTGCGAGGCAGCCAAAGTCCGTCACTTCTTGTCAACCCAAATCGGGCGAACATGAACTGTTGAAGTACAAACAGAAACGAATAACGGAGAAAACCCGACATACGACCATCAGACAGAGTAGCACCACGACCGAACAAAACACCACTTACCCCATATCCCTCCGGTCCTTCCCCAGCCTAGGTACAATACGCCCCACTATCCGTATCCTCACAACAGCTCGGACACGCACACTCCGCAGAAAGCTCCCACACGCCGCTCGCACTACAAACGAGCACAAATGCGTTCCCGTTGTCGAAGGACGACACGGCTTGACAGATGTAGGCACCTAGAGTAATAGTAGCGAATCGTCAGGTCAGTTATAGCTTGTTCGAATTGACGGATTAAGTTGTAAGGGAGAGAGAAGACTGACTGGGCCCGGGGTTGCAGGTTGAACCGGCGCTGCCTTGGGCAGAGACAAGACTTGTGAGTGCGAAAAGGGAGGTTAAAGTGAGGAGTTTCATGGTCACTATCTGAATCGAGCTGAGGAGTCGGTGGTGTGTGATCGTACGTAGTGAACGAGGCAGAGGAGCTGAAGTTCGATGGAGCCTGGTCGTTCGGTGAGATGACCTTATATAAGTACTTGTGCAATTAACTGTTTGTGCCCTTGCTCAGTGACCCGGTGCTGCAATGTGCACTCAGTAAGTAAACTTCATAGTCAGGTGTAAGTCCGACTCTTACATAGCCCGATCACGGATCATTGGTGTGTAGTCCATGGAGAAATAGACCAGGCGTGCGCTGATCTTTTGATTCCTCCGAAACCACAATCACTGCTCGCAGCTGCTGGCCCCTATTTGAGGCTCTTCTCCACAATGCACTGCAGTAACATGTGTGCGCATAGAATCAAAGGGGTTTGCGGTCCTATCTGGGGTAAGTCTTTGCTCCAGACGAAACGATCACATCGTAGCCTCGATTTATATTTATGACAAACGGTCTCCGTCCTCCGAATCGCTCATTGTCGTCGAAAACATCAGTTCGGAAGGCCCGAAGCTACCCCTCAGAAATAGGATGTGTTTCATGAAGACCGTGACGGGAAGAGTGTGCGCGGCAAGAGCTAGGAAGCTAGTGGAAGTTCCAAAGACGTCACTTGAAGCGTGTTTATCAATGATGGGCATCATTGAAATAATCTACCCTCGTACGAGGGCCTGCCTCATCTCCCGGACGGTACGAACACGCAGCACCAAACGCGCATATGTTATGACGTCCTGAATGTACAGCGTTTGTACTCATCGCTGACAGTGAAGTCATCCGCTCAAACGGATTGCAGAGCAGAAGTTTGCACGAACAGTTGGGGATATGGGCAAAGCACCTACAGCTTCAAAGATGAGGAGGACGAATGACATCCAAGTCCGACCGGCGGCCGCATTAAGAGCTCGTGCCCATATAACGCAACGATATCTTTCAACACGATTCTGAGCAGAACAGAAAGTGGTCGTTAACATGTTCCATGAACGCCGTCAGAAGCCGTGGGCGGGCGGCTGAGCATGACGGGAAGTACAATGTCGCCGTAAGAGGTGGCCATGACATGGAGAGGTGAAGTAGAGAGATGGGAGAAGACGGTGAAGAAGTGAATGGACAACCATCGCTATTGCAAGGACTCAGATCGCAGAGGTCAATCACTAAAGACGAAGCATACTTATATGCGCAGGACATACAATCCGTTCGAAAGACGCAGGGTATACAACACCATGAATAAGGTATCTGTCCATAAAGATAAAAACAGGGATGAACGAACGACTATATCACCTTGAAATTCTAGAAAAGAAGGTACACCCACAGAGTCCATATATTTCACCTCCGACGTCACCATGAATATCCCAAAGATAACAACAACCAAACAACCAAGATCCTAATCACCTCACAACCGCGATTCCCTCCTCCGATTCACCGCGACTCTGAATATTCGTACCACCACTGTGATCCTCGAAGGTCTCCCGTAGCGGTGTCGCAGCCCTCCCAATGACCAACCCCTCCGCCTCCTGCGGGCCAGCGACGGTTTGAGGTTGGAGTTCTCCCATGTCTCGATCTCGTCTGCGTTCAGCCATCTGCATATCCTCGGAACCACCACCCCCCTGGCCCTGTCCGACAACACCAGCCGTCGGCACAAGCGCCCACCTATACGCCACGCCATCCCTCAGCACCGTCTCTCCTTCCACCACTTCCCTCCCCGCACCTGCGCCCATACCACCACCAACACCTCCACCTCCGCTATGTTCCCTCAACTCCGCGATATTCACCGAACTAGCACCAGCAGGCGGAGGAGCCACGACCGCATAGCCCGGATTGCGACTGACGAACTTCGTCCACCTCCTCCTCGTCCTATTCCTCGAACACGTCACACAACTCAATATCGACAAATAGAAAATGAGAACGAGGATGATGAGGATGAGCGGGAACCAGGAGACGGAGAGACGTGCGCCTTCGCAGGTGTGCTGGAGTTGGGTGAGGATGGAGCCGTGTGGGTCTGTTAGGTTGGAGTCGTCGTATTCGGACAGCGGATCGGATGAATATCCGTATTCATCGGAATAGGACGCGGAGTGCGTAGAGTTGAACGCAGAGAGGAAGGCGGCGGGGTCGGCGCAGATTTCGGTGTATTCTGGGTCGGAAAGCGCCCAGATGCCGTTCGATTGGGCGAGCCAGTAGAAGAGGATGAGGACGACCCAGAGGATGGTGAAGAGCGTGTTGAAAAAGATGGCGAGGCCGACGGGGAAATGTCGGGAGAAGAAAAGGGCGAGTTCGAGGAGGAGGATGAGGAAGGAGAGGCCTGTGAGGCCGAATATGCAGAGACTTTTGGTCGAGTGTGAATGATAATTCAATTTATAAGGAGGAGCGAGAATTACAACCTACCTGGTGAACCAGTACTGTCCTGAAAAGCCTTGTATGTCCCAGTACCGAGCATTTACGAACAGAAGAGCGAGGAGAAACAGGCCCTGCAGTCCCACAATAATGAGAAAATGCTTCGCGCCCCATCGAGGGTCCGAGTTTCGAACGACGTTCCGAAGCTTTTCGACAACAGGAGACGCCATGGTGGTGCCAAAGGAAGGCTAATGTCTAGCCTGTCGACGATGCTCGTCGTGGTTGACAAGGAAGATAGAGAAAAGATGGAGGACACATGGCCAAGAGTGAGTTTTTGTTTGTGATGGTCGTTCCCGTCCGAGTCAACATGCTCAATATTGGGAGACGCCGGTGCCTGATGCCAAGCAAATCCGCCGGTTGGAGAGATCGACGCGGGAACATCCGATCTCAAGCTCATCCGACGGTCGACCTCGTGTTTTCTGTCCGCTTGGCATTCATCTCTCTCCCCTCCCCGGCCACGGTTCGTCTGTGTGGGCCACGGGTGACGAACCACTAAAATTGTTCGCATTTAGGCTCGAAATTGAATTTTTGTCTATTTTCGGTGCATATTGGTCACGATTCCTTGTTCGTGAACTCAAGAATGAGCGTGACGAGTTGGCCAAATAGGTTCGCCGACGCACCCTGCGCGATGCGTGACGAACCTACGGTCGAAAAACTACAGTATCCGGCTCCGCCTCTCGCTCTTGCTCATCTGCTCTTCCGCGCTCTTATGTTCGATCCGCGTGCACCTCGTATCCATGCTCGTCTTCATTCATGGCCGGAAAAATGTTTTTTTTTGCGGATCAGATTGGAGGAGAACGAGTCTCTGTGAGGTTTTGGAGGTGCGAGAGGGTTTCTGGACATTTGGGCTTTGCTTCCACCGGGTTTTACGGCTTGGGGAGTCGAGATTGAAGTAGCATCACGACTATTAGAGGTAATGGTGCCTGGTATGTTTATAGATGGGCGACGACTACTAAGTGCGTCCTCTTCACCGCTATCGCAACTAATCCGAATAGGTGAAATCCAGAGAACGGAGTCCGCGAAGGCCTATGAGTAGCTATTAACCCTCTTATAACGCAGATAGCTTTGTCCCAGCAGAGCGTGTACTCACTCGTGGGTCTTCAAAGTCACTGTCTCGTACGTGCTCTCTCCATTTAGATTCCCTCCTCGCTATACCTCTTACTCAATCTCAATCTCAGCATATATGCAGGCTTTTGTCTGAATACATAGTCTTCGGGTATCCGGTGAGTGTTCGAAAAACGGAAGGGTTGTCGCATTCAAGTCCATAATATGCATCTCTTTACTATTAAAGATCTGTGCGCCTTTTTTGGATCTGTTTGGATCGTCGTCATTGCCCTGCGATATCTAAAGACGCACGTTAGTGCTATTGTAATGATCGTGGTAACCTGGCAGGTTATTCACCCAGACCCTTTACGCTTCGGCCATTGCCAAGGTTGTCGTATCCGTGCATCTAGATTTGCCATGCACTCCAACTTCATTCGGATGCGTCAACCATTGGCGTTAGGGGAGGAGATCTTCTCCTGCACCGTTGGGCGCAAAAGGGAGGTGACGTGGAGCGTATGATGTGGTGGAGAGGAAGAAAAGGGAGATTTATGACCGCCCCTTCACCGGTCTCAAAGTCAGACGACTTGACCGAAGGCCCATGCACTCTCGTGAACGAAGCACATTGACCCATGCAGTGTCCATTAGTACCTCTCCGTTATAATCATACGAGGTTGGACCATGATTTTATGCCACCCTTGACCGAGTATATCGGAGCGGAGCGATGGTCATGCTTTGTATTTACCATACTGGTACATTCTGCGTAGTGAAACATGCACACGTAGCTCCTTCTTTCAATAATATGGCCGCATTATAAGTCCTCCTGTTTCCTCATCGAAGCAGACGACGAGTCAGTCTCGAAAGGCGTCCTTCCCGTCGAACCCACCCACTCAGTAATGGCTCAAGCCCTATGCAATTACTACACCGACCGCATTCTCTATGAAGAGAGTAATATCGCCGAAAACGGAGAAACTGACGTGCTATTCGCGCTGTTGCGTGTATCAAAGTTGTTCAAAATGGAAGCGGACTCTTCGGAAAGGGTGAGGCCGTTCGACTCTTTCATGCAGTACAACTTACGAGCCTCTCCAGGTAGACTCGTCCACCTCAAGACATACTCCACCGCCTCCACCATCCCCACTTGCTCCTATTCATAGAGCTCACACGCAGTCCATCTCCTGTAGATGAGAGATGTCAGCTTGAATGAAGACGATAGAGCTCCGAACTGACCTATTACTTAATTGAGTGGGTCAACATGCATATCAGCGGTGAGGCGAGCGAGCACAGTATCCGCGGAGGGACGTTCTGCGGGGTCCGGGCGTACACATTCCTCGACCAAGGCTTTGTACCACATCGGTGGAGAATCTCTGACATCCGTCCATATCATCTGCGGCGGCGCGGTCACATCGTCCCTTTCAAATTCCTCGACCTCCTCGGAAAGGGCCCAAAGGACAAGACCCATCGCAAACACGTCTCGTGGAGCGGTCAACTCGGGGCGACCTAGCCGTAGGTCCATCTCAGGAGGGAGGTAGGGCTCTGTCCAACCTCGCTGGTGTGCCACATCGATGAGACAGAGGTGGCCGTCCGGTAGAACGAGCGTGTTATCCAGCTTCAAGTCGCCGCAGAAGGAGGGAATCCGGTGGAGGATGATGACACCATGGACGAAGTCGAGCGCCCAGGACTGCTTGACTTCCCACGGTATGCGTTTCGTACGATTCGTGAGAGGGAACCGTCCGGATGCGCGATCGACGATCGATCCGGCCGTTTGACTTGGCAAGCTGGGAGGTCCCCAGTCGTCGTCGGTGCCTCCCTCTCGTCTGCGTAGATCATGGAAGACCTGCGACAAGGACCCCGCAGGCGCGAACGGCATCAAGAAGCCGCGAAATAGTTCTTCGTCAGAGACGAGGGAGAGTGGTTTGATAATGAAGGGCGAGTCGAAGCGTGAGAGGAATGTGAGCTCTTGGATCAAGGCGTTGTCGGTAGTGTCGGATTGAAGGATCGTTTGTCTCTCCACGGGAGTATCCCCGTGATGTTTAAAGGCGTATGTGTTGCCTCCAAGAAAAACTGGCTCGACAAATGGGTGACCATCTCTATCTGGATCACGGCGAAGGGATGATATAGGGACAACGGGGAGATCAAACCCCTGAGGAAATGGTGGATATGGTGGAAGGCTGGACGTGTCGAGTGTGAAAGTCGGGAGGCTGTTGACTGTCTTATAGATGACTTGGGTGACGTAATCGGTGAGATGAGCATCTCGAACGAACTGTTCGAAGAGCATGATGGGAGGAAACACCATCTGAAGATCGCTGTCGAGGATTTCGTTCTCGAGGCAATCTGGCTCCTCCGTATTCCTTTCGTAGTTCACGACGATGAGAAACCCGGTGTCGAATTTGGACGGGTCGAGTTGGTATCCGTAGATGGTAGATCCGGTCCCCCACGAAGTTTCGTCGGAGCTAATGACGTGTAAGCCAGACCAGCGTGTTGTACTAGTAGTCGCGTCGGAGTGGGTCGATTTGGGTGGCGGGTTACCTAGCCCTATGTAGCGTCATGTCAGCAAATCTGTTAACGAAGAGGCCTTCACACTTACGGATGGCTAGCTCAAGGCTTGTCGGAGCCATTGGGGTTTGCATACGCTCTACAGAAGTGGAGATGGTGTCGGGCAAGGAACGGAGCAGCTGCGTAACCCTGGCGTGCGCTACTGCGGTATGGCAAGGAATTGTCCTTGTTAGGATTCGGAAGCCTCCACCGAGCCAATCAACGGCTGGAAGGCGCCATACGCGACAGCAGCCGACTTATCTCTTCAATTTCTCTCACTCACCTTCTGCATCCCATGATCATATACTCGAACGTTGTGCACCATTTGATTTGAAGAATACGATATTGAAGATCGCGACTGCGTGAGCACATACCTTTCTGTTGCGTCAGGATAAAATCTACCGGGATTAAACGTAAAGGATTCAAAGAAGGTACGAATGCCATGGAGGGTGATGGCTGACGAAAGGTGAGCGCACCCACCACAACTGGCAACATTATCCGAATCTTTCACGGTACTACTTAAACGATTTATGGTTCCCTTCCGTCGCATGCATATGCCACGGTCGCGAGTTAAACAAAACGATTATATGTGAGATAGACTCCGCATTCATGGAAAGAGAGGTTAACATGATATTTCACGCCGGTACGTCAGTAGTTCGATATATATCGCTATCGATCTCCTACAAAAATGACGACCGTCTGCGTCAGTAAGAGCATGGATTTCTACAAATCATGAGTACACTTACGACCACATGAAACAAGCCCTCCACGCTACCCACACACGTCCTCAGTTCTACGTGATTCACGCTCAGGCTTGAATCATCGTATCACAGTACAAAGTACCATTAGCATCGAACTCGCAGACTTCAGTAGTAGGATTAGTCAGTTATCGGTAAAAATCTCAAGAATAAAAGCAGACTGGAACGTACATCCCCCAAGAAGTGCATCACAGCTGAGTGGTTCCGTCGATTCGCATGGAGGTAGAAGCATTGGTCGCCTTGGTTCAGTCCGGCGCAGGCGGTGTCTGTGGATGTCAGTGAAGTGAGTGCATTTATGTCAGTACTTCTATAAAAATGCTATCGCTAGGGGAAAAAAGGCGAGACTGACATGGATCAAGTGAGAGGCCCTGAGCCTTCGTCGTACCCGCGAGCAGGACGATGGACGCGAAGGTGCAAAGGAGGTAGGAGAACTGCATGTCTAAGTTTCGCACAGTTGGTATGAACTGGGATGACTGGAGACGATATCGTTATTTGAAGACGATGGGATGACGTCTGCTCGTACACAGTGCGAGGTTTTATACTTTGTTTCTCGCTGGGCAACGGCATGGTCTCGGCGTTGGATGAATAAGGTGAGCAGATGCTTCCTTGGCAGGACGGTCCTTTCTGGCGGCCTTTTTCAAGGGAGTACTGGGCATGTCATGAATGACCATGGCGGCTATAGTTATTAGTAGCTCGTGCACTTACTGGAGTACATCGTGAAGTCCAAGAGATGTCGATGCACCTCCTTCTTCACCTGTGACCTGCCACAAGCTATGCGTGGTCGACATGAAACAAGGATGAAATGAAGCCATACACGCCGTCACTGACAAAATGGTGGAGCGCGTACTTCATGTTGCGAGGAGTTTAGCTTGAGTGAAGCTCGACACTGCTAGTAGGCACGATCTCGGCTTTCGAGCTGGCCGCAAAGCCGACACTGTGTACTTAGCATGGCTAGTTTTGCTCTGTACAGCTCACGAGTCCTTTCTGGTTTGAGAGTAAAAGGAATGTGACTTTAGGGCGCTCCGCTCCCTGCATCATTTTCCAGGCTGAGGAAGAGGAAACCAAGACGAAGACGAAGCTGAGCAACGATTAAAGATCAAGGAAATCTCCTGCATAGTGACAACGTTTATGGAACCCTAAACTCGGAGAAAAATAACTCCTGCAATGCACAATGACAAAGAATTCGGGAGGGTATGGTAGGAGGCGCTTATGGGAATACGAGAGAGAGCCTAGAGGACATGAGTTTCGAGCTAGCCGTCGGTATATTGAAGAGAACGCTAAGGTAAGGTTTCCAAAGTGAGCTTTGGCTAGGCTAGAGGTGTGTTCACGTCGGAAAGGAGACCGGGAGGACGAAGACAGAGGGCAGATGGAGGTTTCGGTGCGTCGGCGGTGGTTAGGAACGTTCTTCGGCGAGGGCTGGACGACCAGACGAGAGATACCTATGGAGATTTTTCAGTGGCAGAGCGGTTTTGTCGAAAGGTAGCAAAGAAATAGTCTCGAAACCAGCCGTTAGAGGGGTGCTCTCTCCAGGCGCTGAGTGAGAGGACGGGAGGGAACCGGGAACAAGGCTGAGTGGCTGAAAATCTGCGGAGTGAAAAAAACACGTGGAAAATTGAAAGTCAGAAAGTTGGGAATCGCACCCCTCTAACGTCTGGTGAATTTCGTAGAGAGGAGGCCCCATCGGTGACATGGTGACGGCGTGGGAACGGCACATGCTCCGTTTCACGACACATGTGACCGAACGCGTCGTGTGTCCATGACACGAACCCTTCCTCGCGCACACCATACTACTCGTCATATTGCTGTTCATCTCACGCTACAGTCTATTATCTCGTACCCTACTACAACTATATTCTACCGATGGTTCTCACTTCGAGTAGTGCACCCAATTCTCCCAAGAAAACACGGCCTTCCCCAACCAAAAATGCCCAGCCTCCCAAGGGTGCAAAAACCCCTGCCAAACTCACCTCTTCTTCCAAAACAAAGACCTCAGCTCCCCCCAAGCAAAAGAACCGCACCTCTACCGACCGCTCATCATCGAAACCTTCCTCGAAACCTGCCCCGAATCCCCAGGTTCCAGCTGATTCTTCGTCAACACAAACTGGTAAAGCGTCCGATCGTGCAGAGCAGGCGAAGAGGGTGCGTGCCGAGCTTCATGAGCACCAACGTATCCGCTCGTATGCTTTACTAGATGCTGCGCGAGAACGGGCTAAGAAGGAGTGGGGTTATGATTCAGTAGAGGCACGTCGTACCATGACAGAGCAGTGTGTGGCCCGCTCGAAGGGTGCTATCACACCTCACGTGTGGCAGCTAGACATCGCGGAGTGTCTGGTGTTGGGGATCGACTGTGAGCTGATCGCACCGACGGGTTCAGGGAAGACAATTGCGTTTATGTTGCCGGTATTCTACTGGGAGCAAGCTCGCAAAGAAGAGAGTGGTGATAAATCGAACGGGAAGACGAACCAGAAGGAAAAGCCAAAGGTCTTGATTGTGGTCTCTCCCTTGAACAGTCTTGAAGCGGACCAGGTGAGCGTTCAAACTGTCTCCATTACCTCTCGAGATCTAATGAAAAGCAACAAAAGGCTCGTCGGTTCACTGAGGTTGGCCTCTCGGCAGTCGCTCTTAACGGGAAGACTTACTCTGACAAGATACTGAAGGTGCGTTCGTCGTGATCTTCATTCCATACCATCAGCGCTGACTGACTCTTTCTCAGGACATAGAAGACGGCCGTATCAATGTGGTCATCACCTCACCTAATATGTGCTTGGAACACGACAAATTTCGCTCTCTGCTCAACAAAGCTTGTTTCGCCAAGCGCATTGGAGCCTTCGTCGTCGATGAGGCTCACTGTATCACACAGTGGGGTGAGAAGTTCCGCGAGATCTACTCAAAGCTCGGGACCCTTCGTGCATTTGCAGCTCACACACCGTTCCTCGCAACATCCGCCACACTCACTCCGGATGATCTGACAGCTATCCGCAAGTCCGTCCATTTTTCGAAACCGGACACCTTCCACCTCAACCTCGGTAACGATCGCGCGAACATTACCTGGCACGTTGTGCACATGAACGCAGGCAAATCGGACCTCGAGTCGCTCGAGTTCCTTCTCCCGAAGGACTCGAACGCTGAGCGTCTCGGAAAGGTCGTCATCTTCTTTGACGATATCCTCCTCTCGATGAAGGCGTGGCGATGGTTTCGAGAACGATTACCAGAACACTTACGAGGACGCGTAGCTTATTATAACTCCCGTCGTGGCGAAGACTCCAAGATAGACGCGGCCGCTCGGTTTTGCGACGATAAGACCGACATCATGTTTTCGAGTGAGGCTTGGGGCATGGTAAGTGGTGTCACTGCAGCAGCTATTGTTAGCTCGGGTACTCACACTCACATAACACAGGGTTGTGACTTACCGGGCATTGAGTCCGTCGTCCAATTCATGGTTCCGGCATCGTTATCGATTTGGCTCCAGCGTGCTGGGCGCGCCGGTCGGAAGAAGGGTTCGCAGGCGAGCGCATACCTGTTGGTGCAACCCACGGTGTTTCAGGAGAAGAATAAGAAAAAGAGAGAGGAGGGGGACGAGGTTGAGTTCATGAAGGCCGTTGAGTCGAACTTACGGCGATGGATCCAGACCTGTGACTGCCGCAGGGATGTGGCGGATGAGTACTTCAATAACCCCGTGGATCGGGAAGGTGAGTGAGTTTGTAAATGTGCGAAGAAGCTAGTGCTGACTGTGAGAAATAGAACCGACCGGAGAGTGCTGTGATATCTGCGGTCAGAAGAGAACAAAGGCATCAAATCACGATCAACACTCACCTGAAACCGAAACGACAGAGCGCACCACTATGGGCGAACCTCCATGCTCCTCTGAAGCCCCTTCGGCGGACAAGACAAACCCACGGGACAAAGAATGCGGCGCTGTCAAACGTCGTGATCAACATTTGGAAGACGCCAGAAATATCCTGCTAGGGTGGCGCGCATCGACTTACCGAGCAAAATATCCGTATGCGATCTGGGGCGAAGAGGGATTGATGCCGGACGTTGTGGTGACGGCCCTGGCCACGTATCGTCGATGGCGTACTTCGGAGGATCTCCAGTTCGCTGCGGCAGATTGGATGTGGAGGGAACAGCACGCGGACGAGGTTTTGAAGCTCTTGAAGGAACTCGACGAGCGTGTAGACGCGGAGAAGGAAGTTGCGAAGCGAGCAAAGGCGGACGCGCGCAAGGCTGAGACCAAGATGAGGCGAGAGGCGAAGAAGAGGGCGAGGGAGCGCGACGATGACTCGTCGTCGTCGTCGTCGTCGGATGAAGAGCCACTGATGGCGCTCGTCGAACGCGCTCCCAAGCGCCCGCGTGTTTCGCGTTCTCACGAAGCGACGCGACCTTCAACGCCGCCACCTCCGGCCTCTCCTCTCCCCCTCACTTCACCTCTGCCATCCACGAAATCTTCTGATGAGCCGGTATGCTACTCCAACGTCACTCACTATCCATCTTCACGCTGACACTTCTTGCTTTGTTTGCAGCGATATCCCTCATGCGAAGCGTCATCCGCGCGGTCAATGCATACAGGTCTACCCTCCCCTGGCAGCGCGAGGACCGCGATCTTTGCAGCAACATCCGTAGAACAGTCAGTTTCAGCTCATGTTAGCTGTATTCCATCGTTGGATCATCGTCCAACTGGTTCTGGACGCGCCCAAACGGGCAAAGTATCTGAGCCGTCTACAGGTGCGTCTATTCCCGCGAATCTGTCCAAATTTCACTCTAACATCCCTATCTCATTATTGTAGTCGCTGCAAATCCGGTCTTGCAGTCGTCTGAAGCCCATCCTCCAAATGACCGCGGACCCCAACACCCCTACACGCCGCCACAATACGGCTACTACACAACGGATCCTCGGTACCCCGGCGTTGCATTTTGGAACCCAATGCCATACCCACCCTACGGGTATCCTTCATATTCCCTTCACCAAACATATCCCATGCACGCCGCTCATGACCACCCAGAGCATAACCCACAACCTCCGCAAGGCTCGTCATGACCGCTCAGTGATATATCAGGCATCCCACCCATCGCAGACATACACTACTCGTACCATTTTATATCTACTATTGATTCCCTGCTCCTCTTTCTTCCCCCGTTCTCTGCCGTTTGGACTTCTCGTTCTCCAGCTCCTCTGCCTTTCGCTTCCTCTCATCCTCTTTCTGCTTTTTCTCTTCGTCTAACCATCGCTCCGATGTTTCCCGTGGAAATGTTCTATTGTTCCACCACTCGTTCACCGTCCGACTCTGTGCTAAACTTGCCATCCCTTCTGTCACAAAATCTTTTGCACGATTACCAGTGTTCTTGAATGTGCGTCCTTCCTTCGGCCTGAACCACTGTTCTGCTACGGCAATGTCTCGCCACGTCGCCACATCTTGCTCTTTCACTGGTGTTGTATGCCTGTCGCCACGTGCACGTACAAGCTTGAATTGTGATTTAACATGGTCCTTTACCAGATCCACCACCGGGATTGTCTTCGCCCTCTTGCTGTGGTTCTCCATCGTCGCGCCTGGTCCTAGACTCCGGTAAGAGTATTTCTCTCTCTTGATATTGTGTTCTTGAGCTTGATCTACCGGTTTATAGCCGTCACGTTTGCCGCTGAGGTTGACCAGCCAGCAATGCCGCACAATGAAGTTCCTGGTTGTGAATGGTAAGCTTGCAATCCATCATCTCGCAATGGATTCTATCACTCACTTGACATCCGGCTGCCATTCACGCTCCAATCCCTGGAGTAGCTCTAGGATTTCTTTCGTATAGTTGCTATTGGATCCACCTTCAAAGCGTAGTAGCATCCACGGAAGCAGGTCCTGAATACGTCCGACATCACCTCGCTTGATCGAATCGCGAAGGTTGAAATATGGCAATAGGTCAGTAAGAAACATTATGGCTTGCGAGTTGACTTCGTCCTGATCCTCTGGGTCAGTAGTGCGTGTTCGAGCGAGAGCCTTGCGGCACGCGAAATTCTCATATATCTCCCCCGCCATTGTCGCAAGCGCCTCCGGTGGCCATGCGACCAGCTCCTCCAATCTCTCGACACCGGTAGCCTCCATCCAACAAGCCAAAATCATCGCCTCCCCGACGTGCCACAAAGCTTCGTCGAGGTGATGCCAGAATGGGCCCTTGATGGATGTCGTAAGTAATCCTTTCCTCTTGAGCTTGTCGAACGCCCTCCTCAGACCAATTCCTCCCGACTCGCCTAGGTATTGTGCATGTATCGAATTCGCGACCGCAAACATGATATGAAGGAATCCGTTCGTCCCGACCAAGTAATCCATCCTCTCGTAGCTATTGATGTCTTGTCCCTTGTATAGCGCTAGGCCTCGTAGCCGGGAGGTCGTGAGTGCGTCACCGCCCCATGGAAAGAACCTGCCCGTCGATGTCTTCTTCATCTCCTCCAGTGAGTCCATCTTCAACTGACGGAACCACTCATGTATAACCTTCTCCACACCCTCATAGCTGGCCTCGTCAATATCCGCCGTTGAAAACATGAACTGCTCCGGTATATGCTCGCGGCCACATGGAAGTTCGTCGACAGGTACTGGTCGGTCAAATAAAGTATGTCCACGGTCGGGGTAAGTCTCTAAAGCGGGAGAGTTAATAAGGAAGCTAGTGATCTGCCAAGTGTCCTGTGCGCGCTGACGATCCTGGATGTCGGCATTGCCTTCGAGGAGTTTTCGGTAGTTGAAACACTCCTTGGCCCCTTCACGACGGCCTTCCTGGTATTTCCGGTTTAGTTCTGGGTCAACAGGTATATGCTTCGGTAAAACCCAGAGTGTGCCGCCGGTTGCGCTGATGAACATGTTCTGGTTGTTGATGCGTTGTGAGAAGACTCTGCGAGGTATGTTCTCGTTGTCGAAGGTGCCGAATATGGCTCGCTCACGACTGTACTTGACCATCGTGTTCGTCTCGGATGTGGCAATGCCCAGAAGTGCGTCACAGGTCCATTTGTGGCTCATAACAAATCCGAGAGCATGTAGAGTGTCAAATGCACGAGCAGATAGACCACAGTGCTTAAGGTACAGAGCCCAAAACATTTGTAGGCGGTTGTGATGGTGGGAACGAGTGTATGACAGAATCGCGATAACATTCATGATCACCTGAAAGAAATAGAAGTCAATATTTTGGTGGCATCGTGAGGGAAGGATGAGTGTGAGCTCACGTTCTCTGGTGTCTTGTGCGTGTTCCTCTCCACTTGACTCTTACTCCACCCAGCCTTCTCCAGGATAGTCCATAAGGTCAAGGCTCTCTCTTTGAGCTCCTCACATAGCTTTTTCATATCTAATGCTGTCAATTTTTCACGGCTGAGAGCATCCTCGCCTGCTGTCATTAGATCAGCTATGGCCTTGATGTCTTCAGCAACGAGCTGCCCGACAATCTCTGTGGCGATGCCCTCCACTACCTCGCGACCACGTTTAGCTCTCCCTCCGGGTGGTTTCGCGCAACGCAGTATGCTCTCACGAAAGTCGACACTGTTGAGCAGGCCTGCCCGTTCAAATTTGACCTTTGGATCTGATGTACATTCCTCATCCCCATAGAGCACCAATCCCCAGAACCATGACAGAGTGAGCCCGTTCGTTTTCAAGGCATCAAACACAGCGTGAACCGCGTCTAGAGGCCGCTTTCCCGCGTTGAGAAACTGAGCTTTGAATGAGTCGGTGTGAGCTTGTTGGATCGGTCGATGATCCGCTTGTCGAGCGGTCTGGGATGTTTCATGGTCGGATTCGTCGATATCCCCGACAGACTCGGCATCCGAATCGAGATCATCCTCCCAATTGTCAAAGAAGTCGGTAAGAAAGTTTGAGTCGATATTTAACGTGTCCATAAGATCTCGGAGGCAACGATGAGGAAAGCAGAGTGATATTACAGTCTGAGGCGCGACGCGACGCGACCAGCGGTGGACACAAGGGACGGGATCACATGCGCATAACGCGACGGTAACGTGTGACAATTGTGACGATCCGTCACCGATGTGCGTGTCGCGATACGAAATGCACCAGACGTTCGAGGAGCAGCTCTCCCTACACAACCGGCTTCTTGGCTCCGAGAACGGCTGGATCCGAGACTACGCGTTCTCCACTTTGCTCTCATCTGTCTAGAAAATTCTTCTAGAGCCTCTCGCCCTGGTGCGTCTTTGACTCCGAGAGCAGGGTGGGCCTATTTCCTGCACCGTAGCTGGCGGTGCCCCGAGGCTCAGTGCTATCGGTCGTTCATGCTTTTCTCTTCGGGCAGCAAGGACTCGGAATCTTTCAGCGCAACGACTCTATGACTGCCAGCTCATCCCATCGATTATATGGCTATTATTTATGGTAGAACGTCTGTCGGTCCAGCTGTTCCCCTTGTCTTTGCGAAATCGCTCTAGCGGGCTAGTGCTACACTTCGACACTTGTATCACTGAGTCGGCAACTATGTTAAATCTTCGCTCTGATATACGGGCTACATTACGACTACAGTTTACTCTTCATAACACAGTTCAACTCGGACGTTCTCTCAGCTCGCGACTCTGCTACAGCCTTGAGCCACAGTCTCTCCAACGCGCCCCAATATCTCTCTGGATCCTTTCGCGCGTGCGACACATGCGCCGACGTCTCGAACTTCTCTATAGTAACATCGAGTCCTTTCCCTTTTGCCTCGTCAATATGGGCTTCAATGAGATCAAACGGCACGATCTTGTCGGACGCAGAGTATACGTAGAGTCGAGGTGCGCAGTTCGGTGTTGCAGAAGGCGGTAATGCGAGCGTGTTCTTGGTGTGGAGTGTCTCGCGAAGCTCGGCAAAGATGGGTGGATTTCCTGCTAACGCGTTGATTGTGTACATGAGGAGGTACACCGCTGAGACAACGGGGGTAGTGATTGCTTTGAGAACGGGTTGGGAAGGCGTGGCGACGTCGAGCATGGAGGACAATCCGTTCGCTCCCGGGACTGAGTCGAGGACTAGAGCGATAGGCGCTTTCGCCAGCCGGGTCTTCTCATCGCTGAAGAACCGCGTCTTTGCTAGGATTCTCCGAAGCTCGAGCAGCTGGAAGCCACCACCTATTCAAGGCATCTGAGCATCGGAAAGAGACATGAAGGAGATCTGCAACGACGCACCATTAGACAGGACATGCACTAGGACTCCATTAAATGGCTTCATTCCAATGGATCTCTCCCGAATGACATCGATTGCGGGTAGGATTCTTCGTTGCTGATGGGATCGTGAGTTGTTTTTGCGTGCGCATCAAGATGATGATCAGCTCACTTGTTCTCGATGTGATGCCCAGTAGAACGACGTGTCCGCGCATTTGATGAGGATTATCGTAGAGGACGGAAATAGATGGCGGAGTTGGATGACGTATCTCCTCAGGTGAGACGCCTGGGCATACACTGCCATGGAACACTCAAGTCATTACAAGTTATTAGGGACACAGGAAATAAGCGTACTCCAGCCAAATAGGAGAATGACACTGTATGGTTCGTCAGTGCTGCATCTTCGCTTGGTCACGGGACAATACTTACGATGGGTGCACAGAGTCAACAGCGGCATCGACTGTAGGTTCACAGACGAAAACATGGGAGCTCAGTTGAACGAGTCGAGGATCTATGTCCTTGGAGGTTTCAGCGGATTGTGAGGTCATGTTCAGAAGTACGGGGTAGAGAAACAGTGTATCGCTTTTGCTCCTGTCCGGACGTCGGGAGATAGCGACAATCCCAGGTCCATGGACGTTGTGCGGGTAGCCCGAGGTACGCTCCCAAGAATGTCATCATGCTCTTCGAAATCTGAAAAAATAACATCGTTGCAAATGGTTGTGCTTCTCAAACTCCAGCGCATGATGCGCCACACGTTTGTCCTGTCTACATGCCGGGATAAGGAGACGCCAGCTTCCCGTAAGCAGCTTCGATTTTCTTGGTTCTTTCTTGAGTATTGATATTTTCTCATGAACGGCGGCTACGCATGACTAGAACCTTGTTTTCTTTTAGCATCGAGAGCGGACCACAAGCTCACGCTGCTCCAATACAGGTGCTCTGCGCACGATTGGGACGAGGCATCAGAAGATCAGATCGATACTATATGGGGCGGCTAGCGCGCTGCAATGGAGACTCTTCGACCCTGAAGCTTGATTCAGAAGGCTCAAACTCCTTGCATCGATGCGTGCTGGCACGTATGTTGTCCCGATGGATGACAGTACTTCTTGGGGCCACCGAACTCCGAGGACTATTATGCTTCCATTTGATTCACATAACGGTTTCTATCTGCCGTTAGGACTTACGCATCAACGAAATCCTTCGCCGGTTTCTTATCCCATGTGCCGTATTTTATCCCATCACACGTTAATGTTGTTGTGCTCGTACGACATCCCGGGAGTTGTTATTCCCGCGTATCACACATTCGAACGCTCGCAGACTCTCAGACTCCAGAACCAGATCCCCATCTCCTCGAGTTCCTAGGCCTACTCGCCTTGCTGCGGACTATTCCAGAAAAGACCTCTCTAGACGTTCGAAAGGGTTTACTAAGTATATGCGTAGAACGTTGTAATGGTGCGACCATCCATGCTACTACTTACTATTTGTGGCCTACCTTTCGCTTGTCATCGAACAAGACAAAGCCGACGTTTAAAGAGGCTCCACACCTGCGGGACTCCTAGAAAAATACAATATATTACGAATACTCTATCCCGCAATCGTACAAAAAAAGAACTTCTAAACAACGAAACTACATTACAGACGGCTCCTGAACTGAGCATGAGAGCCGTTAACATACGTATCTGCAGGGTGAAGGGTGCCAATCGCTCTACCATGGCCGAATACGGTGGCTTCATCTCTCCTAAACGTCTTCATCCCTTCGACGTACCGACTCCATTCCTTTTCCGAAATAATTGGCGCAGTGACATACGCATCAACCTCCAACTTAGCCAGGAACTCCTCGATCCGTCCATAGACAACATCTACCGCCTTATTCTCTATTTCGCGCTGCTCGTACCTCGACAACATAGCCTTCTCCACGTACCAGGCGGAGTCGAGCTTCACACAGCTCGCAACGTAGAGATCGATTAAGACGGAATCGACCGACCTTGCGACAGCGGCATCGTAGGCCATGCGGTGACCGATTGCTTGGATGAGATTAGTGCATTCGGGAAGGATAAGGCGATCGAAGTCTGGGCTGCGATGATGCTTCATAGAAGCCAGAGAACGGCGCAGCTCGTCGAACAGGCCAGACTCGCGCCGTGCGAGGAGGCTGTCTGGATTTCTAGAGCCGGGGATGGTGTAACGTCCTAACAAAAGCTCTGACGCGAATCCTTATACCTGGTGTCAGCGACGGTGATGACTGAAAAATCCAGAACGGCTTACTAATTGAAAGAGCCAATAGGTCTCCCTCGGCGATTGAAGCTCCTCGAATATCGGCCTAGACGAACAATAAGCTATATTCATCAACTAAGACGAATGGGAGGGGCGCAAGACTCACGTTCATTGCAGTAATCTGGTTCGCTTCGAATAGCCCCTGAGCTCCACAGCGGTCTCCTAATACCAAGGTCGACGCCAGAGTATGCTGAACAGTAGTGACCTTGAATATAGACGCGATTGCATGGCGCACGCGGGGATCGAACGACATATCGCGGAATATCGAGGTTGCCTCGTCGTGAAATGCAGGCAAGACGAACGATTGCGCCAGCGCAGTAGTTATCGGAATCTTCTGCGTACGAAATGAAATGATAGGCCTCTTCGAATTCTCTTCCTGATGGTCAACGACCGTTCGACGCAGGCTATAATGACCAGCAATGAAAGTTGCCACGCGGAGAACGGGGATACTAAAAGAGGCGATGGCAATGGACCCGACTGCGACGCGGGAGATGTTGTGGAAGAAGGCCGTGCGAGGATCCTCGGGCTTGTTTAGAGGTCCGAGTAGAGCTGAATATTGCAGGCGGACACGGTGAAAGGAAGTGATGGAGTGATTGACAGGACGTGACCCTCCACGCGGAGGTATAAGTCTGGAAGAATATAATTTCAATCAGTTAAGCATAATATACCCTTCACAGCGACGACTTACTTGGAAACGACTCCGGGTTCCATATTCTTCCCGTCATGAAGGTGAACAATAAACGGCTTGATGCCATGATCACTTCCTTCTACTATGGCTCTCGCGAAGACCACTGCGACGCAAGGAATACCCATGGGAGTAGTAGGTGGCATGAACCTGCACGGCAGTCAGGTACCAGAAGTTAGAAAACGATCTCTGATGCTTACTTCGCAGCACTCTCTGTAGGGGTATTCAGTTCAAACTCGCCATTTGGCAGCAGAGTCGCCGTTGTCTCGAGATGGATTGCATCCAAGCCGTGACCAACCTCCGTCAACAAGTATTGACCTCTGTATTGTGTTATATGAGCATGAAAGCAAGACCTACGAGACGAATAGACTCACGAGACATCGAAATTAAGGACCTGTTGTAGAATTGGAACAAGGTCAGGTTGACTCCGCGCAAACATAGCCAGAGTGCCTGCACAACAATTGTACTGCAGAGTATTCAGGGTCATGGCGGCACCGTCCAGAGCGAAGATAGGATCCGTGTGCAGCTTCCAGAATCGTGGCGACAGCGTTAAAACATCGTGAGCAGTCAGGCCTGCGAAATAAGTCTTCAGTTGGTAGGATCACATCGGAGTAGACGACAAAACACACCGTAAAGCCGTCCGACTGATTGGGCGCGTTCGTATGATAGCCGGATTCTCTCGTCGAGAGTCAAGCCCTCAGGACGGCGCTGGTAAAGAGGGCTTCTAGCAAGTTGGGCAGTGGGGTACATGCTGGAAAGCTAACCCCGAGAGGTGCATCGTGCGATACGTATTTATGGCCGCCCTGTTGGGCTGCGAAGCGATCCTTACGCAGCAAATGATGGCTCGCTATCAAACCAACACCTCCTGAACGTGATGGGAAGGAGCGCGTCCATGAAGTCTTGAGTTCTAACAAGACCCAGGCGAAGAAGGTTAGTCTGATGAGTCACCGTGTCTGTGCATACTAGTGCATCCGACGGCATCTTTCGAAGAAAAGTTCTGTCGTCCTCCGAGTGGCACAGGAACGTTAACGCTATCCTCTCCGGACCCACATGAATGATGACAGACCACATATCTTGACTAGCATGGAGAACAGAAATCAGCCCATAAGTACAGGAATAAGTCCCTATCTCACGGCATGTAACGTCCAGGGACTTGCGATGATCGTGAGCGTACCTTTGAGACTACCACTTCAGGCTCCTCAGCCTCGGGATTCGGATGACCCGACGACATGGTGACCCAGAGGACATGCCCCTCGACCTGGATCGTACATAGGGTCGGTGTGCTTTTACACAAAATCGGGGTCAGATCCAAGGTTCCATTCATTGGTGCATCGATGGAAGAGACAGCAGGGCCAAAGCAGGGCAGAAAGATGTTGGCGCGCAATTCTACTCCGCACGGCCCGATTGGACACAGTCATTTCACGTTATTACGCCACACGAATTCATCAACGCCACATAACAATTCAATCACTCCTCAGTCGTACAAAACTTAGATACACATAGAATGGCAAAATTAGGAGGTACATGGTACATAATACACTTTCATAGTATTGTACGAACAACATTCTTCAATACAACCCGGGCCAAAGCCTATACGGCACATTCTTCGACCACCGATCCCACTCCTCCGTAAACCTCCCCCTCAACATCTCGTCCTCGAACCTACACCGCCTGAACAGCGGTATAATCGCAAGCGTGCCGACGATATACTGCCACCAAACGCCAACCCTGACCACATTCGACACGACACCACACTCCCGATCCCAACCCCCATACGATAACTGCATCAGCATGACCATGATCCCCACTATGCTCGCTATCGCGGATGTGTATGCGGGGTGTCGGACGATGGAGTATGGGCCGGAAGTAACGAGGCTGTGTGAGCCAAGGACGGCGACTTCGTAGAGGAAGAACCGCTTCAATGTCTTGAAGCACCAGACGCGTACAAGGGCGGAGGCGAATGTTACGAGGGCGGCGATGCAGAATGACGGATTGAGAGAGACGGTTTCAGTCGCATTGGAGGTGTGGGGGCAGAGCGATGTGTAAGGTGCCACGGGTGAGGTGGATAAGATTTGGGGATAAGCAGTCTTGAAGGTGACGAGGAACTCGCTCGCGAATACGAGGCTGACTATGATCTGAGTGTGGGTCAGTTTAGTACCCTCTGCGAGAGAGGGGCCAAGTGATAGCGGTTCGTACCTTGGAAGACCAAGCAATGTGCCGCACAAATTTATCGAAAAATTGGCCGGTAGCAACTCTGTCTTTAGGAGGTGATGGCGGATTCGGTGGAGTATGTGCAACATAGTAAGAGGCAGGCGCGACGAAGAGGCATACGAGCTTGATGGGAATCAGGAGAGAATCCATTGAAGACATGGGGTAAACGGCGATTTGGATCGTACACGAAGCCAAGATTTCAGTGCTATATATCTCGATGGGCTTTCGTCACATGGCCTAGAAGGTGATGGGCAAGGAACGTTCTATCGAGCTTGTTGACAATTTCGTAGACTTGAATTTACCTCGAAGAGGAATGCTGAATCATGTCCTATCATGACGCATCATGAAGACGATTCTAAGCGATCGCGAGCTTCGACAAATCCTAACTACGCTTTGAACCGAGACTCAGGAGTCGGCAAAATAACATTGATCGTGCTCTCGAGGCCGTCATAGACGAGGCCTGGTGATAATAGTATAGTCCCCCTCGATTCGGAGATTGCGCTCAAATGAACATCGGGCGTGCTCGTGCTCGACAGGTTCTGCAAATGGAAACAATGCTTGAAGGTAAAAGGCTGATGCTCCGAGGTAAAACAGGGTAAACCGCATCGACTGCTGTCGAGAGGAAGTCCAAGCAGGTCCAAGCGAAGTAGAATTGCCTACGGCAAAGCCATCATCCGAGTGTGTTCTCAACAGAACCGGCCCCTGTGAAGGGTGATTTGTCCTGTCCTATCGACAAGCAGAGGCACATCTCGACAGGCTACGGCGCAAGGGGACAAGCGTGGACCGCAGAAGCTACCTGTATGAGGAAAGCAAAAACCAAGGGCATAGCGCTGATGAGAAAGGGCGGCTACATCGGACACAAGGTGAGAAAAGGGCTGATTATGAATGATCCTGGACTTCCGTAAGATGCTGTTTTATGCGACACCGGCCGCAGTGGATCGCGCTAGCTCATACGGCGAATCGAAGGGCCATCTGGGAACTTCCAAAGAATTCCTTGAAAAACAGACACGGCTCACCTTGTCCCCCATGCGTTCGTATCGCTCATTCTGGACATTTACACAGAATATTTCAAATGTGGGCCTCTTTGAACGTCAACGTAGGTCAAGCTGGCTGTACATAAGAGGTCTTCCAAGTCGTCGGTGAGTCGGTGGAACATGCAAGAAAGGTCGCATTGCAAGAGCCTAGATGGAACCCATGGCGAAGAGATGGACGGAAAAACCAGTGCCGTCTTTAACTGCTACCAAAGGCGACGGAAGAACTAGATTTAATTATCAACCGACAGGATTTGATCGATGGAAAACAGAAGGATGAGGGGAGCACGAGAAAGCAATTGTCCACGCGAAAATTGATTCCCGGCGGAACGGCCGGTGCCGAGTTCGTTCGGCGGCTCTGCATCATTGTGGTCGCCACAGTGGCACTTCAACCTGCCCTCCTCATGGTCCGTCTCGCCAGTTCTCGTAACCGCTCGTGCACAAGCTCATCCCTCAGGAAATCCACACGGAAACGCTGCGGTGATTGGGAATAAAATGATCTGTGGTATCTTTGCCGTTCCTAGCGACACGTGGATCGCTCTGCCCCATACAGACCAACGGTTGCCCAACTCAAAGTTCCTTCATCGGGCTCCTATCGACGATGCTCTCCCTCGCTTAAGCACGGAATTCCCGCTCGCAGAAGTACTCGCCTCCGATATTCCCTCCTCGGTCCCTCATCCAAGCCTTCGCTTCTCCCCCTCTCTTGTTTCTTGAAACTCATGTGGCGTCCTACTTCAGAAGCCGTACTCAAGCTTGACTTTATAATTGTGGGAGGAGGCAAGTCATCCTAAATTTTCCGCTTTCGGAGTCTGCTCATGGCTGTTTTTCGCTCTTAGGTCTGTCGGGCCTGGCATCTGCTCATGCCCTTGCATCGTCGGGCCACCATGTACGCGTATTCGAACAATCCACAGACCCAACTCTCCCCTATTCCAGTGCCTTCCGTCTGCCGCCGAATGGGACGAAGATCATGGAGAAGTGGGGGATTTTGGACGAGTTGGTCGAGCGCGGAACCAAATTGACGGGCTGCAAGTTCATTGATCGTGAGTGGTCCGGTCTATATCACATCAGTTCCTTTTGCGCGCAGAGCTCTTCTGAGCGTGGATTCGTAGTCGAGACAGGGGAGAGTCTTGGATATCTTCAATGGTCAGATAAAGTCTGTCGCGAACTTGGTGGCCCAGCGTATAGCATATTCGTTCGTCCTTTCCTTTCCTTTAAAAACTAAGATCTACGGATATTCTTAGAGCTGACGGACTGGCCTGTCTCAGCATAATGATCTCCACAAACTCCTCACCGCCGCCGCTCTCAAATCAGGCGTCGAAATAGTGACTGGCGCCACCGTCGAGGTTGTCGTCCCCCCTTCACAAAATCCCGACTCCCCATCATCAGCGGTTAATGGCAATCACTCGAAGACATCCATCAAGCTCGCATCTGGCGAGCTCCACTCGGCCGACATTGTCATCGGAGCTGACGGGCATCAAAGTATCGTTCGGCGTACGATTGAGGAGGTACCCGAGGTACCTCGGACTGGCCGCGTCGTATACAACGGTGTTATTCCGCACTCGACAATGATGGGGGACGAGCTTTTGAAGGAGGTCACACGAATCGGGTTTCCGGTGTGGATGGGGGATCTGTACTATGCACATGGTAAGCGTTCGAAACACTTCCCGATGTGATGTCTCCTCTGATCATCAAAATGTACAGCTTATTCTGCGGTGAGTTTCGTCCTTTGTTCCGTCTCGTTACCTCACTGACTTTCTACTCTCTGGAAAGTGTCACGACGAGTATTGGTCCTTCAACTTCTGGCAAGTGGAGGATCCCAATGACGACGCTCCTTCCGGGTGGGGTACTTCGTTCCCTACGAGCCGCTTGAACTTCGGCGAAAAGCTTGATCCACGGTAAACAGTCGTTTTCCGATCCATCATTTGAGTCAAGGCTCACCAAACTTCATTATAGGCTACAAGCCGTGATTGACCACATACCATCTCTCGAGCGCGTCAGTTCGGACGTACCCCCTATAGCAACCTCGTGGGTCGACAAGTCGGAGACCATGCTTCTCGTCGGAGAAGCAGCCCACCCGCTTCCCGTTCGTCTTCTCCGGCCCATCATAATTACTTACGGGACTCAAGCGCCTTCTTTCCCGTAGCCATGCTCACAGCCCGGCGCAGCCATTGCCCTCGAAGACGCATGCTTCCTCGGCACCCTCTTCTCCCACCTTCGCCACCCATCCCAAATCCCGACATTCCTCTACGCGTTCGAAGACGTCCGGCGACCCCGAGCTACTAGACTACACGAGAGCGAACTCGATAATCAGACGATACTATCGTTGCCGCCAGGGCCAGCGAAGGACGCTAGAAATGCGACATGGAAGGAGCAGGAGAAGGTCTCTGTCGATAAGGATGTTCTCAGTGCCGCTGACGGGTCAGCTGGGAGTTCGGATGGAGACGATATGAGTTCTGAAGCGGAGAATCTGGAGTTGAGGAGACAGTGGTTGGAGTTTTATGAGAATTGGGGTTACGATGCGCAGGATGCGGCGAATAGTTGGTGGGTTGAGTGGGGTCTTTTGAGGGAGCGGGCTGAGGAGGCAGCGAGAGGAGTGAATGGTCATGGTGATGGTGCTGCTGGCGATGCACGGGGACTTGGCGTAGAGCGAGAGATTGTGGTGACGCGACATGACTGAGGCGATTGGTTACTCTTCACTCATCGGATAGCTCTCTGCGCTCTGGATAGTAGATGTCGTACAGGCTGTTGTAAAACCTTGTAAAACGCCGCTCGCGTTTGTCGCGGAGAAAGTTTGAATTTCATTGGTGCAACATCCGCCGCGAAGCCACCATCGGCTACTTTGCGTACTCACCGGTCTACATCGCCATCATAGCCTCTTTCTTGTCTCCGCAGAGTTGGGCCACAGATCTAGAGAAAGGCTGTCACAAAGCTGGATGGCATTCTTTGCCATGTGTCGTCGGCCAATAGGCTCCAAATTGTTACCATGAGCCGTTGTCGACCATACGAACTCCATACGATAAAGATGGCAACAGTGAAAATGGATCGCACGGTCGTAATTTGCGCGCCACAGGATGTGGCGTTAGAAAGCAATGGCCTGAATTGGATACTCCCCGGAAGCCAATAGCTTTGCGGCCCGGCCATTATTCAAATTGTGCTGCGCGTCATAAACGCGTCCCTTCTTGGTCCCTTCCGACCTCTTCCAAGTTCCAACTCTATCAACTTCGAAGGGCATGATAGGACTCAGATAGCTTTGTAACCTTAGACTCTTGCGATTTACCTGACCTGCCTCTCTCATCTACCACACCAACGAATACTCTTTTACATCCAACTGAACATCCGACACACGTGCTTTGTCGGTTTTCCAACCAGTCACGCTACCACAACCGCCTTGCAATCGTCACTCGGGCCTCATTTTTACATTCTCAGACAAGACGCCTGTCCATTTGCAGAGAGATCGTTTTTAAGTGCGGCAAGCCACTCTCTCCAAAGTGCTTTTTGATTCGTTCGGCCGCCCGAGTATGTGAGTTTTGTGCGATATATGCACCCAGCTTCCTGTGATGAAGCGCCCCTCCAAGATCTTGCAGACTACCTGGTGAGACTGTACTTCTGATCCTTGTGGACCAAACTAGACCAACGTTTTGCAGCATGTTGTCCGGCAATCAGTCTCGATGGGCAGGAATCGCCTCGCTCAGTTCACAACTAACCGTGGTCCATCACTTCTCGAGTCGATTGATCATGAATTATTTCGACCCAACATCTCCTCCCTGTCTACACAAGTAGTGTGCTACTTCATGTGGTCATAGCATCCACACTGCGATTCTCACACTGTTGGTTTTCTTTGAGCACACCTAGCACACAAATTTCGTCTACTATGCTGCTGAAACATCTTGTGCGTATCTCTTATGATCCTAAACACGCGCTTTGATCGAGATCTAACCGCCTCTGTATAAGGTCCTAGAAGAAAGGAGGGGCGGTATCGTAGCCTAAAGGATAGTTAGGATGGAATGGAGAAACGCGGAGCAGCGGGAGTAGGGTAGTATGGCTTTGTATGCGGTACGTGAATTCTAGGTTTATCTCAGGCAAAGGTAGGCTCTGAAGATCTGTATTGCCTAGTCTTTCGGCGAAGGCGACGTCGCTTTCTGTTCTGAAAAGTGTATGCTCTGCATCTTGAGCAAAATTCTGGGATGGGATATCGAACGTTAAATTGAGCTGTTCTGCACTTGTATATGTGTTGTGAGCAAAATCTCTCCATGGTGGAGGAGTCGGTGGAACTAAGGTGGACAAAAACTGCGGGCTACAATCGAGGAAGATTACTTAGACGACGTGGATAACGCGAGGATCACACATCAATGGTACGTGAGTTATTGGAGGCCTCAACGTGTATGACGCGGAAGCTGACTTTGTGTGTTGTGACGGCCTTACTAGTCTCCGCTCATATCTGAATGTCGTATCCCGTTTCGTGTCCATGTTATGAACCAGTAACGGTCACCGTGTGGCGCGAGCCACTCTTAGCTAAGCGTCTACTGTCCTGGCTTTTCAAACACGACGGTTTCAATACGTCGTAATTTAATTCTCACTACCGAGGTTATTTCAAGACTTGCAGCTGCCCTCGTCCATGAAACAAATATTTTTCCTATAACCTCTGTCGACATTAAAGCAGACACTCTGGCCCTAAGCAGTAGCCTCACCACTCGCGATCGGACCCTTGGTCTTCCATCTCACGAGACTTCATCGTAATGTTTCGACTTGGTAAGCTTCAGCCAGGTGACACGAGTGGCTCATCTAAGAGAGCCTAACGGTACCGCGAGTGCTTGGTTGTGCCGCTGAGTAGGCACAATTGTTAGCCCACTTTTTCATTCACAGAGACGATTTGACCGCATTAGGAAGAAATTTCATGGTCTGACTCACATGCAAAGGCTGTCGTGAGAGGACCACCGGCAGCC
Source organism: Stereum hirsutum FP-91666 SS1 (assembly GCF_000264905.1). Taxonomy (NCBI): domain Eukaryota; kingdom Fungi; phylum Basidiomycota; class Agaricomycetes; order Russulales; family Stereaceae; genus Stereum; species Stereum hirsutum. Next base: position 38,376 of record NW_006763139.1, on the reverse strand, counting down.
TCCTCCGTTCAGGTGAGCTTCTCCTCGAACGCTGTCAAATAACATGTTTGTCAACTGTTCTCTTCTGACTTCTTCACGGATATTGCTGACTGAAGATTTGCGCCGTCCTCTCAGCCTCTGCATCAACGTTTGAATGGAGACAGCAACCAAGGTATAAAGTCCAAGCATCTCATCTCGGACCTCGATTCTTAGACCGACAACAAGTCGTTGATCAATCACATTAATCATGTCTTCAGCTCTGTTCTCTCCTATTAAAGTCGGCGACATCACACTCTCTCACCGGGTCGCACTCGCTGCACTCACACGTCTTCGCTCCGACGCCTCATCTGTTCATTCAAGTGGTCATGGATACACGTACTATACCCAACGAACTACTCCTGGTGGACTGCTGATCACTGAGGCTACTCCCGTTCATCCCAAGGCGGGAGGTATGCCCCATGCCCCTGGTATCACGACTGACGCACAGATAGCCGCGTGGAAGAAGGTTCGTCATGTCATTCCAACATTCACAATCAGTTTGGTCTCCTCACCTATATTACGTCGATTGTATCTGCGTAGATCGTAGATGGTGTACATGCCAAAGGCGGCTACATCTTTATGCAGATATGGGCCATGGGTCGTCCCGCATATGGCTCCTTCCTCAAATCCGTCGATCCCACCTATGATGTCGTTTCCGCCTCTCCTTACTATCACGCCGACACCGATACCACTCCTCGCGAGCTCACCATTTCAGAGATCAAGGAATACGCCGCCCTACACGCTCAGGCCGCTCACAACGCAGTTCATATGGCTGGTTTCGATGGTGTTGAGATTCATGGTGGGAATGGGTATCTGATCGACTGTTTCTTGAAGGAGGTGTCGAACTGGAGGACGGACGAGTATGGGGGAAGCGCGGAGAACAGGTGTAGGTTTGCGCTAGAGATCATCGATGCTGTGGTGAAAGAGGTCGGGGCGAAGAAGACGGCATTTAGGATGAGTCCTTTTTTCACTGGTTACAGTGCGTCTTTTGCTTTATTCTTTCCGGGTCTTGACTTAGATGATAACATTGCGACTATCTGCATAGATATGGCCGTTCCCGACCCCGACCCCACCTACACCCACCTCATCTCCCGAATTCTCTCCCTATATCCCGACCTTGCCTACCTTCATTCCACTGAACCCCGTCATGACGGCACCGCCGACATTTTCCAGTCGCTCACTCCCGACGTCGGCTCCGGAAACAACTTCATTCGTGAGCTTTGGGGTGCGAGACCGTTTGTGAATGATGGAGGGTACCAGGCGGATACTGCGCTGTTGTCTGCTGAGAAATATCCGTGGGATATTATTGCATTTGGAAGGATGTTCATAGCCAATGTAAGTCGCAAATTTCTCCCGGAGTCCTACGGAAGGTGGTATCTCATCGAGTCAATGACGCTTTTTGTTGTAATTTGCAGCCTGATCTTCCGTGCAGGATCAAGGAAGGAGTACCGCTGAACAAGTACGACAGGTCGACGTTCTATACTTTCGAAAGTCCGGTGGGATACATTGACTACCCATTTTCCGAGGGTCTGCGTGAGAAGCACGCTAAATTGTTCGATGAAGAGGCAAGGTCGGGCAAACTCCCTGTCGCTCCTGCGACTAGCGTGGTCGTTTGAAGTGTAGTTTAGTAGTACTCATCCAGTCAGGATAGGCTTCTTCGCGAATCATCCTGTGTGTAATCTCGTGTGGATGTTTACCACGTTAGTCAAGCTTCCCTAAAGTAAGCTTGATACACTATGTAAAGAGAAACAAAGTTAGCAGTACAAATGCAGAAGGTTTAAGAAAGGATGATGTGGCGTTCGTGTGGCACCACGGCGCGCTCGGACCGCAAGGAAGTGGAACTGGGAAATGGAAAAAACGCGCTACGGTAACAGTGTGACGTGACGTGACGGATAGTGACGACACGCCGGGAGAGCAAGGGAGTGTGGCTGAGTGTGGCACCGCTGCAAGGAGGTGCGGTCTGAGCCGCATTCATTTTTGTAGGTTGATTTCTATGGGCCGATCGTTGTAAGGGACTCGGGGAATAGGTTATACATGCATTGAGAACAAAAAACATATATTATAGCGTACTTCTACATTTTCTGAAACATGTACATGCACATAAATACATACCATCACTGACAAATAAAACAGGACTTTGGAAATGGCCGCGAAGCGGCCCAGAAATTAATTTTGGCTTTCTCAAGCATTGGCACGTCTCTGAGAATTTTTACAGAGCCGTGGATGGTTGAGTCTGAGCAAAGCGACTGAAGGGAAGCCGGCGAAGGGTGGCGAGGGAGGGAGTGTGGCGGGCGTGACGGAGGCGCGCTGGATCGTGTTTTGATGGGACTGGATCGTGTTTTTTTGGATAGGAAGGTGTCTGCGCACCTGGGCGCTTCACACCAACCTCCCCGCCAGAATTTTACCGAAGGTGGGACGAGGCGGGAAAAACACGCTCCCGATAATCAGAAACACGATCCAGTGCGGGCGCTTCAGTGGTACGCAAGGCGCCGCCCATCAAGCTTATCTGTTCGGGTGCCGTTGCCGGGTTTACCTCATTGCCATCAAAGTTGTCACTCCGTGGAATTTCGAGGGAATTTCGAACGGTTTTCATTGCCAAAGGTCCCCCTCCCCTAACTAACTACACAGGTGCCACAAAAACACGATCCCGTCACAGACAAGACGCTCCCGGCACTTACCGCGTGACAGGAGCGTGTTTTCCCCGTGAGAAGTGGATGATGCCTTCGGCGCCTTCCACGTCGGTTGAAAATATCTTTTTCTGCGTCTGCTTCATCTCATGCTGCTTGTCTATCTTGACTCCCCTTTACATACGCTTGCGACATCGACGATCTTTTCATGACCTTATGTATATATTCAAGACCTATGGCCTCCTGAGAAGTGTTCGGTAAAACGTCACTCCCTGTTGATAGACCTAAGTACCGAATTACAGTAAGTTCTTCACCGTAAGGAGAAGTGGTCAGAACGGACTGATTGCAACATTTTTCGTTCATTGGTAGTCAATTGTTGCGCCACCGATACCGTATATATTAGAACCCATGACTGCTCGTGGTCAGGAACTGCACACAGAGGCCGTCTGAGTCCCGCTGCAAATATATCTCATGGCGTCAGGCCTCGAAATACTTGGCTTAGAATGTATGTAGAGTACCTTGCTCTCCAAGAAGGCCCCGAGGGCCGCTTAGAGATATGCACTTTGTCTAGCATGCTCCAAGAACTCGAATCCTATCAGCTGGACTGCCAGTGGAAGTGCTTGCTAACGTACAACTTGGACTGCAGGCTTCTCGGGCGTTACTACATAAGTAATACCTCCCGCAATGTTCGAGCGCCTAATCTAACTGAATCCCTGGATATAAAGGCAGGAATGGCCATCTATCTCGGATCACCCATCCTTAGACCTTCCCTCTGATATGTTCTTCGGACGCCTTGTCTTTCCTCTCCTGCTTCTATGCCTTCACGGCGTTGAAGCGGCGCTTTTTCAGTCTCCGTCAGATCTTCTTGCAAACACGAGGTACAACTATATCATCGTTGGAGGTAAGCTCCACTATCTGTTTAGCATTCAATACTATTGTCTTACGATTGTGACTTTACCCCGGAAAAGGCGGAGCGGCCGGGGGTGTTCTTGCGTATCGCCTGACGGAAGATGCGGAGGTCAACGTTCTCTTAATAGAAGCTGGATCGAGGTGAGTGCTCAACCACTTGAATGTTGACATAGCCGTCTCCAGCAGACTATGCAGTGACTTCGAAAACACAAATATTAAAGTACCTGGGCTTCAAAGTCGACTCCAAGGATCGCAATTTGTACGGGTGTCATACCATGCCTCCAATCATGTTACATGTCTGACGGTTTTCATCGTAATCCAGGACTGGAATTTCACGACGACCAATATGCCTGGGTTGAATGGTCGGTCGGTATCATACCCGAGAGGTTTTGTGCTCGGTGGCTCCACGGCCATTAGTGAGTGGACTAAATCGTTACTGGATTTAGTCGACGTGCATCTTAGTGTTCTCGAATATAGACAACATGGCGTTCAATCGAGGATCAATGGACGACTTCGATCGTTGGGCAGACTTTACAGGAGACGATGGGTGGTCTTGGGAGTCTCTTTTCCCTTATATCTTGAAAGTACTGAGACTCCCACCTATCTGACCTTTTCCGTGTACTCACTCCAACTTACAGATGGAAAACTTGACGGCACCCACGGACCATCGCGACACGAGTGGTGAGATTCTGTCCTCGATTCATGGTCATCATGGTTCGTACGCAATCTACATCATGACAATTGATTAGCGTCACTTGATCGCACGGATCTGCTGGTGTTGATGTCTCAACAGGGCCTCTTCGTACCAGTCTTCCCGGCCTTCGGTTACCTACAGACGATAGGGTCCTTAACGCATCGGCGGAGCTTTCGTCTGAATATCCATATAACATCGACATGAACTCGGGCAATACTATTGGAATAAGTGCGTGTAGATGGTCTCGATTCACTATCAGGTTACTCATTCGACAGGGTTGTACAGGCTGGGCTCCATACACGGTATCCATTGTCCCTCGTTTCCCTTGAGTCAATCATTCCTAATCACGACACATAAGATCTCCAATGGTGTAAGATCCAGCTCTGCATCAGCATACATTGCTCCAGCTCTCTCCAGAGCGAATCTCCATGTTCTCGTGAACACGCTCGTGACAAGAGTCGTCCAGACAGTATCTGAAAACGAAACCGCAGCTTTCAGGAGTGTCGAGTTGACTCAAAGCGCTTCCGGTGGGTAAAGTTCCACTTTACAGGGAGATAATTATCTGATTATCACAATGTGTATGCATGTTAGACTCGATATTCATACTCAATGCAACTCAAGAAGTTATATTGTCGGCGGGTGCAGTCAAGACTCCCCAGATACGTGCGTGGACAGTCATCGGCGTTGATCTTAGTATTGTCTGGCCTGTCTGACCTATCCCTACGCGATATGTTGCTTTGCTTCGGGATAGTCATGTTGTCTGGTATAGGAGATGCCTCGCAACTCTCATCTCTCGGAATACAGACACTCGTCGATATCCCAGGCGTCGGACGAAAGCTAGTTGTGAGTCTCTTCCCCAAATTCCCTTTCTCTCTATATTCTTCTTACACCAGGCTCGTGCAGGATCATCCTCTTTTAGGGTCATCGTGGACCGTCAGCTCAAATGATACGCTTGACAATCTTCAACTTAATGCTGAGTTCTTCAATGAGCAACTCAGTCTTTGGGAGACCGATCGTACGGGAGAATTGATACTGAGCGGCGCAAACCAGAAGGGGTTCTTGAGGCTACGAGACGATGATCCAGCATTTGGAAATGGGACGATAGAAGACCCTAGCGCAGGATCAACTTCTGGGCATTACGAGTTTATCTTCTCAGTGAGTGACTTGTACGGAAAGTCGGCAACACGAGACTTGATGACAACGATCGGTTGTATACGCTCGATAGGACGCGCTGAGATATGTGAGTGGGACACGCCCGGATGGCCATTTCTTTTCCATGGCCACAAACGTCGTTTCACCATCGTCAGGTTGGTGGCTTACAGACCCGATTGGTTATTTATTGCTGATAGCATTCACCTTTTGTGCCACACCGTTCAGTCGGCAATATAACTCTCCAGTCATCCTCCCCCTTCGACCCGCCAGTCATCAATCCCAACCTCCTCGCCACACGCTTCGATATTCTCACCATGGTCTCAGCGATCAAATCTGCACGTCGTTTCATGTCCGCATCGTCATGGAATGGATGGATCCTCGAAGAGTATGGGGAATTTGCGCAGGCCATTACTGATGCAGAGATAGAAGAGTATGTAAGAAACAATTCTGCGACGGTATTTCATCCGTGCTGCACGGCAGCTATGGAACCTAAGGTGTATAGCGGCACTGGAGCCAACACGACGAGGAAGGCACATGGAAGTGGAAGAGGTGGCGGAGTACTGAAGTCGGATTTGACGGTAAAGGGGACAGTGGGGTTGAGGGTTGTCGATGCATCCGCATTCGTGAGTGACTTGCTTTGCCTTCGAGAGTCCGTCCATGAGTTCACCACGGTAACGATGTTTTGCTTGCTACCGGTGGCGTTCTCAGCCGTTCATCCCGTCTGTCCATACACAAGGGCCGACTTATATTCTCGCAGAGCGTGCTGCAGACCTGATCAAGGGGGCGTCCAAAAATAGCTCCTGTGCCATAGCACGAAGGGCTGAAGCGGTTTGATCAGCCAAGATCCGATAAATACGAGACTTTCCCGATGTTTTGTTTTCTGTGCAAAGGATGGTTGCTCACTCTGGCTCCGAATGTCCTACCTACCAATGGTCGGATACGGCTACTTTTTCACCTTCACAGAACTCGGAATGGCTCCCCGCTTCTCACAGTACGTTAATGCTCCGAGTCACCCGAGAAATATCCTCGTACGCGATGTCTTCAGGCGTGACGCATTCCCTTCATGCATCACTGGTCCTGTTTCAGCTGAAGCATATTTATTATTAGACAAGAATGTCGAAGCTGCCTGCTTATCTTCAGTCTAGGATCTCGTGCTCATTCTGTGCCGTACCTCTTATCGTCTCCACCTCGCGCATAAAGCTGACTCCAGTGAAGTCTCCTCCATGACCTCTACGGCCAGCATGGCTAACATTGCAGATCCCCCTGCGCTCTCCTACGGTGGCCACTTGAACATTTCTGCGGCCGAAGTGGATGTCGCATCCATGCGTTCTGGAGCACCTCAGGAACACGGTGAGAAGGAGAAAGACCATGAGACTGTTATCTTGGAGGCAAATGTCGAGGATGAGAAGTCAGTTACGGGGGACGTCGGTGACAATGTCGAGGATGACGAGGAAAAAACTTTGCTTGGAACAGATGTCCCATTCGTGAGCCTCCCTCGCTATTCGCAGCTTTGTCTAATTTCTCTGCTCTTGCCGCATCTCATAATCTTTCTTCTCTTTGGCCACGCAGCCCGAGGATCCCGATGCCATCCCAGAACCTCATCAACTCACCTTCCGCGCCATTCTCGTTGGCTGCACACTCGGTGGTGTCATCGCAGCATCAAACGTCTACCTCGGCCTAAAAACAGGCTGGACGTTCGGCTCGGGACTCTTTGGCTCCATTTTTGGCTTCGCCATCATCAAGCCCCTCTCTCGTATCCTTCCCGAGCGCTTTGGAGGGGGCTACTTTGGACCGAAAGAGAACGTGTGTGTGATGAGTGCAGCAACCGCAGCAGGATCGTTGGGTTTGCTGTTTGCGAGTGGGTTTCCGGCGATGTATCAGTTAGGCGTCATGGGGAATAGTCCGAAGGACGACATCGGGAGGTTGTTCACGTTTACAATTTGCTGTGCATATTTCGGGATTTTCTTCACCATTCCGCTACGTAAGTTCTATATCCTGAGGTTGAAGCTCGTCTTTCCAAACAGCGTTGCCACTGTGAGTGAAGATTGCTCGACTTGCGACCTATCCTAGAGCTGACCATCGCTTTTCAGGCATACACTATCAGGTCCCTTCACGTCGGGAAAAATGCTGCAGTCAACGCACGGAAGAAAACGTACGCTCTACTCATCGCATTCTTCACCGCAATATGCTGGAGAGTGGTCTCCGAATACGCAGTATGTTTTCCTTTTTGTTTTTCATCCGAATCGTATACCTTTACGATAATGTTCTTCTCTTAGCCCGGGATCATGTGGGACTGGCACTGGGTACATTCTCTATTTCGTGCTCGTCGCGGAGAACACTAATTATTTGTCCTTGCTATAGGCCTGGTGGTTCTATAGGGCCGGGTGGTCGTGGATCGTACGTGCGGAGAACTTTTCATGGGTCATCGAGTAGTAGACTTTCCCCTTTTAGTCGAGCGCATCTAACTTATGTATTAACTGCCGTATAGATGGACTCCTGCCTTTCTCGGTGTAGGCCTCCTTGTTGGATTTAACAATTCCGCCTCGTTCCTTGGCGGTAGCGTTCTATCGTGGATGGTCATTGGTCCGGCTTTGATCGCCACTGGTAAAGCTTTCGGAACACCAGTCAGCTCCGAGTATCCTGGGTATATCAGCGTAAGCATTTCTGTATCGTGTAGTCAATACAGAGCAGTAGTGATCATTGACATTTTACAAATTCGACGTAGATGATGAACATGGTACTCGATGATCCTGTCAACCAGCCTTCCCCGAGGTATTGGCTGATTTGGCCCGGAACGTTCATCCGTACGCCACCTTCGTATCAAACCATGTTGATGAACCTCACTTCCTGCACTTTTCAGTTCTCTGTGCCTCATTCGCAGAAGTATTTTGCAACTTTTCCAGCGTCTTCACCGCTATCCACCAAATGTTACAACCAATCCTTGCTCGCCTGCGGAAATCGCCTCCCCCCTCAACCGATTCATACATCAAATCCAACCCGGAATCAGAACCCATATACGACCCAGCCCCTCCGCACGAACAAGTCCCGTCATGGATGTGGGTTGGCGGGATGCTGCTCGCCACCGTCGTCACCATGATCGTCATGTCCACCCAATTCAATCAAAACGCCGGTGTCACCCTCCTCGCCATCATCTTCGCCTTTCTCTTCTCGCTCATCGGGGCAGAGTGCTCTGGTAGGGTCTCGGTGATTCCTGTGACGAGTATTGGAAATGCGAGTCAGTTGATATTCGGGGGCGTTAGTAGGGGGCGGCATTTGAGCGTCCCGGATAATCAGAGATTAAATTCGTTGACGGGGATGATCGCTCTGGGTGCTTCGGAGCAGTGTGCGGATATGCTAGGTGAGTGTGCTAACTTATATTCGTCTGTACGGTCATGAAGGAAGGCTCTGAATCCGGTAGGTGATCTCAAGTCGACGCACCTGCTCGGAGCTTCACCGCGGGTCCAGCTCTATGCACAATGTTGTGGTGCTCTTGTCTCCATCTTCATGAGCACTGGGATGTATGTTTTGTTCTCTACTGGTCAGTTTTGTAACTCCTTCACGCTCGCTCTTCACGCTTTGATCGGTTTACCTTCGTCAGCCTATCCTTGCATCAACGACCTCGAAGCATCCACTACCTGTTCATTCCCTGCGCCTGATGTAGCTTCGTGGCGCGCAGTAGCCGTTGCGGTCTCGTCTCCAACACTCCCAATCCCTCCATCCAGTGGCTACACCGCCATCGTACGTCTTCATCTCCCCAGCTTACGATTTCAGCACTAGCACTTATCATTTATGAATCACACCAGGGCCTAGGAATCCTCGCCGTCCTCACCACCATCTTCAAATACCGCTTCGTCCCACCCGCAAAGCGCCACCTAGTCCCAAACTGGAACGCGATAGGCATAGCGTTCATCCTCAATACGTGCACGTACCCTATCGCTATGTTCATGGGCAGTGTCGCGGGATTGACGTGGCGGAGGTTCGGTGGGGCGAGTTATACGATGGTCTGTGCCTTCAGGTTCTTCGAATGGGGTGTGTTGACTGATGTGCGAGCAGTATATGTTCCCGGTGGCGGCTGGTATGATCGCTGGTGAAGGTAAGTTCTCGATGCGTTCTGTCGGACAAGGTCTGAGGATATTATCTCGCTCATCGATCACTTTCAGGGCTGGGTGGAATTATCAACGCCGTCCTGCAAATCGCTGGTGTTTCGGGCAGTGTGCACGGTACGGCTGTGGGATGTCCAAGTACGCATTCTCCACCGCTCTCTCGAATAATGAGCTACTGACAATCGCTACCGATGTTCCAGTGAATGTATACTGCGGGTAGGTTGAGGCGGGTGTCCTTGTGTCTTGATGAGGACGAAGTTCCCTCCAAGGGACAGCATAGTAGATCGTCGTATCACGAACAGCAGAACAGCCTTCAGAATCGGGAATGCCGATACGTACGGCGCTGAATTGAAGTCGGACGTTCTTTTCTTCAGGAGTGCGAAACGCATTCGCCTGTCGATTTGATCGCCTTAAGCTTGGAGATATTACCGATATTGACCAACTTTGTTCGAAAGAGGGCTGGAAAACCTCATTTTTGCTGGGCAGACATGGTGCCAAGTCTGCGTCATCTACGAATCTCGGCGATGAAACCTAGTATATACGTAACGCTGATGTCTCGTCGACCCCGCCTCATTTTTCTCTGGATTCGAGCACCTGGCAGTGGATGACTGGTCCATGAATATTCAATGGCTGCATCGGCCCAAACATGCATGCTTCAGGTCAAGGGCAACCATGGTGTATCTCGAAGCCATTTTGATCGACATCGAATGGTTGCTGACATCGACAAGTTCTCCGCCTGGCGAAAGCCTGACGGACAGGGACACGCGCAAACAGGTCCGTGCATGCATGATACGGCTATGAATAGCACAAGAGGTGCCCGGAACTGATCGAGCAATTCCGCCAACCGCAGCTTGGACTCTTCTGCAAATATTGGCGGCGATTCGAAAATAGGTAACCGAGAATGGCATGGAAACGGAGTCTTGCCACTCCTGAATTTAAGCATCGTCGGCGTGTGACCCCGGAAAACAAATCACTCAATATTGTTCAAAATATTGCGTTCGTGGAGGAACGTCGACGTAACCATCGGGGCATACCCTATGACATCCTACGGTAGAAACGTGACTTTTTATTGGACGCCTTTGTTTCACGGGCTTTATATACAGGAGACCGGCGCATTGGCAATGCGTGAATTATTACGGCAACTTTCTCCCCGGTCATTTTAATCAGGAGTGAGTAGACAGTTGCCGAGGACCTTCAGACTCAGAATCCCACCATTCAAGCCTGCCATATTTATAGGTTATAGCTCATGAAGCCTGAGGGGATGGTCCCATGGATGGCAAGCCCCACCATGACATCAAAACCACTGTTTGAGTCCAAGGCCCGAGCACCTTCTATAAGAATTCATATCGGTTACCGGATATGGGCTTCTGCATGTCTCGAACGGGTCCCGGCCAGTGCCAAGCCGCAGGCTGTCTGAGCAACCGCAGCCCCCACTTTCCATCGAGTATGCCAAGGGATTCAGCTATGTACTGTAGATGCAGCGAATTGGGCTTTTGTACGAGGTATGATGGCCAGAAAAAGTCCAAGAAACAGAGAATTTCGTGCACCTTTACGCGAGGTCGAGGAACGGAGAGCGTCCGAATGCGGTAGGAGCCGGCACGCGGCAAGACGCGGACAGCCGGGGATATGCGACCGCAGATATATATAGGGCCTCTTGATGCGCTGTTCGCTAACGATTTTCTCTTCTCCCACCTTAACTCTTCCCCTTTGCCTCATCGCGCGTTCGAGTTACTACCTCTACGAACTGTGCTCTTTTAATCGCTCTCGAACACCCACTATCCTTTAGAATCTCGACTCGTATCCTTTCACAACAATGACTCGTGCTGCTCTCTTGCCCGTTCTTGCCGTCGTTGCCACGTCGGTTGTCAAAGCCGACTACTTCAACTCCATCGACCCGCTCATCTCGAAGACCCTTACATGGGGCTCTCTTGTACGTTCTATATTCATAATGTCTTCTCTTCAGCGTCTGAAACTTACGAAATGGACCGGACAAACAGCCCCAGCAAGTCGACACCGACACCGCTGACCCCCGTGGAACCCAGACCGGCTACAATGTCTGCAACTCGACAACGGAGAACCAGGAATCCCTGTGCCAGACGATGGTTGTCAACCACATCGATGGTGCGTTCTTTTCGCTCTCCTGAATGGTGGTCTGCCTCGCGTATTCTGACTGGCGAACACGCGTTCCCACGGTGCACATCTATAATTAGACTTCTGTATTTGGGCACCTCCCGAAGCCAACACTGCGTACGTCCCCCATCCTCGCTTCTTCCGTCCACTTCAGACGTGCTTACCTCGCCACGTTCTCTTCTTAGCATCGCTGACTCTGAGGGCGAGGAAGTCGCGTGGTGCACCAAGAAGGGATACGGCACCCGTCTTATCCCTGAGGGCGCTATCACCGGTATCCAATTCGTTAAAACTCCTTCGTACCTGCAGATCGCAGCGTTCGTCGACCAGACCCTGCTTAACATCCCGGCTGACGACTACGGAGGAGAGCTCGATTCTGGAGGACAGGACGGTGTGCGTGTCTCTTCTTTCTTCGCGGCTTTCTCTTGCTAGGGTGGAACCTGAGGTTAACATATCGTTTGCATCGTAGAACGGTAACCCCATGGGCGGTGCCGTCTTCTCCAACGCATTCCCCTCGAGCAACGGCGACAACTCGACATACGCCCAGGCTAACCACTGGTCCTTGTACGTCCTGGTTCTCTTCACCACCTACGTCATCATGTTCCTGCCCCACCGTCCCAGGATGATTCCTTATATGCTCTTTCTTAACTAGCTTCATCGGCGGTAACTTCACCTGTGGCAAGGTCTGCGACCAGACTGGTTCCAACCCGCAAGGTCTCTGCCAGAACATCTACGACAGGCTTGGGTGCACGTACAATGCGCCCAACAACGCCCAGGACGGTGTCTTCGAATACGTACGTTTTCATCTTTGCCCATTTCTGTGCATTAAGACAAGGTACTGACTGGTGATGTACAGTGCGAGGGTGACGACATGACGCCCGTTGGAACTTACGTCGTTAACGGTGCTACCAGCGTGTACACCCAGCCCGCCGAGACCGTCTCCATCACTGACATTCCCTACACGTACGTCACTCCTTTCACCTCGCACGCTACCTACTCAACCCACTAACCACTCCTCGTTTCCTCCTTCAGCCCCACCCCCGCCGCAACCTCGAACTGCATTACCTACACTTCCTCCGCTCTCTTCACCGACCTCGTTGGCGTCAGCCCCACCGGCACCGGCGCCTCGACCACCGGCAGTGGTTCCGCCGCCGCCACCGGGTCTTCCAAGGCCTCGAGCGGCAGCAAGAGCGCGACCGGAAGTGGTGCTACCGGGACCGCGACCGGCGCGTCGTCGAGCGGTGCCCCTGCGGCTCTCAGCATGGGGTGGTACTCGTCGGGGTTGACGATGGTCGTTGGTATGGCTTTGGGATCTCTGTTGATTGTCTGAGCGTTTGATCTGGGCACATCTTTATGCACTTGACATTGATTTTCTTTCGTGAGAGGCTGGAGTTTGGATTGATTGAAGGAGTAGAGTGGACGGAGAGTGAGAATCTATGATGGACATGAGCCTGCAAACTTACACACCCACCCACCCACCCACCAACCCTTTCTCGATATCGATATGGATTCTTTTCTTTTGGGATCGCACACCGAAACGATACCGAAACCGCACCGAACTTTCGTTGGAAGCTACCTACCTTACAACGTATACCACTTTCTTTTTAGTGTTTTACCCCGCCCTGTCTTTGACTCTGACTCTTGTTTTGTTCCTTGGTTTGAATGATTGATTTCTCTGTTCCGTTGGTGATCTCTCAATGTTGAACGCGATCGAGCCTTGGACGTGGACGCTTGCGTTTGAGATACGATTATGGACGATGATGTGGACATGGACAACGATGCTCTATGGACATCACGAACGTTATTTCGCATCGAAATGGACCACACACACAGACATTGCATGCGATCCTTGGACTCTCGATTCAGAGTTTGCGATATGATTATGGACAACGATATGGACGACGGACGAATACTCTTGCTCTCGACATCACGAACGTTATTTCGTCTCTGAATGGACCTTACAATTACTGGCAGTTGCTGTTAGTCTTGATTCTTACACGCATCCATGTATCTCATCCGAGTCTCCGTGATATCTATGGACATGGCGCCAGGTCCAAGGTTCGGACTATATGATATGTATATACCACTGTTTCGCTTTTGTCCTCTTCTGCCGTGTTTCGTCAGCAAGGTGTCAGTGAGAAGCGGGGCAGTGCGTGCGGAGCAACCGTACTAGAGTGCTCGTCGAGTGCACATCGTGATGTCGAACGATCCCAAGGTCTAACTCTCTCCATCATGAATGCGCATGGTCTACTGATGCGACCGTATGTCTCTGCGACGGCCTATCTAGTCCGCATACTCAATATCGCGAACGCGCTCGCTCCGTGTGATGTTGATTGAGACTACGCGAAATACACAGCAGTTCACTGATCCTCAAATATACTTCCATTCTTCACCGCGGAGTAACAAGAAGTACCGCTACTACATAAGTACTATGAAGTATTTATCTTACACAAGTGACAAGCCAGAAGCTCTGCTCGTGAAGCGTGTATGTACGCAGTAGTCCAGGTGTTCACGAAGTGAATCAGAACTAAACGTATGTACCACGCTCTGTGAGAAGAGAGGCGGGAGTCCGTTGCTGAACAAAAGAGTGAATTCAGTGAGGTCGAAGAATGTTTGGTAACTGTTATCGATATCCAAGCGCCACCGCGCCACACGAACACTTACTCCTCTACACCTACGCCATCCTTCCCCTGACCTTCCTACTCCTACCCTTCGCATTCGTCTTCGCCTGAGACTGCTGCTCCTGCTCCTCATCCATGAACCCAACCACGGATATCTCCTGGAACTGCTCCGCATCCTCAAGCACCCTCTGATCCTCTTCGTCCCATTCCATCCACGTCCCATCGTCGTCCCTTCCGGTATCACCATGCTCATCATCATGGCCCTTCGCTGCAGGACGTCCAACGATTCCAGTAGATGACGGTGTCGAAATCGATGGAGCAGACTGTGACTCGTCGTCGTCCTGCGTAGCAGACGACGGGTCCCTCGCCAACATGAAGTCCTCGTCCTCTTCGTCGAACTCAAGCGCCACCGCCCTCGCGTCGTCCTCGCCATAGCTCGTCCCAACGCTTCCGATCAGACCACGACTGTCGGGCCTCGAACCCCCGCTCGCGCTCATTCTCGGCGACCGAACCCTCCCGATCTCGCGCCGCAATCTTCCCAAACCTTCGCTGACACCTTCACTCAGACCTGCCGCCATCCTGTTCACAGGTAACGAATTCCTGAACGAATTCGACCCGACGCCGCCATTCGGGAACATAGGGATGACGGGTGGCGATGAAGCCATGAGGTGCGAAAGGTCGCTTGAAATTGCAGAAGAGAGCGGCTCGTCGAAGGATGAAGAACGGCCGAGGTGTTGAAGGCCAGCTTGGGAGTCGTCGATGAACGACTCGCCGTTGCCCCCGGCGGTGTACGCGCTGATCTGAACTTCCTTTCGGACTTCAATGCGGGTAGCGTGGAAGTCGAAATGATAGCGACGTATAAGTGCGTGGTAATCATCGCCTAGAGTGTGGAAGGAGAACTGGTGGTTGAGATAGATTGGTCGAGGGAGCACGAGAGGCAGATGGGAGCAAGTCTGTAGCTCGGCATGGGCCAACCAGCTAGCGATACCACCATCAGTACGCTGGATCGGCGGGAAAACAAGGAAAACGTACTTGTTCGATGCGATCGGCTTCACGTCCCCCTGAGCATTCCTCACGGCCTTCCTAACCTCTGGCCAATTCTCTCCCCTCTTCAGGTTCCAAGAAGCAACATCCACCTCCCTACCCGCGATCTCCCTCCCTTTCTCCATCATTACCGATAATGCGGAGCTACTAGGGCCAGCACTGCCTCCACTACTCACTATGCGACCTGCTTGTCCTGTAGGTTGAGGAGACGTTCCAGCTCCTGACATCCATCCAAGCGAAGATCTGCTTGGCAAAGATATCGAAGTTCCGCCGAAACCGGGAACGGAGCCTGGGACTTTGAGGTTCTGCTCGACTGCCTTGGGATCAACGAAGAAACGACGAAGTGAGAGCGTGCTGTCGGCTTCGTCGAAGACGAGTATATCCTGGTAGTTTGTCGGCCGGCGAAGGCGCTGGGTCGGGGAAATCGGCTCCAGCCCTCGTGATGGCGATGAACTGATTGAACTTGGGGCCGAAGAGGTTGGAGTGGATATTGACGCGGGTGGAAGGAGTTGTTGAGGGACTGTGTCTAGGGCAGGATTTAGGAATGCGAACGATAGCGATGGTGGAAGCTGCTCATTCGTCGATGATGGGGGGGCTGTGGCACGTAACCGAACGATGGGGGACAAGCTCGTTGATAACGGCTGCTGCACCGAGGCCTGGTCAGTACATGCCACACAGAAGCCTGGACGGACAACTTACAAGTTCCTTGCAGTTGACAACCCTACCGCCCGTATGCGAATACTCATCAGCCTTGCCACCGTATGGGTTCGTCGCGAAGACGTGGATCGTCCTCTTTCTTGAACCCATCGCCACCCATCTACCATCGGACGAAATATCAATCCCGTCGATGATCGCATTCGTTCGGCCTCTTCGCAGGTCATACATATGCCATGGTGCACCATCGTCCTAGCCAGAAAGAATGTGTTAATGACGAACCGCTGCAGATAAAAGTCGTTGAGGACAAAAGAAAACGGGGAACATACCTTCACAGCTTCGTCCTCGCTGCCTGCACCAACTGCCTGAGCGCCCCCCCTCTTCAACCTCCTCAGTGCCCTCGACCTCGGCCGAACCGCAAACATTCTTCCGACTTGTCCATCCTCCGGTACAACCACGATATTCGCGCCATCCTCCGAGAACTTCAAGCCGGAGACTGCCTGTCTCTTGAGTGCCAGAAACTCGGCCAACGTCTCCGGCTTGGTCTCGGTATCGTCATTGCCTCCCAATGTCAATAGAGGCTGCAGATCGACGATGGTGACGAACGATCCAGCCGGCTTGTCCGAAACCGAGGAAGTACTCATCATCGGTTCCATGCCCTCCTCCCTCGCTCTTGCGGTCGCTTCCTCGTTCAAACTAACGACCCTACCCCCATCGGCTGCGTAAGCCCTCTGACTTGCTGCTGGCGCACTCTTCGAAAACCACATCCCCGCTAATCCACCTCCAGCTGCCTGAACTCTTGGATCCACCGACGTAGGCGTCGTCGGGGACGACGCCCCACCTTCACCCGCCATCTTTGTCCTCGCAGCGGAATACGCACCCCTCCCCGCACTCCACAGCCCACTGAGGACCGTCCCGCCAACCTTCAATGCCGCGTTGCCCAATTCAGCCTGGGACATGCCTCCAATTCCACGAACGCCTGCACCGATACCTCCGACGGAACCGACGGTCGAATCAGTTCGTGTAGAAGTACGTTCGCGAGGTTGCCTGGAGGTAGAGGTTGATGCGGGGGAGTCGGGACGTGGAGGTGGAGAGGCGAAAGCGAGCAGCCGGCCAGAGAGAGCGAATACGGGTTGGGGAACCGTGTCTAGATGATTATGAATCGAGGAAGGAGATGGAGCGGTGGTGGTCTGATTTAATAATACACTGGTATCCTTATGTTGTTGATATTGTTGGTTTGCGTTCGTCGTACTCCTACTTGGGGTCGTGAATTGATTCGTGTTGTTTGTTATGCGTGGTGTAGTGGAAAGAATGAGTGAAAGTGAAGGGGCCGGGATTAAGTATAACGATGAAAGTGTACAAGATGATAGTATTCTGAGAGTTGCTGGGTTTGATGTGCTCTATATCGCGTACTAGGTTAACGTCGCCCCTGAAATAAGCAAAGATGGCACGTACGATAATGATGAAGCTTGCGTTGGACAAAAATGATACAAGGCCGGGAATGGGCCGCCTGTTCACCACCTCGTGGCTCGAAAGCGAATATACAATAAATTCGGGCTCTTCGCGTGGTCGTTGGGCACTGTTCGACGTCACAGCACCAATTAGCTCGCGTGGAGGAAAAGAAGAAAGCAACGCGAGGAATTGGACGTACACAACCCCGATCAAAGGCCTCTTCTCTACGAAAGCGTCCTCCACTTCACTCCCAGTCCCACCAGCCGGTGTAGGCAACACGGCAGCGAAGCGCACCCTACCCCAGGACGTCCTCGACTGTCTGTAGGTCGACGCGGAGAGGTTCAAAACCTCATGCACTCGCTCGAGGTTTGTGCAATCCCAGATGTGCAGGCCGGTGGTGTAACCTACGAATAGGAGGTGTCTGCGAAATTAATGGGCCGACGTAATGAGTGAGCAAAGTCAGTCGTGTGGCATTCTACCCCAGATTCCGAGTACGCACCTGGCTTTGCCATGACCTTTCGCAGGAGCGGGTAAGACGTCCCATCTAGACCACAAGACCCTCCCCCCATCCACAACGTTCTCGTCCCGAAGAACGTGGGCACCGGGGTAGCCTACCCCTCTCCTCATCTCTTCGTGCCCATCGCCAACCGCACGTGCATCGTCCTCGTCCAACCCGAACACTTCGCCGTCTCCACCAGACCCTCCCATTCCAACATTCCATCCCTGTGACGCTGGCTGGCCGTACTGCTGCTGCTGTTGATTCGTCCCTGCGCTCGAAGGCGAAGTCATACTTCCGAATGCGCCAGGCCTCGAAACCCTCGGAGGCGAAGGGACCGCGGAAGGAATGGAGATGCCCAAGCCGCCCATTGATGTTGGAAGTGATGGCAGGTTAGAAGGGAGTGAAGGGAGGTTGCTGGGGAGAGAGGGAAGTCCGGTAGGAAGAGACGGGATGGAGGAGGGAACGTAGGTCTTCACGGTGCGAGTAAGGGATTCAAGCCGCGTGTGGTGCCTATTGTGGGCGTTTGAGGTCGAGGGAGCGGCAGTGGTGTGGTTTGGATGGTCGTGAGCGTCGTAGTTGTGGTCGAAATCGAAGTCGTAGTCCAGGTAGGGTAAGCACGACGGGTGGCGAGTCGTTGAATCGGGCGGGTAGCGGTGATGCGACGAAGACATTGACGATAGAAAAGAAAGAAAGAGAATTTGTGAGTACAGACGCCGCCAAATCGGTCGAACAATCAAAGATAAGAAAAATGCATAAAACAGAGAGGGAACGGCTGGATAAGAACTACGAAAAATAACGGAGAAGGGGGTTATGGACGTCGAGAACAACGGACTCGACCGGAGTCTATATGACTGAGCGTGAGGACAAGGATCTTAGGAGATGCCCCCAATCACAACGTGTCTCGGGCACGACACTGATCGTCAAGAGAAGTAGCGGGATCTCGAGTCATCATGATGCGCACGGGAACGAATAAGATAACGAGCTTTGAAGCCTACATATGTAGGACGACTAATTTACTGTAACCCTGTCAACCTATAAGGGTCCTCTGAAGCTAAAATACAGTAGCCTGTAGGTTAGGCTCGGGTACCGCTATCTGGCTGAGGGTGTATATAGAGTACACCGAAATCCGTGTGTGATGCGCGCGAATCAGATCCGTGGAACAGACAAATTTGCGAGGCCGCACTAATTATAACATGCCACACGATTTTCGATGAGGCAAACTTGATCCGTGCTGCTGCAGCAAGTCGACAACGATTCCTCAACACGGATATAATTTTCCCCGCATGAGCGCTCAAAGCTCGCTGCGAATTGGTATACGAGCTCACGTCGTAATCCAACCGCTTGTGTCCTCCCAGTACGAAACAGAACAAGAGACCGAATTGAAAATGAACGATGCGGGCAATCTTGCGCCGCGGCGCAACATCATTCACATAAGTCGTGCCTTGCATGATAAGCGCTGTGCGGACAACTGAACATCAAGCCCTCTGCGTCGTATGAGAGCCCGCAAGTCGCTCATCGTACTCAAAGGCAAAAAAAAAGCACCACTGAAAGGACCAAAAACGAAAGAAAATTGACAGGCAGGAAACAGAAAACAGTAGATGAGGATAATCAAAACGTACCTGGCCAAAACCGGCGCCCGAACATGCCCCATCTCTTCGTCCTCCACCGGTTCCTCTCTTCTACCTGCACCAACTCCGTACCTCCCGTCTCCATAGTCTCCTCTGCCGTAGTTCTCGACGTTCGCCATCAATCCATACCCATACTCGTCGCCCTGAGCGATCGAACCTCTCGTCCTTCTAGTCCTCTCCTCCAATATCGAGGGCGCAGATATGGGCGAAAGCCCTGCTGGTTGCACGGCTGGAGGCAAACGAGGCGGCCGCAATGAACGGATCGTCTTCGCCGGCTCGGAAGGTGCAAGCGTCGGTGTAGGATCCTGGTCGAAGGCGAAGTTGAAAGTCGATTCGGGTTCGGGTACAGGTTCCGATCCCGACTGAGGCTGAGGCTCGATAGCGCGAGTCGAACGATGTTGCTTGACGTGACGAGCTGTTCTAGGAGGTTTCGTTTCCGAAGCGGGAGCTCGCGCTGGCGCAGGCGAGGGAGAAGGGGACGAATCGAAAGCGGCTCTAAATTCCTCCTCGAATGTCGACAGTGACCTCTCCCTCTGCTGCTGTACTCCTCCACCTCCACCACCCCTACCGCCGTTTCGCATACTTCCGCTCCTCGATGACGGCTGGGACCGTTGTGGTTGCGAGTCAGTCGCGTCGTCACACGAAGTCCTCGCGTACGGATAGCTCTGGGGACTAATCATCTCCGGTGCAGGAGGATGTGCAGATGGGAGACCGAGCTGGGTTGTTGATCGAGGAGATGTTACCGCAGACGGAGGAAGGGACGAAGATGGGATCGAAGGCGGTCTAGACGACGGGGGAAACGATGACCCATGCGAGTAAGGAGACGAGCGAGCAGAATCGACGTCAGGGGGGCCAGGCGAAGGAGAGGGTGTTCCAAGGTCGGTTGCGGGTGGTGTGGCGAGCGAGCTCTCGGCTACTGATGCGACAGTGGCGGAGAGGTGCATGTCGTGAGTTTGAGAGTGAGATTTCTTCGGACGTTTCTTGCGGGTTGTGCGACTGCGGTAGAGCGGAAGATAAATAATTCAGTTTTGAGATTTGAGCGAGTTGAAAGGAGCAATGAGGAACAGAGCGCAAGGGAATGGTAGATAGTAGTTGTAGATGCAGTATAACGGAACGAATTGGTATGGCATTGTGCCCCTATATGGACGAAGGCCATGATATAAGGCGTTCGAGATATGCAACACGCTCTCTACACGAGTAGGCCCTCGCCACACAATCATCGTGCACAGCTTCCATACCGTGCCACACTGTAACGGTGCGGATCATTCTCGCGACGAGATTGATCCATGCAGAGTAACGCAAGTTGACGTTGACCGTTCACGATCGCTTCGACGTGCGTGTACGGACCCCATTACTGTGCAGTATCTAGACCGTTCCGATCGCTGTGTGGCGTAGCGACGTGGCACGTTCGTACTTGGGCCAGAATTGCATTACGACCTTCCAAAACGCAGCACTTCCAGAGTGCGCGAGAATAACAGAGAAAGAGACAAGTTTGGAGACTTACGTAGAAGTCAAAGGCAATGGAACACCACCCTGTATCTCCTCCACTCCACTCGGAACGGCTGCCGTACCCTCCTCTGCGCCACTACCAAAGCCTGTACCCATACCGCTCCCAAACTCCATCGCGTCCTCTACACGTTCGAGAGCGTGTGACGTAGGCTCAAACATGTTCGTCGACTGTCCTGGCGGATCGTCGAAGTCGAGTGACATAGTGCGCGGTGGTGATGGTGGTGTATCGTCGAATGAAAGGTCCGATGGTAAATTAGCCAGGATGTTAGAATTCGGATTGTCGCTGTTGTCAGAGTTCTGTTGCTGTTCTCGTTCTTGTTGAAGATATTTGGCATTGCGAGCGCTGCGAGATGGCATTAAACGGAGCGATGAGGTATAGGGAGAAAGTGGAGATAGCGACGATATCGCAGACGAATGAACCAAGAGAGCCGAGCGGAATAAATATTATGAATATGAGCAGTTCAAAGCGGACAGTATACAGTCAAGAAATAAGTATTGCGTTGTGTAAAGATTCGATGGGTTGCGTTGGGTTAGAGCGTGGGTGGTCGAGCGCAGATGGTGGTGGTCGACAAGAGAAAGGAGACAAGAACAGTCTAGCGAGCTTCATCACTGACTCGCCTCCAGTTCCCTTTTTCGGAAAGCTGGGGACATCGACGTTATCTAACCCCTAACCCCGCCACAGGGTTTCTGCCCCTTTCGGTCTTCTCAATCTTTCATCACGCTTGCTCATGACTTCGACGTTCTCAATTTCTTGCACCCGTTACGACTTCTACTCCTGCACTGCTTGAGTTCTATTAAAATGATTGTGGTCACGAATGGCCTCATCACGAAGGCAGAATCACAAATGCAGAAATTGGGATCATTGCAGATTTTGATGCTGACGTCGTCTTCAATTGCGTCTCCGTCAATGATCACTTCGACTACATTTGTTGTCACGGATTGGGCTCCCTCAGGCTGTCTAATGCTCTTTGCTTGTCTGTGTGAACTGAGGATGTTCTTAAGCTTATACTTCGTCCTGAGTATGCAAGCTCACCATGATGTCATTTACTTTACTAATCGTGCTCTCACACCGTAAAACCCGACACCCAAAACGCCATCTCTGTCACACATACTCTCACCGTTCCCTTTTGTCTACGATGGGCCCCCTAAGTCATAAAACGGATTACTCGTTCTCCTCGGCGACGCCGAACCCTCCAGCCCCAGCTCTCCTCCCCAACTCTTCCCACCTTCTTTCATAGGCCTTGAAATATCTTCGCATCCTGATCAGAGCTCGCAATGTCACCAAACGAGAATCTCCCATCCTTCGACAAGGACTATCGATTCAAGCATACCGCTCCGCCGAACCCATCGTTCAACTATCGTGACCCCGTTACGAGCACGGAGCAAGGGAAAGACTGGGCCGATGGAGCAAAGGAAGGTTGGGAGGTTTTCGATATCTCGAAGGAAACCCCTGCGTATGTGTTTGCAGTTTTCGTATGATACTGCGGTCTGTGGTAAAGGAACCCTGACAGCTTTCGTTATCGCATCTCAGGCAGATCTACAAGTTGATGATCAGTGGGATCGTGCCACGTCCCATCGCATTCGTTTCGACTCTCAGCGAAGGCGGTATTGCGAACCTTGCACCATTTAGGTCATTATTTTCTCTTTTTCCCGCGCCATTGATGTCACTGAATTCTGCATCTTCTCGTTTGCGGAACACCCATAGCTGGTTCAACCAAGTCTCACCCAACCCAGCCCTCATCTCGATCTCGATCTCGGCGAACAGCAACCCCGATGGCTCCCCGCGCCCTAAGGATACAGTCGCCAATATCAAAGCCACGAAAGAGTTCACGGTCAACATTATTAGTGAACCGTTCATTGAGAACGCGAATATCACGTCGATCGATGCGCCGCACGGGGTGGACGAGTGGGAGATCAGTGGATTGACGAAGGAGCCCAGCGTGAGTGCTTCTACCCTCCTTGGTTTACTCCTCGAGCTACGGTAATCCTTCAGCGAAAATATTGGGACTTGATCTGGCCCTGGGATCGATCACTTCCTCGGCTGCTCGCTCTCCATCTATCTCGGTCGGCATACCTGTGATCGTATCGCATCAATCTTAGTTTCTCTCGTTCGCTGGCGTCTATTCCTACTGCGATAGCTTGATGCACGTAGTCGTCGACGTTTGGGCACTGTTGCCGCATTCTCGCAAAGATCTCGTGACGAGGCCTGATATTTTCTGTATAAGATTTTTTTAGCATCTCTGTAGCCTGATAACGTGCAGTAATTTGATGACGCTGTTGTAAGGTTTGACCACCCACGATCATTCCTTGTAACTCGAGCGCAGTCTCAAACCCTTCATCCCTGTCAATACTCTTCACCTTCGTTCCATTTTCCGCTCGCCCATGCGTCCAATAACTCCCACAATAGCTGACAATCAATATCCCTCTTATCATATTTAGATCCACGTCAAGCCACCACGCGTCCTCGAATCTGCCTTCTCGATGGAATGCACCCTGTACGCGGCGCACGACATCCCTTCACCCACCACCGGCAAAGTTTCTACCACACTCATTCTCGGACTCGTCAAATATATACATGTTAGGAAGGACGTATTGACGGAGAATAGGACGGTAGATCCAGCGAAGTTCAGGGCGGTGGGAAGGTTAGGGGACGTTACGTATGCGCGGGTGGGCGAGGGGTTTAGGTTGGCGAGACCACAGTGGGAGGAGGACAAGGATAAGATAGAACGAGGTAGTGGTAAAGGATTGGTACCGTCTCTGTGAGCGGGAGAATTGCGAGGCTCCGCTATGGAAGGTATGTATGAAATTATACTATCAAGTATTACAAAGCTAACACATTGATTGGGTCAATAGGTGTCTTTGTTCACCGTACTGGGCCTTGTAAGTAATTTCACCCAGAATGTCGGATCACGACATCGGTTTCGACGTTGTCTACGCAATCGTTTGTGTTGTTTCAAATAATCTCGGTCGACTCTCCCATCCCATGGTCCACATAGGATAGTGCTCTCAGGCATTGTTTCGACGCTCATGTCAGCTTCCTTGCGGCGAGCTGAGGACTACCTCAGTGATTCCTTGACGGCGACAAGTCACACACTCGCTGTCTATACTGCGAGTCGGAGAGATTGACAATATCGGTATGCTTAGAAAGATCTGGCGCTGCTGTCAGGGACACTGCCTAGGTTCGGACACCTGACTGTTTCCTGGATTATTAGGTTTGGCGAAGCAGCCCGACGTAGACTCCAGACTCTATAGTGAAGAGGAACGACTGTCTTCCTCGATCTTTAGAGTCTGGATTTCGAGACTACGCTCGGACGTGCTCCAACGCTCTTGTCGGCCTTGAGCTAGCAAAAGTCTGACACTCGGCAGGCTTTAGCCCTCGGACTTCCTTTAATCACCACCGGCTGCTACTTTCATTCCTTGCAAGGTTCTTGCCTTTTGCGCGCAATGTCTTGAAGACTGTCGCCATGTATCGACTACCATAGGTTCCGAAAAAAAAGTAATGAGAAAGTACACAGTTAATAAGAAGTGCGCGGCAGTAGCTCTGATGCACAAGTCAGCATTCAAACACGTAACATGGCAATGGTAGGTATCGTACTTACAGGGACCCAAGCTAGACAGGGACGTGGCGGACGGTGACGTGACCGTTGTCCTTCTCGAAACGAACAGTAACATGATTAGGTTCATTTGGGTTTGTCCCACCCTCGTGTTCAACCGATCTAGATTTAAATCGTCAGCTCCTGTACTGTGGTCAATGAAAGCAGAAAATTGACGAACACTGCCTCAGCGCTAACAGCATTTAGACCATTGTCTTTATCGAAGTCCACGATCAAAGACTCGATTTGTGCTTTGCGCTGCGGATTTCTCCCATAAGGGTTCGGTAGCTTGTTGCTCCAGGTAATTGCAGCTGTTCCCAGGGAGCGAGCTTGCGCCGAGATGGTATTGAGGGTGGTGTTGACCTTTGCGAGAAGGTGGGACATGATTCAAGCAGGGATTGGTGGGATGAGAAGATAAGTTGCAACGAATTTCTAACACGGAGTAGGAAGGGATGAATTGCTGTTGGAATGGGTTGCAATACTCCCAGGCTTTTATAGAGCGAGGCTGGGATACACACAGTGGCCACTATTGTTCTTCCAATGTCAGACGGGAGAAACTTCCTTGAACCTTCGTGCCTCTGTAAATCCTGTTCCTACGCCACTATCTGCCACTAGACTCAATCACTGTGAGAGCGGCCCGGGTTGACTTTCACCGCTCAAGTCGTGATTTTCACCTTTCACCCCCCAAAACAGTGAATTACGGTGAGGGCGAAAAGAAGGTGATTGTCAACTTTGACGAATCACCTTGTCAGAAGGGGAAATTAACCCGTGTGACCTCCCCAATTAATTCATTTTCTTATTATTTTGTGGCATACTGTTTGTTACCTGGACCACACGGTAATTCCAAACTCCGGGACTACACACTATAGTATTGGAGAAATGGAAGGTATTTACATTGAGCTCCCATATGTTTCAGCAATACCAGGTCCCGGGAAAACTCATGACACTCCAAAGCCGTCCGTCTCTTGTCATCGTCCTTCTTGTGCAGCTCCATTATTGCACCATTGGTATAGTGCTGGTCGTCCCAAGAGAGCATATATCGATAAGGGTATGTGAGCGAATCTTCTGCGCGTGTGATGGGACGCCAAGGCGTATGGACGAACACTAGTGTGTCG
>NW_006763139.1:7660-12087 GCF_000264905.1 Stereum hirsutum FP-91666 SS1 | reverse complement strand
TCAGGCGGAGCTTGAACTTAACTCAACGGACGACGCGCGTCGACCTCGTTCTCCAACCTCCTTTCGCTCCCGTTTCTGGCTCTTTAGAATGCTACATCGCTACGACGCGCCCGGTCCTGAGTCAGATGCTGAGCGTTGAAGGCCTCATCGCTCAACAACTGACTCAAGATTGAGCGTTGTCGATCGCCTTCCACGACGGTGGACCTTCCCCCAATCTCTTATGACGCTTTCTTTATGTGAGCCCCCGCCCATATGTAAATGTGCCTTCGGTACGTTACTTTACCTCTTTCTTATCTATGCTACTCGCCCTCCGATTCCGATCTTTTGCTGAGTACGTATCTAATCGTGGTCTTTCAAGTCGAACAGCCCCTCGCCAGCCTTCAAGTCTCTCCTACCGCGACTTGCACTCCCGACTCATCCGTCCAATAACTCGTGTCAAGCTGGGAATTCCTAGAAAGCTCTGTAGGACCGCTTCTGGGTGAGTGTCATCTATAGCTTTTCATATGCTTCTTTCTTCTGTTGTCGGTACTGCTGCCGGTCCTTGTGCCTTCATGTACTGTATGATACTGTAATAACCTAGGCTATATAAATGTCATATTGTTTACCATATCCACCCGTCTGAGCTCGCTTGGGGCTGGGAAGATGCCCATCTATTGGAATAAAATACAACCCGTTCGATTATCCAATGCAAGCAGAGGGACAACGAAAGGGTTTTATTCAACATTTCAAAAGAGGTGGAAGTGTCCAATTACCAGAAGTCAAAGATCACCCCATAGTAGGTGGGAAATCAACGTCTCACAGCACGAAACTGAACTGGTGAAAAGGAGCATAGGCGGGGTTATCTTCACCGTCTTTGTTCACCTCCTGCGACATCGAAGATCACCCTGTCGAGCCGCGACAGGGTGAAGATCGACCACTCTAACGTCGAAAACCACCTAAAACCCGGTTGATTTTCCGGTGACTTTCACCCGCGGCGACCTCCGTAGTGAATCAGTCCCTCCGATTTCCGGCGTACTTCTCACCCCGCTCCTGCTCGCGTTTCAAGACAGAGATTGTGGGTTGAAGGGATCCTGTTTCGTGTAATTTGATGGGATATAAAGGGAAGACATCCGAGACACTGGATTCTCAAGCATTCACCTAGCGAGCTCTCATTATGAGGGTTTCCACTGGTTTTTTTTACTCTCTCGCCTACCTCCTGTTTTTGGGAGTGCTCTCACACAGCTTGGATGCAAAACTGTCTGCGGAGAAAATACTAGAGAAGATACTCTCAATTCTGTGTTAGTGCTTTATGGAGGTAAACCAGGCAACAACAGCTTGTGTATTGTGAATGACATCCAAGTCCCATGATCCACCGATTGACTGAGAAGACTTGCCCATTCTTTCTTATTCTCCGTTGTTCCGGACAGAATCAAAAATCGTGCCGTGTAGACCGCAGTAGACAGCAGCAATGGGCATCTACTTTTGCTTAAACCGTACACAACATCTCAGCGAATCTGAAGTACCCACGTTGAACGTGAATTCCCACCGGGCACTTGAGGCTGAGTGAAAACCCTTTGGACAGTAGATCTCGCTTTCCGGTGGTACAGTCTCCGTGTTTCACCATGTGCCAGTCAACGGTTCTGTGGGTACGTTTTTAACACCGTCAGACCCGAAATTGAGCGCTGGCTTCGAGCACCCTGTCTTGAGACATGTTATCATCAGTATACGCCGTACATTGTGGAGCTTCTGATCAGATATGCGATTAGAGAGTCACTCACCATTCTCTTCTCACACCAAGCACTTCTATTGTGGTTAGTGCTACCTGTATGTTATATGGTGTACTTATCGTCATTCCTAGTCGATCAAGCAGGATGAGCCGCCCGGGTGGTGGGCTCACTACTGCGCAATTTTCTCGCAGAAACCGTGTGCGGAAGGCAAACAAGATGATTTATGAACCAGCGTACGAGGCAACGATAAATACATGATGATCTCGTAGGTAAAAGGGGAGTGGCGGGCGCGACAAAATGAGATGGCCAAAATTCGACGATGAGCGGGAGAAGGAAAAGAATAAAGAAAAGAAACAGGAGGCGAAATTTTCGACTGGGTGCGCGGGCTCAGCCGGCACCGACCGAAGACAGACGGCTTCTGCCGAGACTCGATGACGACGCTTGGGCTCCCTCATGTTCCAGTTCAACTACAACCGTCATCATGCTCAACGCCCTTTTCAGTCGTCTGCGGACCTTTTCAAGTCGAGCAGTGTCTAATGAACCTATTCATCTTCTTCTACGTCCTGAACAACTTCTTTCCGACCGGTACACAATCCTCGAGCAGCTGGGACGAGGCCGACAAGCCACCGTGTGGCTCGCCGAGGACCGAAATGTGTATGAGAATATCCCTCATATGTCCAGAGATGTGAAACTGAAATTAAGATGAATAGTACTGGCTCTCGTGTAGCCATCAAGGTATTGACCGACGTTGCCACTTACGGTCAGGGCAGGGTTTCCTACGAGAAACGCGTTATGGAACGCATCTCTCGTATGCCCACCGCCAACGATGACACAAGTCACCTTTTGCATCTAATCGACGAGTTCACTATGAACGGCGATCACGGAGAACACCTGTGTCTGGTTACGGAGGTTCTTGGCTCTTCTGTCTTGGATCTGCAGCGTCGCAATATCAATGGAAAGCGTGCTATAGCGCCTCTGCCGCAGCAGGTCGTTAAGCAACTTGCACGGCACGTTTTGCGCGCGCTTCAGACCCTGCATGAAGATTGTTCCGTCGTCCATACCGGTGTGTTTCTTTTGATTCCTTCGCATCTACTCCGATCGCTGAGGCCACTTGCAGACATTAAGCCTGATAACATCCTTTTAAAAGGCGTCATCGTTAAGACTGACCCTGAAGACTATTGGACGGATGTCCTCGCTACCAGGGCTGTCCTTGTCGACTATGGCTCAGGTAGGCTACTACGAACATATTCTTGACGATGCGCTCGATATAACTCATTGACCGTACGTTCGCAGCGGTTCCGCTGGACTCGGATGTGAAACACGATCACATCATTCAGCCTCACGCACTTCGAAGTCCAGAAGCGCTTGTAGGTTGCCCTTTCGATGTCAAGACCGACATATGGAATTTTGGCTGTCTTGTGAGTGTGTTATGTCTGCTCTCTCCCATGTATGTTGACGTTGACATGTCCACAACAGATATTTGAACTGCTTACGGCTCGCAACCTTTTTCAACCTAAGAGAGTTGAAGGCTGCAGCCCCTTGCAGTACCACCTCGCTCGAATCTTTGGGACGCTCGCAGATGACAGCGAGATGCAACGCCTGACGAGCTTCCTCCGGACCGGCCATTTCAACGACCACTACTTTGATGAGAACGGCAGTACGTCGTATTGTGCTGAATACCATATGCCAGCTAACATACTCCCCGTACAGACCTTATCATCACTCAGGAAGCTCGTTACCGCCAGTCGCTCCCTGAAGTCCTCAAGGTATACAATGTGTATACTCCCGAGCTGCTTGAGCTACTTACAGCGATGCTTTGCATCCACCCTGTGGACCGTCCGTCCGCTCGAGAGCTTTTGATGATGCCCTGGTTCCAAGTGTAGACCGCATGATGATTCTTTCGCTAGTCTACGCTGTCCTTACTGGTTTTCCGTTTGTAATCAGTACCCATCTATCGTTTTACATATCTGCTACTATCATGTCTGCTGTCGTGAACAAATTTTGGTGAGTGCCCTCGTAACCCTCCTGTACTTAGGATACAAAGAACCAGACGTACAAGCCAAAACACCGGACGAGGGACGAGGAGGCTGAATATGTGCCATTATGATACCATTGAGCAACCTCACTGGCACTAGCATTGAACGCGCTTTCAAGAGTCCTTGATACCCTGTCTACTCTCTCAAAAGCGATATTGATCGTGTTTCATGAGATATACTCATGTCTATGGTCATATAGGAACATGGTTTTGACAGCGGTTTGCAGAATCGTAGTCGCATCCAGATTTCTCGCGGAGAAGCCTGTGCTCCACTCGGAGCTGTCTCCGGCCATTCCGACGGGCCACTCTACACGGGGCCACAGTGCTCGTCCTCGAGCCAGCCTCGATGCTGCCACTTAAATATTGGGTTTTAAGACTGTGAGTGTGTCAACAACACACTAGAATCACTTGTACAATTTTTGAGATGGAGATATCTCGAAACATTGCTTTTCAGTGGAGGGTGGCCCGCCGCCAGAGGACGGTACCGGTGGTCGTGGCGCTCACAACCTGTTATGGGAGTCGGTTGCGTCAGAAGAAGCCGCAAGCCCCATCGCAGAAAAAAGCGACTGCGACTACGATTCTGCAAATCGCTGGAAGCCCTGCTCAGAGATTGCCACCGCGTCGCCAGTCCCTGCCCCTACGTCCAGATCTACCACCATAGGCCACCGCCACCGACCTCATTACTC
>NW_006763139.1:4425-7617 GCF_000264905.1 Stereum hirsutum FP-91666 SS1 | reverse complement strand
AGCGGTTTGCAGAATCGTAGTCGCATCCAGATTTCTCGCGGAGAAGCCTGTGCTCCACTCGGAGCTGTCTCCGGCCATTCCGACGGGCCACTCTACACGGGGCCACAGTGCTCGTCCTCGAGCCAGCCTCGATGCTGCCACTTAAATATTGGGTTTTAAGACTGTGAGTGTGTCAACAACACACTAGAATCACTTGTACAATTTTTGAGATGGAGATATCTCGAAACATTGCTTTTCAGTGGAGGGTGGCCCGCCGCCAGAGGACGGTACCGGTGGTCGTGGCGCTCACAACCTGTTATGGGAGTCGGTTGCGTCAGAAGAAGCCGCAAGCCCCATCGCAGAAAAAAGCGACTGCGACTACGATTCTGCAAATCGCTGGAAGCCCTGCTCAGAGATTGCCACCGCGTCGCCAGTCCCTGCCCCTACGTCCAGATCTACCACCATAGGCCACCGCCACCGACCTCATTACTCTTGTTCAAAGCTTCAGATCTTCACTGGAAAACCATCCCTGTCTGGCTCTGTTGGCACTCTACGTCGATCCATTTAGAACGGCGGGGGCAACGACTTACACACTGTCGTAAGCCGCAATGGCTACTCATGTGAGAAATACGTTCGTATCCGTCATCGAGGACCTTGAATCGAGAACCATGCGAAGGAGAGTTGTACCTCTGATGCGTTGGAACCAGCCGTATCTTCGAACATCTTGTCCCGGGATCATCAACATATTTTGGCTCCTAATAGTCTCTATGCGTACACATCGCTCGGGGTGCACTGGGCTCAACATGAAGCCACGGTCCAATCGCTCTCTTCGGATACGTTTGAGCCTTGCTTCGGATGGATCTTTTCATTGTCATCGGGAATTCGTTTGTTCGACTCATTTGGGCTATGGTCCTTTTCGAGCGACACGTATTGGGCCACCCAGAGCCACACTCATTGGTTCCCTCCGTTGATTGAATGCGTTGACCTGTATCTGCACTCGGTTTTCATCGTGGTGTCTACGTTGGTCAGTTCTCGTGGTTCCCCACCGACTACGACTTTGTGCGGCCAAGGCACATTGGCGTACCCATATTTTTCTGCGCGATGAACTCGGCGGTGGGGCATCACACAAACTCGGAACTGAGCAGCTTAACGCGTCCTTTCATCTAAATACATATCTGCCGTCATTTTATCCGCTCCAAATGCTTCGTATCATTTATATTCGTTGAATTCTTGCTAAGCTATGTGATTGTGTTTCGCTTGCCTAGCGCTCAACCCCATCATCACACCGCCGTACGATTTCTATTAATACCCATGAAATCCTGAAGCCCACAAAATCCGTAGAGTCGAAACAAAAGAAGAAAAATGTCTGAGGGTTCGTAGGTCGGCGTTGTGACGTGTTAGCCCTAACTGGACTGATAGTACAGTACGCAAAAATCAGGCGTTTTAACACGCTTCAGCATTATTCTTCCACGAGTGTCCTGGAAGGCGCTCGCCTGTGTCTCTTGGTCATAACCGTGACAACTCTCATCGCCGAATTGGGACCAATTGGATGTCTCCAGAGTCCCCACCATCGTATATCTGGAATAAATATGCCATGAGCAACCACCCATCATGATCTACCGATGTAGAGGTCGACGTACGACTGCGGCCAGTGTCGTTACTCCCTGTGTTCTGTGGCTCATACTTGCTGCCGGGTGGGTGCGTTCGTACCAGTGTAGCTCATCCTCTGTACGATATTCTGGAGTATTTTGACTTAGAATATCTTCTCCTCTTCGTCGAACGCGAGGTCTACCGAATGATGGACCCGAGATCGGGACGGTCTTGGTCGCCAAACCATGAGCGCGGTAGAAATTGCGAAGATTAAGTACCAACTGGTTCGTGACTAGATTGGCTAGGCTATACATGTTTAACAGTTAAAATCTATAGATCTGTCTGAAAAACAAGACAGCTCACGCAGAGTAGTAAGGCCTGTTTTGAGAGGACAACGACCTGATATTCTTCCAAATGATCGGGGAGGTCCCAAGACCGCAACATGTCAGATTGGAGCCGTGGTAGGCATATATACGTCGACGATTCATCGTCCCGAGTGGTGTACTTAAGTGGAGGGTGTGGGAGAGGAAGGTGTGTACAGTTTCACGTTCCAGAGCGTCAGTTTAGGGAGAGTATGGGGACATATCCTGAGGGAAAGAAACTGAGGGCGAAGAGCCTAATGTCAGTAAGACAGAGATAAAGAACGGGGGAGCTGGGCGCACTGGAGGATTTCGTCCACTGTCCAATCCATCCCGCCCATCATATATCCGTCACAATAGTCTCCAACGGCATACAAAACTCTTGCAAATGACCTTCGCCAAGAAAGAGAGATATAACATGACCAATTCAACCTATCAGGAGAACACTGAGCTACATAGATGAAGCGTTTGGAGGAGGCATCTTCGCGGTAGTCGGAGGAGTTGCTGTTCGAAATGTGGAGTTTATGCTGTAGAACAGCCGCGGACCCAGTGGTGTGGCACTTGGGTAGGTATCCAACCCTTTTCAGAGAGGTTTTGAACAAGTGGATGGCATTCAGGCAAGGAGCAAAAGTCGAGCAAGACGGATGTGGTGGGCGCGAGCGCTGAGGTCCACGGAGCTGAGCCACGCGAGTGATCCCGGGATGATAAGATAAGATTTCATTAGCACGCCTCTTTTCCCTCTCCCTCATGCTACGGTTCCCGTCTTTCCGCTCGTCCTCGTCCTCTACATACTCCTAATACCAAATTCTTAGATGCTAGCTTCATTATAAACTGAACCGCTTCCTCTGATGTACAACGCCGGCCTGTCCTGATTCACGTTACCGCAGGATGCCATCTCCGATGATATATGCAGAGATATAACTTCTCTCGGCCATACCACACTCTACCGAGTCTACGTAATTTCTTTCGTTGATAACGGCTCTCAAGACTACCATACAATATGACCCATATCTCCCCCATAGGTATCGTACAACATACTAAGTCTAGTCCTATGCCCTGGCTGATTTGCTACTGCACTCTCTCCCGAGTCATCACTTGCGTATCCGTCTCTTCAGAGCGCCGAGCGCACCTTTCGGCAATGTAAGACCACGTCTTAGACTTGTTCGGTAATATTATCAGCACCATGCGTCTTGATATGTGGAAAGTACCCTCACTTACGCTGAACCATCCTGGCGCATAGAATAAATGGAATCAATTGCCGCGC
>NW_006763139.1:0-3389 GCF_000264905.1 Stereum hirsutum FP-91666 SS1 | reverse complement strand
GTTGCTTCACCTCATCAAGCGCAGCGAATATCACTGTAGGAGCTACATTCAGTACTGGACCCCTTGAGACTGACCAAGACACGTACCTTTGTCAATGAGTACTGGACTCACAAGTCCAGCCCGCGACATCTCTTTGCGACGTATAAAGGGAGTCACGGTGATATATGCGACGTACACCTACGAGTTTACAATATCAAAGTATTTCCGTATTCAACTGTAGACGTCGAAAATAGCTGCTTGCTGGACGATGAGTGCGATGGATAAGGAGAGCTCGGTGGAATCGATGCATCCAGCATAGGAGGTTGGAGATGGTGCACCCAAGGCTGCCAAGTACTCGAAGTAATTTCTCAGCGCTCGCCACAAGAACTCTTTGCAACGACTGCGCATCATGTCCGTGGTGCATAGTGTCGATCGCTTCTTTGACCAGAGCTCGCACACCGCAACGAAACCTCATCGAACTCGCATGGCTGACCAAACTGATATAGCATACTCGAGAACACAAATTGGAGCTGATGGTACATAGACGTCAGGGCCTCAATTCTGGATTCCACAGATCTCACCGTGAAGTTCAGGCGTGGTTTGTCCGATTTATTTCTCAGCTCTTCTTTGGCGACTTCTCTTTGTTCTCCGAACGGAAGCGGCAAGAAAGACACTCAATGAACTGGTTATCATAATTTTATCCCTAGTATACTTACTTCGAGGCGATTACTATGATCTCTGACATCCTAATTGTTGCCACAATGGGGATGTGTACGATATATATTCCAACGCGAAATGCCATTACTTGTATTAAAACTCTCGAAGGCTCGACAGCCGCCATGCATTTGATATAGTATCGATCGTGATGAGCAGGCTCCTTACATACGATATTCAAATGCTCTCGGCCTTGATGGGTAATACCTTGCTTCGTACCAGGGCTGAGGACCGAGGTCTCTGCGCGTGAATAAATAATAAAACAGAAACAGTCCTAGATGAAAACCCCGGTCAACAGTGACGTAGAGAATGGCTAGGACTCAGCGAGTCGAATAGTTGATAAATCTGACAATACGTACGAGAAACATAATAGCCAGGTGCATTGAGGAATGCAAAGGTCCAAGCGATGGCACCGATCATCATCACCAAGCGAGGAAGAAAGAATCCAACGTAGAGAAGCGAGGTAACGACAAGGGTGAAGAGATAGATGTTAAGCATGCGATCCAGTGAGGCAACAAGACCTGGGAAGTGAAATGGCTGTAGCAGAACGGCGGGTAAGATGACCCCCGTGCCGTAGGGATGTTCCATAACTGCAGATACAGCGTTAGTAGTCCACAGATAGGTATGCGCTGACTTGACTCACCGAACATCTTCGCCACATATAAGTATGAGCGAGCTACACGGGACGTCGAAAGGTGGCGTTCAGTTGGTTCCAATCCAGGTCGAGTAACAAACTCGAAGAACCTGCAATT
Organism: Stereum hirsutum FP-91666 SS1; assembly: GCF_000264905.1. Taxonomy (NCBI): domain Eukaryota; kingdom Fungi; phylum Basidiomycota; class Agaricomycetes; order Russulales; family Stereaceae; genus Stereum; species Stereum hirsutum. Next base: position 1,944 of record NW_006763139.1, on the reverse strand, counting down.
CTTTGCTTACCATGGTCTACTGCAATTACCATGAACCCAGGGAAAGATACCACAATGTACAGAAGCAGGATAGCAAGCAGGATAGATACATATATCTCGAAGACGCGGTTGAGGAAAGAGACGAGACGGGGGTAGTGGAATGGTTGCAGCGCGAGGACAGGTACGAGTAACCCCACGGCATAAGGGTGCTTGGTGACTGTAATTACGATTCAAATCACAGAACGGCAGACAAGCACAGAGTCTATTTACCGCATATTTTTGCCTCGTCCAGGTAGAGATGAACTAAAAATGAAGTTCAAATGAGCATATATGTTTGTTTGTTATTCTCACGATCAAAGACCGAGATAATGAGAGATATACCGTGATCCACGACGAGCGTACCCAGAGTTTGGCACCATTCTGAAACGTTGTCGTTCCACATCTTCATACTCTGGGTATTGAGATCTAGAACCACACTCCGTTAGGTGCTCGTAGTGCCGAAAAGTAGAGCGCGGCCACTAAACTTGTGGGGATATCCTGTCGGGATTGCAGTGAGGTCGTCCGCAACTAGATAGTTGAAAGAAGAGGGTAAAAAAGAGGAGCAAAACGGACTCAGATGAAGAGGCCCAGGTGATTATACATCCGAAGAAGCGATGTGGGACGAAGCGACCCAACGAGCATGCAAAAGCTGGGAAGATCTTCTCAGTACTCGCCACAAGATCTCCTCAGGCATATGTCCCAAAACACTCGCGTTACCTTCGATGATCGGGGCATCCAGAAAATAATCCTCGCCTGTTGTGCATGGCCGACACGCACAGCACAGAAGCCACTACAGCAGGAGTGCGAAAACTTCTGAGGCTGGATAGAAGTCGTAATTCATAATGGGCATGCTCGTACCTGCTTGTTGTAGCCTGATCATCAACCGAACCAGAAACGCGAGGATGAAAGTATTTTTGTCGTGATTGTCGTGAACCTACCCGAATATACGGATAGGCGTAAGATACGAGACATGTCACCCGCTGGGGTTCAAAAATCAAACGAGCCAGACTATGTGCGCTTAACGAAACATTTCTGGAGTTAGTCACTTGCTGTCACTTGTCGTCATGCCACGGTAGTCGTTGGTGGGAGTTCAACGTTCATCGTTGATTGCCACAGCTCAACTGTCGGTCTGCGACACGCACAATGCACCATGGTGCGCTTGGGCCCGTTCCCGACGCGATACGGCCCCGACCGACGACCTGAGGGCATCTACGGGACGCCCTCGATGGGGGCGGTCGCCCCGTACCAAAAAAACCCCGGGTCGAAAGGAAAAAAATCGAACGCGAGCCGTTTAGGCCGGGGGGACCCCATTTCCGCCAAAAAGTCGAATTCTCGACGCGGAAAGGCCGCGTGGACCCCAAACTCGTCGCAGACTCACTCTATGGAGTGCAACGAGTGCCGAAACGCAAAAAAAGAAGAGGTCAAAAGGAAAGAAAAAAAAGCGCACCACGGCCAGAGGCGCACCATGCCCCCCGTCCGACCCCGGATCGGCAATTCCCACGGCGAACGCGCAGATATCGGCGAGGCGTTTGGTGGAGTTGATAGGGCACATACGTATGAGACTTTTGAGCCCGTCGCGAGCTTGATTGAACGAGAATTGATCGATTTTCGGCAAATTTTGGGTCTGGGGGCCACTCACCACCAGAAATGGCGATGGCGAGCCCGGTATTGCTCCGTCCAACGATGTCAGCATATCTACGATGTCACATTAGTGTATGGAATGAGAAACAACGCCAAAAACCGTACCGTAAACGTCAAAGTTCGGAGTTCGCGGTCTTTGGGTGGGAAGGGAGCCCCCCCCAGACAAAAAGTCGAAATTCGTCACAATAAGGAGCGCGCGGACCCCAAATTTGTTGCAGATACGATCTATGGAGTTCAACGAGTGCCTCAACGCGAAAAAAAGAGAAGAGCAAAAGGAAAGGTAAA
>NW_006763138.1:2015109-2072374 GCF_000264905.1 Stereum hirsutum FP-91666 SS1 | reverse complement strand
TCCATCTCTCTCCTAACCGAAAACACGTCTCCTGCATCCCGAAACACGCTCCTATCCGACACGCTCCTATTTCCACTCACATCGGCTCTGCCCGATCCCTTACGTCTCACGCACATCTCTGACGCTCACATTTCATCTTCACCACCTTCACACGTCTCGAAAACATCACAAACACGTCAAACACATCCTCGTCACACCCACTCAACCTTATCCACGACGCTCTCAACCATCTCTGCCATATCTTTCATCCCGACACGCTCAAACCGACACTCAACCCTCGCCCCCTCATTTATTTAACGCCTCCATCAAAATTAACACGTAAATACCCAAAAAAAATCGATTTTATCGTTTATTTCCCACGGTCATTTACTTATATAACTGTCTTTTTTCACTGCCAAACTGTTCCTTTTGCGCTATATGATTCAGCAACGGACCTATCTGTCAATTGTTTTGCTCCCGGAGACGTTCATTTCACAGAGTTAGCACACTTCTGTCATTCCACTGTGGGCCACTGTGGCTTTAGGTTTGACTTGGCAATCACCGGAATTTGCCGCCTTCCTCTCTTTTCAACCGCCACCTTCCGCACGGATGTCGCAAAGGTGAGTGAAGGACCTGGGATACATACGTCTTTTTGCGTGGTAGTCTATGCTTATTTTGGTCTGGCTGCCTTTGTCTCTGTATGTTTGAATATTTGTCTCTCTGTCAATGGTTTCCTCCAGGTCTTAGTGCTCGGACTGTGCTACGCTCGCTGGTAACTAAGGAAACACTGAGTCTGCCAAAGATTTCTAGGGTATTGTTCAATCCGGTTCGTTCTCTCACGGCATGTGTTCCAATCCATGGTAGGAGCCGTTTTGGTTCCATAAGCTGTGGCGACTGTTCAAATTCAAGTAAACTGGTTGATTTTCAGCAGCAGAAAGGATAGGTAGAGATTCGGAGCCTGCAGGGATCCTCCCTTAGTGAAAAAGTTGGCGATCGCTCATTTTACGCCCGATCTTGGACATTGTGGGCTCAAAATGACGACAGAAAGTGCGCAGTCAGTACCTGTCAAAATCTGAACACCAACGGTCCACAGAACCTTCCTAACGAGGATAAACGCGTCAGTAAGCTTTCGCTTCCCATAGTCCATTCACAAAAATATGTTCGCGTTTGCTCAGTATCCGTTCGATTTCTTACGTTATGGGCTCCAAATGACGGGACGGGTCAGGCGCATCGACGTCAACGAAATTTTGATAGAAAGAGGCCCACCTATTGTCGAGAATAAGGATAGTAACATTGGTATGTTTTCGTCCCCCATATATGCCTCTCAAACGTCTGTTCGCATTTGCTCAATTCTTTGCCGATTTTCAATGTAGCGCGCTCAAAATGACGGCGGAGGGTACCGCTTTGAGATCTGAAAAAGATTTGGCAGGAAAACACCCGCTCACCCTCGAGAACGAGGCGAGATAGATCAGTGACTTTTCGCTGGTATCACCCCTTCTCGAGAATGTGCTCGCATTAGCTTATTTGACGTTCTATTTTCAATATAGCGTGCTAGAAATGAAGGATCGAGGTAGGCGCACTATCCCTGATCAAGGTCTGGACGGAAATGACCCACTCAACGATGAGAACGAGGTGAACGATGTTGGTAAGTTCTCACCCATACCACCCTCTTCCGAAAATGAATTCGCGTTTGCTCAAGTATGCTACGATGTTTAAGTTTGTGGGCTAGAAGGGACGGCATAGGTATGTACTCTCATCCTCTATTAAGATTTGGAGAGAAAATACCCCCGCATCGTCTATAACGAGCACGAACGGTGAGGTGAGTTTCATTCTCAGTACCATCCTCCTCGGAACCCGGTTCGTTCTCGCTCATTTGCGGTTCGTTTCTCAAGCTATGTGGCTCGAAATGACGGTCTACATATGGTCAATCGGTCCCCGTCTGCGGTCGTTTGCACCACCTCGGCAGACGCAAGTTATCGATGTGAATCTCTGAGGTGAGTCATTGCCCTATAACACTCCTCTTAGAATTTTCGTTTGTGTTTGCTCATTTTCTGCTTGATCCGGCTTCACAGAGGCTCAAATTGACGGGAGCGGTTAGGTACAGCTGCGGCCCAAAAGGTTAGACGCGAATCGATTAGGTAATGAGTCAGAACGGTGGCGAGCATCCCGGTGAGTTATGGCTTCAAGTCCCCTATCACAAAATATGTTCCCATTGGCTCAATTCTCGTTCGAATTGCTTCGTGATGGGCTCATAATCGCTGGACAGGTCTACCCTCTCATTGTCACATTTTGTCTAGCACAAAACGGCTTACTCGTTGTCGATAAAGGTGAGGAATAGTTTCTCCCGCCAAGGACTGAGTCAAATGGGCACCAATTTGACAGCGTGGAACAGTTCCCTGGCCTAGCGACCATGGTGCGCCTTTCTATCTTCCTTTTCTCTTGCTCTTTTTTGTGTTTTACGACGCTCAATACACTCCGTAGACCGTGTCTACATCTTGTTTGGGGCCGGTTCGCCCTCTCAGGGTGAAGATATCGACTATTTGGCCGGTGGGCCACTCCCTAACTCTAAGTGTCGCGTGATTGGGAATTCAAGGTTCACTGGCCGGTTTTTTTGCTGAATGTGACTCACCCAATTGATACAACACTGTAGCTGTCATCGCGTCGCCGTTTGAAGCCATAGCGCGCTCGTAATTGCGTTTTCTGGGGGTAAGTCACCCCTTATAGCCGTTTTCACCGAAACGTTAGCGTAACTCACTCATTTTTCGTGCGATTATCTTCGTTTTAGGCTCCAAATACTTATATGAACGTCCAATAACATCGCCGATCAATGCGTCGACGATAACCGGTCGCCCTCGGTCACGAACGATGTTTGTGGGGTACCTAGAGGGGCATTGTGCGCCTCCGACCATGGTGCGCTTTTTTTTCCTTTCCTTTTGATCTCTTCTTTTTTTCGCGTTGAGGCACTCGTTGCACTCCATAGAGTGTGTCTGCAACATGTTTGGGGTCCGCGCGGCCTTTTCTCGTCGAGAATTCGACGTTTTGACGGACATGGCGTCCCCCCAGCCTAAACGGCTCCCATTCAATTTTTTTCCCTTTTGATGCGCAGTTTTTTTGGTACGGGGCGACTGCGCCCATCGAGGGAATCCCGTAGATGCCCTCACGTCGTGGGTCGGGATCGTACAGCGCCGGGAACGGGCCAAAGCGCACGATGGTGCATTGTGCGCGTCGCAGACTGACACTTGCTCTGCGTCCATTCCACTTGGAAATTGTAGTACCGAAGTAGATGGAGTAGTGAGTGTCTCTAGGCAAGCACATTTGAGGCCGTTCACAAACCGCCACTTTATATACAGGTTCGACTTGTCATCCACCGCAATCTGCCGCGCTCTTCTCTTTTTGACCGCCACCTTCGGCACACACATCATGTTTGTTAGTGGTCGTCGACATTTCAACTCCCATCTCCCAGAGCTCTGTTGTAATCTTGTCTTTTATACTCTCCGGTCGCTCACTTCCTAATTTAAGTGCTGTCACTGCGCTCGGAACCTGAGCTCGGACTCTTAGGAGAGCTTGTCGCCAGCGATCTTTGACGCATCGTCTGTTTACTGGAGGCTAGGTCTTGGACCGGCGTACACCTGCGTAGTGCGGAATTGACACGTTGTGTCGCCGCTCACATTGTTGTCACTCCATATTGTTTCGTAGGCAACACACTCATTTCGAGAGCGTGGCTCTGAGATCCGCGCCCGAGCACTCCTCTCAAGAAATTAGTCCGATCTCCGTCGATTCTCGGTCGGTTTTCGGCGTGTCCGGCTCAAATAAATGCCAAGCATCCAAACTAAGTATCCGTGTGCACGATGCTATGGGTCAAACTTATTGGGATCTGAGAACAACAAGTTTCAGTACGGGTGAGTTTGCATTTTCAATATCCCTTATCGAAAGTCGTCTAGCGTTCGCTGAATACTGATTCGGTCGTCGTCGCAATGGGCTCCAATTAACGGGAGTATGAAATACTAACCGTCGCAGCCAAGATTTGAGCCCAATCTGCAAGCTATTGATGGAGAACGAAGGGTTTCAGGTCGGTAGGGTAAGTTCTCAGTGCCCAATGGAAAATCGCTTCGCGTTAGCTCAATATCGCTTCGTTTTTCGACGTAATGGGCTGGAAATGACGGGAGGGTCGCGCACTATTGGAATCAGCTCAACGTTGAAGAAAAACCGCTGAGGATCGACAGCGAACAAGTGGTTCCCGCTCGGTCAGTTTCGTCCCTCAACCCTCCTTCAGAACGTTGCTCGCATTTGCTCGATATCGGTCCGATCTCCGATGTAACGGGCTCAAAACGACGGGAACCTCAGCCACTTTCAGAGAGGCCTCAATATATAGGAGAAACTGCCGGGAATTGACGGAGATCGAGCGGTTTTGGCTAGGTCAGTCTCGCCCCTCAACCCTCTTTCGAATATTTGCTCGCATTCGCTCAATACCGGCTCGACTTCCATAGTTGTTGGCTCTATCCGACGAGCCGCATTGGACTTACTCTGCCCCATCCATGTTTGAAGCAAAACGGCCGGGAAATGGTCGAGAACGAAGCATTTTACCTCAGTGTGTCATCCCACCAACCCTCCCTCCTCCAATATTGTCTCGTGTTTGCTGATTTCTCGCTCAATCAACGTCGTCTAGGGCTCGATAGAATGGCAAGGGTCCGAATAGACTAACGCATCGAAGGTTTGGGCCAAAGCTATGGTGCATTTACCAATTAAGACGACATTGTAGCCGGTGAGTTACCCCTAAGCTATTTGCCTCACAGAAAATCACTCATAACGTCTTCGATATCGGTTCAAATCTTGACGTTGCGGGCTCTAAATGACGGGGGGAATGTGCGCTATCATTCACACACTTGATACAAAGTCAATTGGCGGAGCCATTGTCGAGAACGACGACGATCGCTAGGGTAAGTCGTGTTTCAATATCTCTCCCTCCAGAATACTTTTCTAACTCATTCAGTTTCCGTGCGATTTGCGTCGTGTTGAGATCGAGTGTATCGCATTTATGACCGCTTCCATCCCCAGCACTTGCCTCGTCGGAGGTAACCTGTTCGTTTTCGATAACGACGGACTTGAAGTCGGGCCTTATCCATGGTGCGCCAGTCTTCCAATAGCTTCACTTCTGGGCAGTACGGTATCACCAAGGGCGATACAACACGTGGTCATTGTTGTTCTCGTTCTAGAACATGATCAAGACCATCTAGCAACCGGGCCGTCCAAGTGCGTGCTGCAGCGGTTCTCCAGTGCACTGTGTCGCCAATGGCGATGCTACGCCTGGAAGTAGTGTTCACGGTCTTCTAGCTTCAAGATTGCAGGCTGAATGCTGGCTATTTAGGAGGGCCACCTTATATGTGCCTCGTGCCCTGTGTCGTGTCACCATAGGCGATGCTCTAACCCAGTAGTTGCTCACGTTACGAAACCCGCTATCTGAGCTTTGTGCCACACAGACCCGCCAGAAGTGATGCTGGCCGTTGTAGTGCATCGCAGGTCAAGAGTATCCAAGCACTCAGCGAAAAGCTGTATGTCCGGGTGGTACGACGCTGCGCCCGTGGCGGCGGATCGCCAAAGGCGACATGCATCCTTAAGCTCTGGGCACAGTCAGTACCACAGCCTGAAGGGATCCTTCCTAGTGAATACTTTCGCGATTGCTCATTTTACGCCCGATCTTGGATGTTGTGGGCTCAAAATGACGACGGAACGTGCTCAGTCAGCACCTGTCAAGATCTTAACAACAACGGTTCACAGAATCTTCCTAACGAGGACAACCACGTCGGTGAGTTTTCGCTTCCAATAGTCCATCTACAAAAATATGTTCGCGTTCGCTCAGTATCGGTTCGATTTCTTACGTTATGGGCTCCAAATGACGGGACAGGTCAGGCACATCGACTCCAATAAAGGTTTGATAGACAAAGGCTCACCTATCGTCGAGGACAAGGACGATCAGATAGGTATGTTTTCGTCCCCCCATATATGCCTCTCGAAAGTCTGTTCGCATTTGGTCAATTCTTCCTCGATATTCAATGTAGTGGGCTCAAAATGATGACAGAGAGTACTGCTATCAGCTCCGAAAACGATTTGGCAACCAAACGCCCGCTCATCCTCGAGAACGAGGCGAAATATATTGGTGACTTTTCGCTGCTATCACCCCTTCTCAAAAATGTGTTCGCATTTGCTCAGTTGACGTTCTATTTTAAATACAGTGTGCTCAAAATGAAGGCGCGAGGTAGGTGAACCAACCCTGTCAAAGTTAGAAAAGAAATGGCCCACTCAACGGTGAGAACGAAGTGAACGATGCGGGTGAGTTTTCACACATACCACCCTCTTCCGAAAATGAACTCGTGTTTGCTCAAATATGCTTCGATGCTCAAGGTTGCGGGCTCGAAATAACGGCATGGATACTTACTCTCATCCCCAATCAAGATTTGAAGAGAACGTCCCGTGCATTATCTAGAACTAGTACGAACGGTGAGGTCAGTTTTATTCTCAATACCCTCCTCCTCGAAACTTGGTTCGTGCTCGCTCATTTGGAATTCGTTCCTGAAGGTTAATGGCTTGAAATGACAGTAAATAAATGGGCTATTTATCCCCCTTCGCGATCCCACGCAGGACCACTGTAAATCGACATCATTGATACGAATCTCTGAGGTGGGCCATGGTCTGAAAATGCTCCTCTTCGAATTTATGTTCGCGTTTGCTCATTTGTGCTTCGATACGGCTTTATGATGTCTCAAACGGACGGGAACGGTTATTTACGCCTGCAGCATACAAGGTTTGATGTGAATCGACCAGGTAATGAGGGAGATAGAGCGATTTTGGTTCGGTAAGTTTCGTCCCTCAACCCTTCTTCAAATATTTGCTCACATTCGCTCAATACCGACTCAATTTTCATTGTCGTTGGCTCTATCTGACGAGATGCATTCGTACCACTCAGCGCCATCCAGGTTTGACGCAAATCGGCAGGAAAATGGTCGAGAACGAAGCGTTTTACCTCGGTGTGTCATCCACACCAGCCCTCCCTCCTCTAATATCATCCCGTGTTTGCTCAGTTCTCGCTCAATCGTCGTCGTCCAGGGCTCAATGGAATGGATGTAGTACGAATGGTCTATCGCATTGAAGGTTTGGGGCGAAACCATGGTGCATTCACCAAGTTAGGCGACATTGTAGCCAGTAAGTTACCCCTCAGCTATTCCCCTCGCAGAAAGTCACTCATAGCTTCTTTAATATCGGTTCGAATCTTGACATTGCGGGCTCAAAATGACGGGAGTAATGTGTGCTATCAGTCACCCACTTGATACAAAGCCAGTTGGTGGAGTCATCGTCGAGAACGACGACGATCGTTGGGGTAATTCATGTTTCAATATCTCTCCCTCCAGAATACTTTTCTAACTCATTCAGTTTTCGTTCGATTTGCGTCATGGTGGGATCGAATGGATTGCATTCATGTCCGCTTCTGTCCCCAGCACTTGCATTGTCAGAGATAACCCGTTTGTTGTCAATAACGACGGACTTGAATTCGGGCCTTATCCATGGTGCGCCCGTCTTCCAATAGCCTAAACTTCTGGGCAGTACAGTATCGCCTTTGGCGATACAGCCCATGATCGTGGTTGTTTTAGTCATAGAACATCATTAAGGCCGCCTAGCAGCCCAGCCATCCAAGTGCGTGCTTCAGCAGCTTTCCTGTGCACTGCATCGCCAATGGCGATACTACTCTGAAAGTAGTGTTTGCGGTCGTGGAGTTTGATGATCGAAGGCTAGACGCTGAGCCTTTGAAGGACTGTCTTATATATTCCTTGTGCGCTGCGTCGTGTCGCCATAGGCGATCATCATTCGCAGTAGTTGGTCAGGGTGCAAAACCCGCTATCCGGTCTTTTATGCCTCACAAACTCGCCAGAAGCCGTGTGATGCTGGCCGTGGTAGTGCATCGCAGGTCAAGCGGTCTTAAGACACTCAGCAACAAGCTGTATGGCCGGGTGGTACGACACAGTGCCCCGCGGCGGCGCTTCGCCAAAGGCGACACAGTCAGCATCACAACACCACTTCCAGCTCAGTGCGCATCGCTGACCTGAAGTGCGGATATATACTAGGCAAGCGGCGGTGCCGTGTGATATGGCTATAGGCTATGCACACACACATAGCTGGCCAGAAGGCTGCAGGGCTGCATTGTGTCGCCACAGGCGATACACTCGCACACAGGTGCTGTAGTATCGCCTATGGCGATACGACACAGTGTGACAGGTCTCCTAGCAGCTGTGCAGCGGCATATCGCCTATGGCGACACTAGACAGTGCGACAGCCTACATGCGACCCATGTGGTATTGCCACAGACAATATCTCAGTGCATAGTGGCCAGGAAGGACTCTGTAGCGCTGTGCCGTGTTGTGGCCTGTCGCCACAGGCAATACGCTGGTGCACAGCTCGCGGGAAGGCTGCGATGCCATGTCATATTGCCACAGGCGACACAGCGCACAGCTGGCGGGAAACCTGCCATGCCGTGCAACCGTCCACTTGCCGTCGAGAATAACGATCTCAACTTGGTGAGTACCCCTCACCTATTGTAAATCACTCGTTCCCCGTCAAATGATCATGTGTTTGCGAGGTAGCGGGCTCGGTTGACGAGCACAGACGTCTCACATATGCCCTTTTACTTGGTTCCATGGGAAATGGTCCACTCGCTGGCGAGAACGACGATCTGAGCCTGGTGAGTACGCCCCGCCCGCCATGAACTTGGTCGTTCTCAGTCAAATGCTCATGTGTTTGCGAGGTAACGGACTCGATCGATGCATACACGCACCGTACATTTGATATGATACTTGGTTTGACGTGAAACAGTCCATTCGCCATTGAGAACGATGACCTGAACCTAGTGAGTAACCCCCACAGACTGTAAAATCACTCGTTCCCAGTCGAACGACCATGCTTTCTCGAAGTAGCGAGCTCTTCGATGTACGTCAATGTCCTCCATTACCTCCTGTATTTTATTTCATGAGCATTGACCCATTTGTAGTGGAGAAAGACTGGTTTGGCCCGGTGACATCACGCTAACGTGAGCGATCCCTTCTGCTCAGAGCGCACAGCTGTCCTGACGTGTGGATATATGTACAAGTGGTGCCCTGTGATGTCGCCACAGGCGATACACTGGTGCACGGGTACTGCAGCCTATAGCTTCCTGGCAGCTGTGTGCTGTAGCAGCGGCGATACGACACAGCGTGGCAGGTTTCCCGGCCATTGTGCAGTGATGTATTGCCAATGGCAACACTACATAGTGTCGCAGCCTTCCAGCGACCCGTGTGGTATTACCATAGACGATACCCCAGCGCACAGTTGCCAGGAAGGCTGTAGCGCCGTGCCGTGTCGCCACAGGCAATACACTGGTGGGTGCACAGATGGCGGGAAGGCCACAACACCATGTCATTTCACCACAGGCGATATAGTGTATGGTTAGTGAGAAGGTTGTTATGTCGTGTCATGTTGTGTTGCCACAGGCGATACGTTGACGCGGCTCACCTCCAGCACCATTCTCGCTCACCCCCGTGCCCTCTGCTCACCTTACTGCTATTTGTAACCCTAAGGTAGGGTTGGACCTAGAAAACCTAGGGAACAGTGTTTTCTTCTCATAACATCCCCTCCACCATCAATACCGCCATCGTCGTCGCTCCTTGTATCCTCCTCCTGGTTTCCAGCACCATCTACATCGTCAAGATCCTTGTCAATCGGATCCTCGTCTTCCTCGTCTTCGTCCGTATCATCCATCGGCTCATCTTCAGTGACGCTCTCACTGCACAAGAAATCGTATCAGCCAGCAAATATGATTCAATATGTTTCGTGCGCTTACTGTAAAGTAGCGCGTGCACTGTGCGCCTCAGAAATCAGCAGGGGAGGTGCGGCCGATTTCTTTCCCTTCTTCACTGTCTTCTTCGCGTCACGTTCGTCCCATACATCCTTGAGCTGCATCTCCTCGAACTCTGTGAGTGTCCATAGTGCCACAAACTGGGGGACTTCGAGGCTGGCGGGATGATTCTTCTTGAAGTGTGCTCGTAGGTTGTAGCGCCACACCGCGGGGCTTCCTTCTCCGCATATTTCGCATATGAGAGGGACATTCGAGCATGGAGAGGAAAGCTTTGACGTCGATGCCACAGCATGTGGGAACATAACGTAGTTCGGACATGTGTTTCCCTTCTCGATGACCGCAAAGTTTCCCTTCCGCCCCTTCGTCTTCCGAAGGTGATACCGGCATATAACTGCTGGACGAAGGCAGAGGCGACACGGCTCGAGTGACTGATCGAGCATATCATCCTGAAGTAGATGGCTGGAGACATTTCCGATGATTTCTTGGGGCAGTGCCATGTCGAACACGTATGAGCACCGTGAACAAGTGTGGGGAATCAAGTCCTGCACGCCTGTACTCTCCTCAGCGAGGAAACACGCCGTTCCTACAAGCCCTTCTCAGTACATCAATCCGATGAGACGAAATGAGAGAGATACTAACCTGATGCCTCTCTGTACGGGAACTCCAAACTCGCCTTTGCTTTTGGTATCAGTCGGACATGAGCACGGGCGAGTCGGTCTCGAAGGGTGGAGGTGAGCGTGCGAAGTGAATTGCTATCCAATAGAAGACGCGGAGAGCCCGTGTCAGACACCGATATGAATGGGTTCATGGGATAAATTAGGAGCCCAGGGACTCCTACAAATCTGTAGGCTGGTAGTTGTCGAGCAGAGCGCCAGTCGTTCCTCTCGGTATGATCTCTTGTGGATGTGGGTAGGAGATGGAGGACCTGAAACGAGTCTCGAGCGGTCATTTCGGGAAGTAGGTGTATCGCGACTCGTTCCCAGGACTGGGTGTCTACCGTTAAACCATTGACTGCACCGATGCAGAGGGACACTTTCTGCTCCCAGACCAGTAGTGACGCAACGGGATCGAATATGGACAGAAAAGGCTCGTCGGGTTGCTCTTCCTCATTCGCGAGCGCTGAGGACGGTTCATACCGTCCCGTCTGGGCAACTCGCCGGAGTCGATCTGCTGAGCTCGTTGTCTTCTGGTACAAGAATCGTTGAGCCAATGCACGAGCTTTATTCACAGGCTTTCCGTCGATCTCGATCACCTTTGAGAAAGCCCGTGCCAGTGGGGCATTGTTCCACTCTGCGTCTATCTCTGCGTCCTCCAGATCTCGCAGCCCACCTAGAGCACTATCCTCCGGGGGTGTCAGATTGGTGGCAGAAGACGCGCAGAATTCAGCTCCATCGTCGTCTTCACAATCATCGTCTGCGAGGGGAATCTTGAACAGCGGAACACTATACGGCGCAAGGATGGTGGCATCACAGTTGGTACGTAGACGGACCAATGCTGGTGCAATGAATGAGACCGTTCCTCGACCATCTGATGTCCGCGTTTCCAGGAAGTAACAAGGTTCACGAGTGCGACAAAGAGACAACCGCGCCATAAACAAGGGTTTATGTGATCCGCACTGGTGGGATTTGTTGAAGAGTCTTTTGATATGAATGGAAGCCTGGCGGAGGCATCGTGGTCCTTTATCCCATTCGGGATATTTCGTGAGAATGTTTGCGATCGTTGTAGTGCCGGTGAGGCGCAGACTCGCAGTGAAGCTGCAGTAAATCCAGGTTGGCGTCGTTGCCTACCATGGTGCGTAAGGCGATCCGTACTGAGGAGAATGAGGAAGAACTCGGAATCGGGGATGTCGACCTGCGCCTTGGCAACACAAAAGTACGCGTTCTTGATCATGTGCATGATGTCGAGGTATAGAGTGGTGGGCATCAGGGCATCAGCCCAATCTCCATCCCTGTGATCGGTGTCGTACAGGGCAAGATTGAGATACGCTGCGGCACTGAGGTGCTCCAGCTGTTACGAGAGAGAAAGATCAACACAGATGTAAGGGGCGACAAGGCCATAGCAAAGCTGCCCATAGGTTCGGATGGCCTCGCGGGTCTCAATGTACAGAGGGCGCATATCTGTAGACTCTGCGGGAGGAAGGGACCACAAATCTCGGAGAAGATTGTAGGCAAGACCAACGTCTTTCTCGTTATCAGGAGTGAATACCGAGTGGATGTGGCTTTCTGAGAGTCCGCATTTCACTTTCCGTTGTCACCCATTATACGGTCTCTTTTCTCCTTCTAGCTGCTATTTTGTTCGAACACATCCACCAGAGACACTAGCACGATCGCCTCGGTGCCTTAGCCGACGCCTCCAGGTTCACCGCCCCCATCTTGCATATCGCTAACATGCGAGCCGAATATCTTGTTAGAGATGCGTACGTCGGCCTGTTTTCGATGCCTCTCTCCTTCAATCAGACTCACAGGCTCCATCGAACAATCGTCCGTCATCGAGGGCACGATCACGATCGGCTATGAGCTAACACTAAACTATCTAACCATGTACGACGCCCAATTTCCCTTGACCACAATACAATGTAAATATATGTTCCTTAATATTTCCTAACCATCCGTACTCCTATAATGCGGCATAGCCTTCAAGCAGCAGAGAAGATCGTCTTCATGCCGTTCTATTTCTGTAAGCACACGGCGGTATTTGCTTCCACAACTCAGACTTACGGGGTTTAAGGACGGAAAGACGCTGGGGTCTGTGTGATGTCGATGTGGAGGTGGAGGTGGGACCTAATGGACCTGTCTTTCCCTACCCCCATACACAAATTCTAACCTTCCCGAACCACAGAAACCTCTCCTTGGAACAGTGGCATCACTGATGGTTACAGAACCTGATCATCATCACCTTCTTAGTGCTCCCACCCTATGCTTTCGCGATACTATAAACTCAACTCCAGATCTTGGCGCTCAGGGTGACAAGACGCTGAAGATCGGGCTCTGAGGGAGTCGAAGCGTGTCTCTTTGTCCGGGCAATATGTTCCGCTGCCTTTATTGTTTCGGCTCATTAGACCGTAACTGCAAGTGGAATTTTTGACCTCGCTTAGGCCCAACGGGACACGGCAATTGATCCGATCAACGTTGTGAAGCAGTTTCGAACAATTGCACTTCCTGGTTTTTTCCGTCACGATAGCCCATTATGGGTGTGAGTATCAAGGGAAAATCCTTCTCCATTAATCTACTTGTCGATCCCCACAGGTTGAAGCCGCTAGCCACTCGACAGTGAATTGCTTGGCCATTGATTGGGTAGTCGTTGTTCTGGGCGCGATTTACTCAATTGATCGTGTATCATAGTTACCGTGTGGTCGTGAGACCCGATTATCCAGGCTTCAAGACATTCGCAAGAGGAACGGCCCAGTATGATGTGTCCTTGCTTTCGAAGTAACCTGTCATTTATTCTCTGACAAGAGGACGCACCTTGCTTATGGTTCCCGTCCGGTTTTCTCATTTAAATTATTCTCCTTAGTATCTCTCTGAGAGACGGCCATATCCATCTCTTTTCGCTTGCGCGATGCCTGTTACTGGCCACTGATACATGTCTATCTCATGATTGATTATGCCCGTTGACAGCGAGGATTCGTGACTGGAGGATGCTGATGTACTATGGAGCGCGCCTTCTTCGCGCACATTTGACTCACAATAGTATTACTCGGGGGTTTTTTTTTGGTGTTCATCTCTCTCGTCTAGCTTATGTCCACGTAGCTCGAAAGCGCCGTCACCGATATTGTTACAGGCGCGTCGAGCTTTCCGACAATATTTTCAGCGCTCTCTCTTCGTGATCCGAAATGGCTATACCTGCATATCAACTGGCTTGAAGGTATCATGTTCCACTGATTTATGTTCGTCGCTAGACTATCATATGGTTTTTTGGGCTGCTGCCTCACAATATACCTTGGCTAAAGTCATATTCCCACCTACCTTGCTGACGCTGAATGGCCGTGTTCAGCTACGCCTAGAATAGGCTTGGGCTCAAGTTAGGTGCAGATATGTCTCTCACGCATCGACTGCATGGCCTGACTGACGATTAGTAGAGTACATGAGAACACTTAATGCTGAGCGAGCTATTGTGTAGTATGTCTCAGTGCAGCACTAATTGCAATGTAAGTACTCTCGAAAAGGCGTATGCTAGTATCCTATTCTTTTTGCACACCCACGTGTATACTTACTCCATCCATTGGTGTCTCTGTTGTGAATATAACACGGAGCTATGAAAAGAACTATCTAAGCTGTACAGAGCCAATTAAATCCGTGCATCATATTTCCACCTCCCCCTGCATCCGTCTCATCCAAGACTCAACTTTTCGAACACTCTTCTCAATTTCCTCCCGATGCGCCGCGCTGATGTGCTCAGGCGGATCGTCTTTCTCTAAGGGATAAAGTGTACTTCCTTCCCCATATGCGCTACCTTCACCGCTATCCCCCTTGCTTCTCACCACGACGACATCAATGCCATCCTCTCCACTTTCTGAGGCAGTACGTAGTGGCGGCAAGTGTTTGTCTTCGATCAAGTCTATGTTCTCGACGATTTTGTCGGGCCACATGGTCTTCTCCCATGCGTTTGCCATTACAACAGCATGTCGCTTGAGCGTCAGGAGACACATTACGGCCCTCAAGTTGGCTAGATATGGGGACTCAAAAGTACTGGGGATGGTAGCTTGAATATCTGTAGCGTTCATTATGCCGGGTATGGATATACGGTCGATGACGCATGAGACATAGTGGGTCGTATTGTTATCCAGATCAATGAGGTCCTCGCCTGCGGGTGCATGAGGGATATGGGCAACAATTGTCAGGTGACCATCTCGGCCGCTGTCGTATACAATTCCAAACATGATCATCCATGGAGGACAGGACTTTTGCTCCAGAGGTGAAGGTGAGAATGAGATGTAGTGGTTACAATCGTCGACCGGGAAATCCTGATGTTCGTCATCGAGGTACTCGTACTGCTCATCATCGAGGGACTCGTATTGCTCATCACCGAGATTTACGGATGCGGGCTTCGGCCAAGGACGACGCCAGTTCTCAAGGTGAGCGTTTAGATGAGATCGAACGGTGAGGGCAAGGTCATGAAGCGGGTTCTGGTGACGATTAACGTTCCCATGCCCCTTCCCGTCAATCCCAATGATGAGAGCCGGGTGGAGGATGTCTGTTTGAAACCACGGACGTGATCGGGATCGTGCCATTCGATTCAGGAAAAGTGCGAAGCCAGGAACCAGCTGTTGCTGTGAGGCGTCTAGCGCAGTAATCTCAGAATCGAAGCCTGGATCAAGGTTCGGAAGTCTGATACGGTGTTTGAGTCAGATTATTCTCGACGAAACTATAGGAGAACACAAACCGCCTGAGTATCATTCCGGGAGTGGCCGCTAACATGCCCGTGATGGAGGCTTCGATATCCGTGCGATCACCAGAGTAAGTGATCATCTGTAGGACTGAAGGTAGGGACCGCAATGGATCGGCAGCGAGAGTGGCCTCTGGGGTATTCTTGTTGCTGCCATATGACAGAGATCGAGGAGCATGGAGGAAAAAATCGGGACCATTAAAGGACGGGTTCCCAATTTGAGACAGTATGGCCTGAGATAAAGTTGGCTTCATATGATTTTGTAGGTGCTGGTATATTTCCCCGAATTCCGAACGGCGTATAAGGTTGTATCGATACACGTAATCGTTTTTAAGATATGGCTCATCGGATTCAAGTTGTGGCTGGGTTGATATTCGGCGAAGTCAGCTTCTGAGAGATACAGAAGGAAAAAGACAGTATCCATACGGGTAACCATTCAATCGGTATAGACCATGGCCCGTGATTCGACCCCCAATGTAGCCTCAGACTGTCGATGTACGATATCTGGTCTCGACATCGTGAAGCTATCGGTGATGAGCTGAGGCTGTTGAGATCAGGGAAAATAGTCCATCCCAAAGGGAAGTCATATCCCGTCGACGTCCTAGATGAGCCAGGGGTGAGATAATACAGGAGGATAGAGATAACTTCACGTACATGACGTTCAGTTGCAGCTCTCACTCGTTAAAATCGTATCGTGCGGTGCCAGGTCTTGACCAGGTCGTTTCCGAGTCAGACAGAGTACCGGATGTTGCCGGTCGGCCAGTGAAAAGATAAGCGTTCTCCGTCTCGAAACTCTGAACAATATCTGACGCCAGCTAATTCTGAAACGGGCTGTTGTGAGTCTGTTTCAAGTGGCTACCGGCTTCATGATCCTGACAGTCCGGTCTAGTTACTGTGCACATTGAGACAGCCGACACGCTCCGCGATATCCGTCTTACACGTGTCACGAATCAAGACCCGTTCAATCCACAGGTCTCTCTCTTGCTGCGTAGTACTATTGTGTCGGATAGGTCTGTCACTATAAAGCCACGAACAATTGGCAACCATAGACATTGACACTTATTTCGCAGGGCCTCACAAGATCTCACTGATCTTCGTCGCCACCATCTGTTGTGTTCACATGGTCATCTCACAAACCCGGCCTCCCTCGCAAATGCGAAAACACGAACAAAATGCTGTGTGAGTCCTTTGTTGATAATTCAATTACAAGTACGCTCTCATATCGATACCTTGGGCTGGTAAGTGCACTTGTCAACGGCCCGTGCAAATGGATATTCTTGACACATACCAGTGGAAGAGTCGATCTGCCTGTCTGCGACAGTATCGCCGAGATACTGGAGCACCTTGACGTCATTGAATATCATACAGCAATCATGAAGCCTCTGAAACTTCCGGCTGATTGGAAGGCAAGTCCTCCTGAAGTTATGTACTTTCGCGATACTTACCATGACTTTATCAGTTGTCCTCTCGTCAGCCGTTCCCACTCCTTCGCGGGTATCTAGCATACCTTGAGCATCCCTGCTTAAATGGGAAACCTTACATCCAATACGTTGAGAGGTCCGAACTTGAAAAAGAATCGTATCCTTTCCCAAATGTCACACTTCATGAATTGCGAGATCACCCACATGGAATACATAGTGTTGAGTGGACTCTTTACAAGATATTATCGAGAGGGGGTGGAAATGGGGGAATCGATCCATTGGAGGCGGATGGGTCATGGACATTTGACTCTATTCTTCTCGACATGTGTCATCAGATCGAAACCTGTGACATTGAGATGTTAGTATCATCCGTAACGACTCCTTTCTATCTAATCGAGAATTTTCACACTAATCCGTGTAATTCTTTCGTCATAGTGCAGCAAGGGTTGACACTTGCAGCAGATCCGGTCCTTCCTTGCCCGCTTCTGCAGACTTTATCTGTCGACTTCGAGCCAATGGGGTAGCGCCTTCACTTGGAGCGAAAGTAGACTCTATGCCGATACTATTTGCGGCCACGCGTGTGGAAGAACTCCCGGAGTTTCCTTGCATCACAACTAGCGCCATCGAGTCCATCGATCCTGCCACATTTTCGCGCGGACACCAGCCTCTACTGGATATTGCAGTTTTATTCCAGTCAACACTGAACATATTTATCAAGTCAATGAAGGATTCTGATGATGTACGTTTCAGTCTCCCACCGTCGTCAGGATGACGCTGATATACTTGAATCCCGTTAATCAGTCAACACTCTCGCCAACTCCTCCCTTGTTTCTTGTATTCGGCTTACTATACAATGGACAAGGCTGCACGTGTTATGGCTTTTTCCCTGGATACAGTTGGACCTCCTCAGATTTGTGTCAATGGCACTTGTGCTGCTGCGAAGTTTGGAGAGATCACTCTGTATTCAAAGAGTGGACTGAGGACAGCCGTGTCAGACTTGTACTTCAATTGCTTATCATACAACGGCACATTCTGGAAGTCTCAAAAACCATGAGAAACCTGGTGGGCTCTCTGTAATATAAATATTATTTGCATATGTTGTCGTGTTGTTAGAGTCAGATATATGGATCGCTAATCCAACAAGTCTGTGAAGTAAATTTAGCAATAGAACCACGATGAAGACCTCTATATCGATAGCCTCTGTGATGATCATTACAGCTCTGGCCTCAGTATACTAAGTACCTTGCCGTAGGACAACAAAATTATTCAATCTAGATTGGAGCCGGAACGTCTACCGGACTGAAATATCGAGGCCGCCTATTGATTAGTCAGTAACATCGGACTGAAAACCGATGCACGTTCAAGCATATACAAGTTTCACTCCGATTACACTCTTTCGATTCTTCCATCTGTTTGATATATCAAATTGACATCTTAGTAGACAGTGACAGATTAAACCAAGAGGCGTGCGGTCGAGAAATCCCGGACATCTGAAGGTCGTCGCCTAACTCTCGCTTAGAGGGGGGGAGGGTACGGCATGCATCCGGGGTCCTTCAAGAAACAACAATTTCATAATATGCCGTTGGTTCAGACAAGCGGTGGCGAAAGAAGGAAAGTAGGGTAGCACGATGTGGCCCCGTAGTATAGGATTGTACACAACGAGTGAATCCGACTACTTATGGTAGGTTATGGGAGATACACGAAGAACCGTCATAAGTACAAAGCTTCGTAAAATGTCCAGTCCGTTTTTATGTGTAAGTACATTCAGTAATGGCGAGCCTGCTTGCTTGCGGGAACATCGGTTGTAGTAGCCGTAAAGGCTCGTGAACGCTTGCCGCCAGAAGGAGTGGAGGTAAGTATAGGAGAGCGTGGTGTTTCGCGGATATGGTCAAAATGAAGGGGAACGAGTGATATGTCAATACCACAGAAATTCGAACTGAAAGTCGTGGACTTCATCGATGAATACATAAAATCAGCAATCACATTGGTAACTTGTGTACCTGGTAGTAACAATTAGCGTTCCGGCAGACAATAGTCTTCTTTACTCATGATGATTAGTTGTTCATTGAGAAAACAGAGCGAATGTGGAGAAACAAAACGCCACACGTCGAGGCGTTCGCACTTTTCGAACTCCGCCACGTCGTCCCGCGCGGACTTTATGATCAAACGGTGAAGGATTACATGTCCGAATCAACGTCGCTCTTGCTATTACGATGCACGCTATTGTTCTGCTTGGTCGTAAGCATTTGTATCCGCAGGTCTATGTATCTTGGCGCCATGTATGACTCTCTCTTACTATCTTGATTCATGCACAACAATAAGCTTGGGTGAACGAGCTGCAGGCTGTTGTCTTGCCGTGCGGTGACTCTCTATATCCTCGAAAATCTCGGACTAGGCTCTCTGTTGATATATAATCTATGTGGTGAATATACTTGTCTTTCACCTGTGCTCCCTTCATCGCCCTCACATCGCCCTCACATCGCCCTCACGTTGGCACCCTCACGTCGCCCACAACTAAATTCGGATGGCAACTTTACCGGTTATCCTTTCACCCTTTTCTCAGCCTCGGATGTCCGACAGCCAGCCTGTGATTCATCTGAGTTCTGTTGCTCTACTGCATGCACCCCATACTTATTTCTAGTGAGCACATCATATCACAAACTCGTATTTTGCATCCTATAGCGCTATCTCACAATTGACATCATAGATGACAGACACGCTCGTCTG
Organism: Stereum hirsutum FP-91666 SS1; assembly: GCF_000264905.1. Classification (NCBI taxonomy): domain Eukaryota; kingdom Fungi; phylum Basidiomycota; class Agaricomycetes; order Russulales; family Stereaceae; genus Stereum; species Stereum hirsutum. The sequence goes on along the minus strand of NW_006763138.1, from coordinate 2,052,985 downwards.
TGCATCACATCATTTGCAGCTGATGGCAACATACTACGTCAACGATCGAGCATTCCATATTCCACTGAGAAGGAAGAGCATGATTATAGGAAAGGTATGTTGATTGGTTTTTGGTTGACATACACGTACTATAACTGACTTGGCATGCAATACAGCGGTGATGGCGAAGATCGTTCTGAGTGAACGCTTGCTCAAATGTATCGTTTGTGCTCACTTCGACAAACCTCAAGTCTCTCATATGCTCGCCCGACTCCGCACAATCAGGGCCTGTCAATATGTTGTCCTTGACCTTGATCTCGCCACAGCATGGGAAACAGGAAGCTGCAACACTGATAGGACTATCTCCATGCCTGTGGCATCCTGGATTCAACTGTCAATGATCCCCGTGTGATTCCTCCTGAAGACTATGAAGCAACGGCCGAAGAGGTGAGGAGCAACAAACGTGTACCACACCCGGCGGCTTTGTGTATGGACGATGTGTCTATAGAGGATAAATTTGTGAGCCCGTTGTTATTATTCAAACCTCAATTTATCGTGGATATGCTGATCCTCCTACTCTTTGAGATCTTTCGTCACAGCTTCAGACAGGTGTACGTCCAGTGCCACGAGTACGGCGGACCGACCAGTGCCATTGTGGATGCGTGATCCATTGGAAGGAAAGAAGGAAGGTGCGGAGAATTCACAACTTTCCCATACATTCGGTGTTTTAAATCTACCCATGCCACTGAATTAATATAGGAATCTTACGGTGTACCTTTGGGCTCTATTCTGTCACCGTATCGAGCTGGAAAGGACACTGGCAGAGTTGACTGGGAGTTTCTCGTACAGGTCACTACTTCAAACTTCTACATGAATAATTTGGTACCCCTTTCTGCCTTTGTAATATGCCTACTTTTCTCTACTAAGTACACACAATCCTGTACTGTAAAAACTGATTCTCTTATTGCATCATTTCAGCCGTGATCACACCCGTTTCGTGAATATGTTTGGACTCGGGGAATGAGTGCCACAGTGCCACACATATTCTCCGCAGGGACCCCAGAGCACCGCTCCCATTGCCAATTCATTTCGGTGCTTCTTTGTCTTTTAGCCGAGCGCTGAGCAGTGTGCGGAATTCCTCGCCCGCGCACCTCTTGGATTAAACGACCATCAAAATTTCCGTTGCGTCGGCTTCTTCATCCGTTTGACGATCGGGGCTGGATCTGTACTCAAACTGTTCCGAAGTGGCCCTGCTTCCCGCTGGCGTTTCACTCTGTTGACTGCAGGTAGAGTTACGATTTTAAAAAAAATGTTATTGTTCCTGCACACAGTATCAAACATTGTGAGCGTTTATTATGGGTCAACCTATTGTATTATGAGGGTAAGCAGTCAGTGATGAATATTGATAGCACAGATGTGTGTATGTGTATATATACAGTCATTCTGAGGATAGAGCTGGTCACCAACACCATCCAATCGCATATTACTCGAAGCTCACTTCTATATATCTTCGCCTAAACATGTCCGTTTTCGATAACAAACCTGATACTGGAAGGCCTGGCGTCACTCCTGGGGGCCCCACCGATCTTTTTCAATGTCGGAACGCACACGCCGTATTTGTGGGGAAAATCCTGTATTATTATTATGGACCAAAGCCCGCGAGAGATACGATCATCTTCAGCGACGAAAGAGTACTATCCGCACCAAGTAAACGAGCTCCTACGGAGTTATCTGGAACTGCGAGGGCAATAACTGCAAGGTTCATCCTCCCTTCGCTTTGACCTCACGGTATATACTGCTAACCAAAGTCTGGATCATAGCAAAGCCAATATTGAAGCCCTCAAGAAGTTCGGTTGGGTATTTGAAACCAGTCAAACCAGTAGAATCACTACCGTCAAGATGTCCCGTTACAGTTTTAACAGGTGGCAGAAGACTCCATTCACTGTCCCGTCATGGAAAGTCAGTTCCTTTTACGATATTCTACTCTAAACTTTCACTGATAGATGATACAGAGCAAGGATGGGGCTATAGCTGAACTCGATAGTACCCTGGAGATTTATCAAAATGAATTCCCCGGGGCCATCTTACGTGGTCTCAGCGAGGATACCAAGCCTAATCCTGGCATGCCCATCCTGGATTACTCGTATCTGAATGAAGTTAACTACAAGAACCACAGCAATTATCTCGGCGCTATGAAACGTGTCATTTCCGCGTTTGCCTTGGCAAACCCAATGTCGGAGCTGGCGGTTCAACAAAGCTACGGAGCGATGATAAAAGGATTCTTTGAGGATGCTGGCCGATGTTCATATGGAGCGTACGTCGGATGTCATAATCTTGGTGGGACGCGCTCCTAATAGACGACTCGATCACCAGCGACAATGAACTAGATCAGCCTACTATCCTGGGATGTTTCGGTTCTCAGCCCAAAGCCGACTTACTCACTCGAATGGTGTTGGAGCATGAAGAAGGGCAGAAGTGGAAGCGTTGGTTCGACCCCGTGATTGCGGTAGGAGAAACCAAGCGCAAAGGAACCCCCAGTGTCCCTGCGCAGATGGCATGTTCACTTCAGCCTACTCTCCACGTCTTTATGGCATTGCTCGTAAAGCAATGGAAAGACAAACCGCAGAACACCAAGAAGTCCAAAGTTATTTGGGAGGAGATTGTACGTTAAATGATACCCCCTTGACAAACCTATAACTTATCACATCATTTACAGGAAATCCCAAATTGGATGTGGATTTGTGGCCTCGCCTTCGACGCAGACGGTGTAACCTTCCATGGATATCGGCCGGTCATCCGTGATAATGGCTATGAGTTCGTTTGCTGGAATATCTCGGAGAAAAAGTTCTCTACGATATTCAAGGAAATAAGAGACGTCCCTGATCCGAAACCGCATACCCGGGGTCAGATTGATCTCCTAAAGGCGTTGATTTGGATGTGGAGACATACATTAGATCTCGAAAAGGAGCTCAGAAACCTCAAGTTCGACCTACCCGAAGCATTCGAAGATCTTGGTAGAGCTTGGGACATGGACCCGAAGAACTTCAAGGAGGAAAGAGAGGCAGAGCATTTAGCGAAACGAAAGCCAAAGGAGAAGGCAGATACGGAAGCGGCGGCGGATGAGCTTACCGGGAAAATGGCGACTCTGACGGTCTCAGGGTCAGAATCCGGTGTAAGAGGGAAGAAGGAGTCCAAGGGAAAGTAAAGGATGGCGGCTTACTCTGGTCGAGTGAAACAGCATGCTTTAAACATTGTAAAAATAATATAAAGGAAATTCATCAGGTATACGATAGTGTATACAACAAAGAGGACGCAGAACCTTGGAGAGCCTCTGCCATGATTTCGGTCGGTGCTTACAGGGGAGCTCTTGTGAGATGTCGACACCATCAGTGCGACGATGAAGCACAGGAGGAGCACGGCCTATACTAGCACACCGCGGGGCTCAAGGTCCTTATTACGGGTATTCGCTAGAGAGCGGACCCTCTTATTGGCGTAATCCGATGAAGCACACGACCTGTCAAAATATTGAGGAGCCTGTGGTTTGTACGGGGTTAGAGTCGGATTTGAAAGTGAGTAGTACGACTGATTTTATGACCAGCAGGCAGAACTATTAATCAGAGGTAGATGCGTTTATTACTAGCTTTCGGGAAGTAGTCCAAGTCGAGAAGTATCGAAACAGCAGAAATTGTGCAGAAGAATATGTAACTGAGGCTTTCACCTACATAGTACAAGTGACCGAATGGCCAGCAAATGCTTATGACTGTGCATCAAGCGAAATGAGGAAGACGGATACGATGTTGCCTCAGTGAAAGGGCTGTAGTAGATGATAAGCGTAGCAGAAGCTTTTCCCTAATCATCAAGAAACGTAGTGATTGCAGAAGGTATAACACGCTGGTCAGCGGGATGCCGGACAGCTTTATTGTCGGCTCTTGGATAAAATAGCAGCAGGCAGTTCAGCGCAAATTATTACGAACTGTCGATCGTCAGAGTTCATAGAAGGCAAAGCTCGACGGAAGAAGGCGGTGAGATGAAACATGCTTCGATATCTGGATACAAACAGTCCTAAGCGCCGAGCGAAGAGAGTAAAGAGAATTCGAGTCCGCGTTAGGACAGAGTCACGACGATATCGGCAAGTTGAGAGCAGGAAGAGTTCACTGTCGTATAGAAGTGATCTTCACACAATGCAGCAGAAATAGACCCTCAAACTACTCTAGTGGACCCATATGACTGTACAACAAGAGGGGTAAGGAAGGCGGATACAATGTTTTCTCAGCGAAAATAGGCCTTGCACCATGACTGAACCACAGGACGTACCAGCTGAGGGGCATGATGCAACATGAGCAGATCGACATGCGTTGTACATCATGAAGACCCGTCTTCGATTTCATATAACGCTGCTCTCGACATTGTGGGTTCAGATCAGATAAATTCAACGAGAATAAGCGAAAATGCATGTGCATATGGGACGTAGAGTACGTACAATGTCTGACCCAGTTGTGCAAATTCTGCGGCTCTCATGGCACTAAGCCCCTTCAACACACCCGATCGCTGCAATGATGACCGAGGCAGATGAAAAAACATCTTAGCCATGTCCACCGATTTTACTGGCATTTTCCGCTAGTGACAATATTGTCGTCGACGTCGAGCGCGACGACGACTGCTTGCACCCCGTAAGACAAATTTGCACTTCTGGCGGGCCGGAAGCATTCCGACGCGCGTCGCGAGTCCGAAGTGCAAATTTTCGACATTATCGAGCATTTTGGTGGATCAGGCATGAAATTCATCAAACCGAAGTACCCAGAGACGATACTAGACAGTATATGCACCTTGTAGAATATTTTGAGGAAGAATGGAGGGGAACTCGAGGCGTGAAGTCGAATTTGCCCTACCGTAAGATTTGTATTACTGGGTCAGGCATAGTACCTGCAACGCGAACTACCAAGAAGTGACGATCAACCAAGTTCGATGGTGACGTCGTTCGACATTCCCAAGGGCTAGCAAGACCATGGAGCTACATGTAAGGAAAGGTATGTTGAATAAGCGGCGATGTTGAAGTGAAGTCGTATTCGATATCTGAATACAACGAGCCCTGAGCGCCGAGCAAAGAGTATGTATGACGACTGCGAATCCGAGTTCCCTTCAGGAAGAGTGACGGAGATATCAACAAGCCGGAAGAGTTCATCGTCGTACCGGAGTCATCTGTGGACAAGAGCAGTGGTGCAGTTCTCGGGAACTCGAGGCCGTGGCCTCCTCTGAACGGGCCTCGGAGAGATTCGGAAGATCTGAGAAGAAGGGAGTCAAAGACAACCACCTTTTTACCCCGGCGCCCCGCCAAACGATCGAGGAGAATTGATGGGATCTGAGATCCAAAGAGCGGAGCGGCCCCGACCAAAGCCCCGCCAGCTTACGGGTTCTTTGTCGTCGACGTTCCCCAGCTTCCGCTTTCCAACGCAACTCTCAACTACGCTCGTTACCGGCACCCGTCGCTCTTTTCCCTTCTTTTTATTCTTCATCTATCGGAATTATTGGGCGTCGATACTATCAGCGACGGACGATTGAGCCCACCGCCGGCGAGTTGAAGCCGTCGACGAACTGAACAGACGCTCTCGTGATCGCTTGGCGGGTGCCCCATTCATCGTTCCGCCGCAACCTCAACTTTTGAACTCGGACCATCATCTCCTCCTCCTACTCCTCTCTCAGTTCCATCATCTTATCTTGCTCCTGTAGTACCATTTCACGATCGTCAAACTATACGCACCGACTTGAACGAACGGGGCGCGGCTGGGCGTAGCAACACACATGACATCTCTACGGTCGAGATACACCTCGGCGTCTTGGAAGGGAAAGCAGCGCGCGTCTCAGTCGGATTCTGACATCTATCCCGAGGAGAAGGAGCGGGGATACAGAGATGTGAGTAGTCGAGGTCGGGTGGGACGGAGAGATGGACTGAGTGGGGTAGAAGGAGACGGAGGACAAGACGGCATCGTTTTACCACTGGATATGGTCGGCGGAGGTTTCTACGAAGCGTGAGTCCCCTTTCCAGAATACCTTTTTCTTTTTTTTTCTTCTTGCTTCTGTTATTTCCGTTCCAATCTCTTCTTTCAGTCCTTTTCTATCGTGTCTGTGGGGTATGCCGAGGCTACCGACCTCTCTAGGTCTCTTCGCCACCTTCTGTTTTGTTCTAGTCAAACGAGCGACTGCAGGCGCTCCCATCTTGTGATCAACACCGTTATCTTGTCTGTCTCTCGTTCTCACATCGGCCTCCCTCCTTCATCTCGAAGCCGTAGTCCCCTACGCCCTTGACCCTCGAGCGTCTATCGGGCATGTGTATACATCCTGCAGCCTGAGCGTGCACTTTCGCTTATCTTCACCGCTTCGACAAGGACGGGCTATTCCACAACTCGTGAAGCTGTGTTATGGTTCTCCTACTCGAATATGGTCGTGTTCTCGCTTCGTCCTCGCGTCCTTCCTGAGCGCATCCGAACACGAGCAATAGTGTTCGGTCATTTCCTTCGACTTCGTAGACCTTCTTGTGCTACTTGTCTCACTTGGGATCAACACCCAGCCTTTGCACCTACCCATCTGGGTACGCGACCCCTTAGGCTCCTTCATCTGACTTTTCGCCGCGTTCCGTACGGTAATTGTGGGGCCGCATCTTCGTTCACTTTTTTTTAGTGTCCTCCGAATCCTGTCGGCTATCGAAACCATCAGCGCCCGTCGTTGCTTCCTGTCAGTTTTATTGATATGCCTGCCGCCACCCCTCTTTTTCCTCGTGCAGTATGAGAGGATATTTCAGTCTGCGCTCAGATTCCTGCGATGTGCGAGTCGTGCTTCAGAATGCGTACTCGATCGTACGAGACTCGAGTTTGTTCACCATCGAGCGTACACAGGTCCCTCCGAGGAGCAGAATTCGGGCAAGCATTTTGAATACCATTTCTGCGGGAATGGTGGATCGTTGTGTTACGCTCCGAATCTAGTACGATTGAGGTGAACCTCGCGCTTGCGCCCTGACACTGGAGTTGGTTCATTACGACCTCTGCTTGTTTGACTGGTGTACCGCTGCCTTTGCCAAATACCGTGGAGGAGGCGAAACTGCAGTTCATCATTCAATGCTGCCTGTTTGCCTTGAAGTATCGCGGTAGCTGTGGACAACCAAAGTGGATGGCTGGTTGGCTGACTTAAACTATCTATCGATACAGTCTGCTGCTTTCGCGCGAAGAGCCACTTCCATCCCATCCCTTTGAAGAGATCGAACTTCTCAATACGTCTTGCTCCGGTCTCTGAAGACAGATCCTCCCGATGTCACTCGCGAAGATGCCTACTGATTGGAGCGAGTATGTCTTGTTTGCTTGATCGAATTGTGGCGCAGACGGCTGGCGTTTGAAATGTGGCGCTCTGCTTTGAATACCAGCGCTCGGACATGTTTTGAGATCGCTTGTCCTCTCTACACTCTTCCTCACAGATTCACGCTCTCGATCCAGATAATTCGTAGCTTGCAAGTGAGGGAGGGTGCATGGTGCGATACGTCCTATCTAAATTTGACGACGCTAGGCCGTGTTTAGCTGTGGGCAAACCCGTTTCGATGCAGACGTTTCAATGTTAGACTCGTTCTGCGTTGGTTTTACGGGATTTTATTTGCTTCGTTATGCCTTTTTCTGCCAGCTACGAGTGGTGTCGGTCGTGTTCAGTACAGATGTGGCGCGTCGTCTCAGGCTGAGCTCATTGCACCATCATCCACGTCTAACGGGAGAACATCCATATTCGTGCTCAATCAGCAGTTGCGAAGAACGTGATAGTTCAGCAGCCTTTTGTCGAATCTGTGCCACAGTTCGCTCCTTTTCAACGGCGGTCATATTGCGATATGTACTTGGTCGTTTATGTTCGGAGGTTCGTTCGGAGGGCGTGCTGCTACTTGACTGCCTCGTTCGCTTGTGCCATCGATACCCCGGCATGACTTCACAATACGGGCGGCTGAACGGAATAATGTATACACTCTTGGCTCCCGGTTTATGTTCTTCGTTGTCGTGTTTACTTCATATTTCCGATGCTCTGATTTGAGTCTGTATCGATGTGCTCATTTCTTTTTCTCTTTCAGCGTATACACCGTCGCCATCAGCGTGGGCCTTAACAACCAGAATATGAGCGTACAAGTAGACATGGGCTCTTCTGATCTCGTACGTTCCTATTTCGATGAACTTCACTCGTCCCCACGCCATCTATCCGTTCATTTCATTTATTCTATCCACTCGCCCACCCAGCCTCTCAGCGTTGCAACCCTGTGCTGACGCATCGCTTTCTGGTGTTATATAGTGGTTGGCATCAAAACAATGTAGCACATCCGCGTGCTCGTCAACAGGTGGAAGACTATACGATCCTTCAACAGCAACGGCCACGAATGTCGACTTTAGTATCAGCTATCTGGCGGGAAGCGTTACTGGACCTATATATTGGGATCAGGTCACGCTTGGAGGGTATACCGTCTCAAATCAGGCGTTAGGTACGTCTTGATTTTCGTCACGAAGGGTAACCCTCCTCTGTCTCTAATTATCGTTTCTTATTCCTTCGTACGTGCAGCCGCCGCCACAACAGTCGATTCCGAACCCCTCGAATACGAATTCGACGGCATTTTAGGCCTCGCTCTCCCCCTCAACTCCGTTATCGCCCAACAACTCCCAGCAACGACGTCAGACGCTCCCGACGGCGCCGTCTTCGCATCGAATCTCTTCGGCCTCGCACCATCCACCTCCGCACCCTCCTCCCGCTTCATCTCACTCTCCCTCGCCCGTCCCGGATCGACTTCCCCTTCATCTTTCCTGGGCATCGGTCGACATCCAAGCGAAATCTTGGACGATCCGAGTAAGGTGACTTATAGCAGGGTGTTGGCCGAAAGCACTGGGGAGTTCTTTTGGAGACTTAATGTGAGGGGACTCACGGTCTACGTGGATGGGGATGCGAAGGAGATAGATTTGGGCAGGGGGAAGAGCGGAGGCGTGTTTCCGTCCGCCGTCTTGGATAGCGGTGTCCCGGTGATTCTGACCAGTACGAGCATTGCGAACGGTATCTATGGGGCTTTGGGGATCGGACCGGCAAGTGATGGGAGTTGTGAGTCCGTCTTCTACTCTTTCTTCTCCGTTGAGGCTCGGGTCGTGCGAGCGGACATGATGCTGACAGACTATGTCCGTTTGTGGTAGACTACGTCCCGTGCACGACGCCACTCAACATGACCATCACCCTCGACGGCCAAAGCGAAACCACCCTCCATCCACTCGACCTCACCGCCTTCCCCCAACAAGCCGGTTCAACATCCACCACCGGCTCCTGTATCGGCCTCATCCAAACCGCCAACGGAGAAATGGACGACGCCAGCAGCGGTCTGGACGATTTCGTACTCGGCGTTCCCTTTCTACGAAACACATACACCGTCATGGCGTACGAGGTACCGGATTCGAACGGCAATTTTAATGCGTCTGGATCAGGAACGGGGACGGAGATGTTGAACGACGATATCAACCCGAGGTTGGGATTGCTGGGGCTGACGGATCCGACCAAGGCGTTGGAGGAGTTCAATACGGTGAGGGTGTTGAACCAGCCGTTGTCGAACAGCAATAGCTCGTCGAGCGGGACTGGCGCGGATGCTACCGGAGGGGATAAAAAGTTAAGCGTAGGACTGGACGTCCTGATCGGGTTGATCGGGTTCTTCGCGTTTTGTTTGGCGCTCTTCGGGGGGAGGTGGTGGTTTATGAGGCGGAGATGGAGAAGGGCAGGAGGGAGGGAGAGGGGAGTGGATGAGTTTGCGGACGGGGATAGAAAGATGGATGTGCTTGGTGGTGCAGCGTATAGGCTCGCGAGGAGGACCTCGGAGACTAATGGGGAAGATGAGCGCGGACATCTGAGCGAAGATACGCTGCGGGCGATCAGATTCGAGGAGTATAAGCGACGGACGGGGGTTTCTAGCTCGTACACCACGGATAGCGGGAGGACGCATGTGGGATCTGGGATGGACATGGAGTTTGGAGAGTTTGGGTACGAGGCGGTCAAGGCGAGGGCAAGGAAGCGGGATGGGAGCAAGGATAGGGCGGCATCGCACAATGATCCCTGGGATCCCAGGTACACTTTCGAATGGAGGGATACCTTGGTCGACGAGCATGCGCCGGTGGACGTGTCGCAATCGAAGGGCTCCGATGGCGGTTCTGACCGGGGGCACGAGGGTTCGATGGTACAGCGCAGATCGTCAGGCTACGGCTTTGGTCACGAACGATCTGCGAGCGACGTTACTATGGCGCGGGATGGAGGTGCTGGCGTGGCTGAGCCTCTACTAGCGCGAACGCGGGATGCGTCAATCATACAGATCCATGGCGAAGACGGGAGCGTAATCGCCAACATGGATTCATCGGTCGGAATGGCGGGCATTGGAGCAGTATCGGCCAGGGTAAGTAGTATGCATGGACGGACAGCGAGTGGTGGGAGTGTGGGGAGTGTAGGTGTGTTAGGTGGGAGTAGCGGTGTACGTCCTGGGAGCTCGATGTCGGGGAGGTTTGGGGAGAGTGTGAGTCCGGGGATGTTATTGCCGCCAACGCCATCGAGTCCAAGATTCCCGAGAGTTGCCCCTTCGCCGCCACCGCTGGACGTTCTGTGATATCGTATGCTTGCTTCATTATTTTCGCCTCCATGTCTATTTGTTTTTTGTGTCTCGAGAACCAGACTTTCCTTTTGCATTCTCCAACTCCCAATACCAACCATCATCCTTGTACAGTCTGTTGTTAGTCCTCGATGTCTTGCTCATCGTATCCATTCCTTCGGAACCCACCATTCATTCAAATTCTTCTGTCACGCATCTAATACCTCGTCGCTATCTGTCCTCACCTCACGGGCAACTGATCCACCCACTCGTCCTTTCCTTCGTCATCGTTATCTGTCGCCCGCATTCGCATTAGTCCTACTACTCATTATGCCTTTGTATTTATGTATTCGTCTCTGATCGTACCCTACCTTCACGTTCGTCTATCGCTGGGTCGGATTTGAAGTGCTCATAGCCTTTTTTTTCCTGATCATCACCGGCAGGTTAGAGTACGTTAGCATCTTGGTTATCCAGTACCAGTACCGTACTGAATATTTTCCTATTGTACGTTTTGATGTATGACTTGCAATGGGATTACTTACGACTCGCCCTCAAGTTGTTTGTTTCCAGCGATGACTGTAGCACGCAATGCACCGACAACCGGGCGTCCAATGATGGCAACATCAGCGAAGGCAGTACCTCATGCTTTCTTACGACCATCAGCGACTGAATTTCTTGCGCACACATCCACGAGTCAATATGAGAAAGGGCGCTGCTATGGCGTCCGAGGCGACAGTCCTTATACCTTGTCGGACAAGAAACTGTTTAGTTCCAACCTTTTTCTTCCTGCCTTCTGTTTGATCGTTCTTTCCAGCATGCTCGCACCTTTTCTTATTGCTCTTCTTGTGTCTGCTCTCCACGTCAGTTTCGCTCATCACCCACCATCTCTCCTCGACGCTCGGACGCTCTCAAATACCGCCCAAACCTCCGGCTTCAGTACCTTCGATCTCCTCTCAATCCCAGGCCCACAGTCCCGCACTTTTACCGCGCTTCCCACCATTCCTTCCTTATGCGCGTCCTATACCAGTTCCTCTTCCGAATGCACAGCGACCATGCAAGCTTTCAACATCACGCTTGGCGATTGCGGCTCGAGCTGGACGATGTGCAGATGTACCGACGCAGATATTAGCTTGGAGGAGGCGGTGGATCATCTTGCACGGGTACCGGTGGGACTGAGACGGAATGTTGGGACAGTGTTCATCATGAAGGATAGTTCTGCCCATGCGTATACTGAGGCGGGTGACATCCACTTCTTTGGAGTGTGTTCACAGAGGACCTGGGTTCATGAGGTGCGTTGCGTTCGTTTTTTGATCTACGGGGTGATGAGCTGAGGTGAGCCCATTCGTACGACGTACAGTCAACGCACGCATCAGATCACGGGCATTCGTCGTCAGAGGAGTGGATCAACGCCGTGGATGGTGATTCGTGCGTGCCGGATAGCTATGCTCAGAGCAACTACGTTGAGGTAGGAGCGCTCACATCTTTGAGTTTTTCTTTTCCTTTCTCACGTCGAGCCCGTATGCGTGACAGGACTTCGCACAAGTCAGCGTGCTCCAAGTCTACCAGCAGTATTTCGGAGAGCTCCCCACTCCATATACCGCCGATTGCATGCAAAACCAGCTTGCTTACATGAAGAACCTCTCGCTCTACGCGAACGATACACTCTTCGGCGAGACGTGTGCCTTCCAAGATGATTGGTCCAGTCCCGTGTGCGTATCTCTTTCTCGTTTCTGGGCTACTTACTCGTTTCGCTGATCTTTGATTGTACTGACTTCCCTTGCAGTCATACCGTGGCCCCACAGACGACGGCCGCTGACGCAGTGATATCAGGCTCGTATACAACCGTAACTACCGAGCTGACTATCACAGCGTCGTCCGGGGCATTCGGTGAAGTCAACGCAGCGACAGTAACGGCTTCGAGCAGTCCTCAGTCGACCTCGGCATCTAGCACCGTGTCTTTGGATGCCGCGACGTCCACACAGTCCACTAGCGCAGCGCTCCGTCAAACATCTACGACCACCGCAACAAGATCCGTATTGCTATTTGGTACCCTACTTCACGGGCTTACGCTCTTTTCACTCTCGTTGTAAGAATGTGGGCGCGGTATCTGGGGAGTTTCCTCAAGCTGCGTGGACGAAAGACCGGGGACAAATAGGAATGACGATTTCACGCTATTTATTCCATCATTATACCGCTCGTTCCATTGCTATGCCTTGTGAACTCCAATGGCTTATCTATTTATTTTTTGTGCAGGCGAGTTGTGCTTCCCATGTCATGTGTCCAGCGGCGACTCGTCTTTTGTGCCAATCACGACTTAAGCGTAAAATTTTCCCAATCTTATACCCGCCCTCTTTCATGCCAACTTCAGCCATTTTCCCACAACATGTATTCTCCGTTCGCTTATCCTAATCACTTTCAAGCATCTTTCATGGCAGGTCAAGCCCGTCTCCATGCCTAACCCGCTATCCTCCAAATCGAAGCCATGACGATTCCAGACCAGAATAAGACGGAAGTGAAACGATCGTCTGGTTAGTTTGATCAACAGGTGGCCGCCGAGCATCACGGGTGTCTTTTACTCTCTATCGCAAGGGCTTGATAGTATTCCTCGGAGAGCTCAAGATCGAGTTCAATGTGCGATACATCACCTGAAGAGATGCACTGGCATCTTTGCTCGCACGACTTTCATCAAAATATGTCTGTCTCGTCACCATCATTGCCGGGCAATGCTTATGACTCCCACACCCCGAGCTCGGATCTCATACGATTCGCGGCCTCCGAAGGCGTTGTCCTCCGTCTGCGTAACGTCGACAGATCCGACTTCAGTCGCCTCATCGACTGCATGCGACGCGCTCTATCTTCCCCTTCCATCCGTCTAGAGTTCAGTAGTGCACCAGAAACCAGCCGTCCAGGGATGATGCAGTTCCCTGCTAGTGCGTACACTCGATGTGGTCTGGATGCTCAGCCAAGGGCTGGTCAAACTCGATGGCGCGCGGCTGCCAACGATGCCCTTCTCGTTTACCGTACTGAATTTGCATGAAACCTAGAGTCGAGCGCGCCGATACACGCACGAAAAAGTTTCTCCATAAATAACTTTCGGTCATTAGTTGGCTCACTCGTAAGCTTCCACACCCTGATACTACTCTCCCATCTCCGTCCTCCATGCCCAAAGCCTGTCCCCACCTCACCTCGTGGTTTCACCTTATGCCCAGGTGACTACCTGGAGCTATGTGCTTTCCCGATTGACGTTCAGCGACACACTTGTGTGCATGACGTTTCTCCCGGGGGTCGGAGTCTGACATTGCGAAAAAAAAAATAAAAAATAAAAACAGCGAGAAATCGGCGGAAAACGACGCCACGGTCGCCACACAATTGTTGAAACCTTGGAATAAGGTTAGGGCAGAAATTCGTATTGCCGCAATGGCGCATGTTCCTCTTTGCACCCGAACTTCTTCCCGTATTTGTTTTCTCTGTCCCTTGTGCTCAGCTTGGCCTTTAACCTCCCTCTTTATCTAGACATCGCATCCCTTCGCAGTATAAGAACATGGTGATCTATGACGGGCAGTCTGGCTATTAGATCCTGAAAGTCTTCCGTATGTCGCAGTCAGTGCCTTATTAGTTTGAAACTGTGAGCGCATTCACGATTCGCTACCGTCTCAGAATATGGTGTCAAAACCGTAGGAGACCTACCGTCCTTAGATCTCACCCCGCATCGCGGCTGCTCGTGGGCAGCTTCTCGGTGTAATCTCTTGTCAACTCTTCCGTCTCGCGATCTCTTATTGGATGTCTTCAGCAACGACGTCTTATCTGGTTGATAGCCCACACGGTGGGCGGTACGTTCTTGCCAACCAGCTACGAGGCGTTCCCATCTACGGCTAAACTCGGCTCGGCGACCAATCACGCTTTTTACAGGTCCATGGATGGAGATTGAACGGTAAAATCAGAACCGCGACAGTGTTCCGGTATTCTTGCACCATTTCCGATGACATCAGAGTCGTTTCCTCGTACTTGTGTTGGCTAGTACTTAACCTGACGGAGTTCACTCTGTCGAACCTCAGGATCTCTTAACCAACAATGAAGTCCTTCTCTGCTCTCGTAGCTGCTATTGGCCTTGTCGCTCAGGTTTCTGCTCACTGTATGTCATGTACTTTCATTCTATGACGATAATCGGCTCACGACAATACAATTTCTCTCCTGCGTTAGACGTTTGGCCTCAGCTCATCAGCGATGGCACCACCACCGCAGAGTGGGACTACGTTCGGTATTTTTTATTCGGCTCCAACAAACAATTTTCGTCATTTTATTCATATTTTATTGTTATTTCATTTAGCCAGTCGAACAATTGGCAGACTCTCAATCCTGTAAGTGTTCTCGTTTATTTAGGCTCTCCCCATCCCCATCTCACTTTGACCTTGTATAATTAAATTTGTATGTATGTTTTAGATGACCGACGTCACTTCTTCCGATGTCCGCTGCTACGACTCCGCCGAGTCCGACACGTCGTCGACTCTCAGCGTGGCTGCGGGTTCTACTATCGGCTTCACCGTCAGCGGTAACCCAGCGAATCTCTACCACCCAGGTGTATGTCATTTCACCTTTGGCTTTGCC
Organism: Stereum hirsutum FP-91666 SS1; assembly: GCF_000264905.1. Lineage (NCBI taxonomy): Eukaryota > Fungi > Basidiomycota > Agaricomycetes > Russulales > Stereaceae > Stereum > Stereum hirsutum. Next base: position 2,037,783 of record NW_006763138.1, on the reverse strand, counting down.
ACACGTCGCCTCCGGCTCTATACTGATATGTCTTTTGGCATATTATCTACTAGGTCGTGAACGTATATATGGCTCAAGCTCCCAGCGGCACGGATGTTGCGGACTTTGATGGTAGCGGCGATGTCTGGTTCAAGGTGAGGACTGCTTATGCTATAATCTGTATCTAGACAAGTGATGAACTCATGCCCCTGCGACTGTTGCATACTAGGTATACGAAATCTCTGCTGTTACTGACGGAGGCTCCACTATCACCTTCCCCGCTACTGGTATGCAAGATTGCGCTGCGAAACTACGTGCACTACTTATATTCACCTTGACTCTTGTTCGCTCGCTCCAGGCATGAGTTCCGTCAATTTCCCCGTCCCATCGGAGACTCCGACCGGCCAGTACGCACCATTGCTATCACACTTCGAGATATAAGTGTCATTGATCTTAAGCTTCGCGTATGATAATTTAGGTACATAGTCCGCATCGAACATATTGCTCTGCACGTTGCTTCGACCTACGGCGGCGCACAGGTACGTCTACATTTCATCTGTCAGAGATATAAGATAGCTGGACTCACAGTGCCCGTGATATATAGTTTTATATCGCCTGCGGCCAGGTCGAGGTCACTGACGGTAAGTACATTGCTTCGACTTTGATCATGGAAGGTGCTACCTGGTGAAGGTAGTAGTGACACGTGAAAAACCTTTGCTGAACCGATGATGTTTATGTGCTGTGTGAAGGCGGAAGCGGCACACCTGGCCCTCTTGTCGCATTCCCCGGGGCCTACACCGTACGTCCATAAATTACCCTCACTGTGTTCATGTCTGCTTATATTTCCCCTATTCTCGACTATACCCGGCTTGTGCAGGGATATGTGAGTGATCCTTCAGAAACGGCTGTCTGAGAACTGCACTTCTGACCGTCTGTGATTTGACTCGAATGCGCCCCCGCCGTTCACACTATCGGTACCGAAATGCATATAGGAGCCCGGAATTCTGTACGTAGTCTAGTGGCTGGTACGCTGACCGACACATTGCATTATGCTCACTCGGACTCGATCGCAGGATCAACATCAACTACCCAATCCCCGCGAACTATACCCAGGTTTGTCGTTCTCCTCTGCGTATGGTGATATACTGACTGCGTACTTGCATATATATCCTGCTGATCCTCTCCTTATCACAACAGCCCGGCCCGGCCGTGTGGCCCGCTGCTTAGAGGTTCAACGTTGAAAGTTATCGAGACAGGAGTGGTCGAGGCTGTTGGAAATCAGCTTGTGCAGCTCGACGTTGCGAGACTTTTCGCGAGGTTTCCACGGTCAGGCTGAGTCAGCCGCGCCACCCGGCTCCGCCACTTTCAGTACATTGTAGAATATTCTAGTTACTTTTGTACAGTACTATAAATACAGTGAATGTAGGACTCGTTGAGGGCATCGAGTTGCCCTAACACGAGCCAGTCTCACCACTCAGCGTGATTGCAACCTTTCCCTCTCTCCCTCGCTCTCACTCGTCCTCTTTTCGTGCCACTCATCACTTTCCCACGAAAATCTAACAGAGGCGATATTGGGTTGGGCTCGAAGTGAGTCGAATAGTTGAGCGGCGAGGATTTGACAATCGCTGTGCATTGGAATTCGCAGTCGAGAGGGTTCAAAACATTTACGAGGACGACTGAGCAGAAAATGTAAATACGAGGTGATGATCAAGAGTACGCCCATTTGTAAAAATTGGCAGGGAGGAATAGGTCAACACAGCAGGCCTTCGTTGATTTTTCAGTCCTCGCAGTCGAGTATCGCTACTATGTACACCCATACGACTACAGCGCTTCACCCCGCTCTTTATACCATCTTCTCCACAAGCAGGCTCTCGATGCGCTCTAGTCTACACTGAACTTCATCACGTATGGCCTGCATTCCCGTAATCATTTCTTCTCGTATGAGTTTCAGTCCCTCATCATACCCCTCCGTGATCCTCTCAAGCTTACTCTCGGTGCTTTCTTTGAAAGCAGCGAGTCGCTGCTCGATACTTGCAGACGTATCCTGTACAGACTCACTTTTTGTTGTCAATTTGACGAGAAGATGGGTTTGATGATGGATTTCTTCTAAGCCGCATTTGTTGCATAAGACTATTGGGTCTGTGTCGTCGACAATAATCAGCTCGTGATTGCTATACCGAACATGCTAATGGAAGTTTCCTTGCCTTGACAGTCAACACAATACCAGCAGGATGTCATGACATCCCGCTTGCATATCCCACATCGTGGCCGAGACGCTTGTGATTTCCTAGCTGGCAGTGCTCGTCGAAGCGCGTTCTCATCCCGACGCACTCCTCGCTTCTCTCCATCGAGAACCTTTCCAGCTCGTACAATCCCCGCCCTCGCACGCTCTAAAACACTCGCCTCCATACCCAAGTGCATAACATACGGAATTCGGAGTAACGAATGAACTGGCGTATGGGGCCTAGGCAAGTCGGTCCGTGTCGAGAGTGTTATCTGGGAGAGGCTGCAGCGGATGGTTGGACAAAAGTTCACGAGTCCGTGATCGGAGCGAGGGCAGTCCAAGCAGACAATCCTGACACCTGGAATACCATGTCGGTGACAGACGTCACAACTCACGCTAGGTGCCGTTATTAGTAGCTGGTCAAATTCTATTCTGGTAGGGAGCTCACGAGTGGCGAGGGTAGCGCTCCATGAGTTCTTTGTGCGCCATGTTAAAACGGGACCAGCAGGCCCTCGTATCCTCTGGTAGAAGAGTTCGAAAAAGACTCTCTCCAGCCGTCGTCTCATCACTGTAAACGGCACGCTTCACAAGGAGTTGGACCCCATTGCTACGTTTTGCCTCCCTCTCCTCCAGGTATCTCAACGGCTGCAGCGTCTCCCGAACTTGATCCGTGACAGCATTAAGGGCAAACTTCCAACTTGCAACGGTCCTATTGGCGTTAAACTCTGCCGTGGGTGGGCGGTGGCGCACTACATCTGGCCCTACGTGTCTGAACGAGAACGCAACTGAATCCACGGAAGTGTCGTGCGGCGTCGATCCAAGGGTACTGGCAGAAGCGGATCCCAAAGAGGTTATTGACCTTATAATGCCAGAGAAATCCCCGGAGCGCAAGTCAAGAATTCCACCATAATGTTGGGGATAGTAATGGTCCTCATCAGCGTATGTCTTGTCGAAGCGAATGTGGACCTTTCCAGCCATCAGGGAGTATGCCCCTACTACGGAGAACTGGTCGCCGTTATACGCTCTCCCGTCGCATTTGAAGCGGCTTGTCCCCACGGGTTGGAAAACGTAGTGTTCGATCTCGGTATGGCCCTTCAAGGAGATATATCCGGACCAATCACCCATACTAAGCGTATTTTATGAGCTACTAGAACAGATGTAACGGCAGCGAGAACGTACATCTCATCCTTCAATGCGTGTCCATTCGTAGGTTCAGACACCGCGAAGCTGAACGTCTTGATTTCTGACTCATCTGTAGTAGAACTTGAATCTTCATCAGACGATACGTGCTCGCTCCGGAGTCCAGTCATGAACACCTCGCGAAGATGCTCCGTCGAATGTCTTAATCGATGATAAGTATCTCAGTATATGGAGAAGACCCGTAAACTTATAGTCTGACCTTAGTCCGGAGCTACTGATCGGTGTCAGCCTGATGACAGGAGAGGCAAGGACACTTATATTGGGCACATCTTGACATTCACGTTCGTGCGTATCATCTAGTTCCACGAGGCGAGCTGTAGTGAAGACCCTCGCTCCTTCTAGTGCGTTCTGATACTGATGATAACATAGATTGTCAGTAATGGTACGACACTCTCAAATGAGAAACGAGAGGCTTACCAGGCCACAAGTAAAGAGCTTAAATTCCTGAGCACGATCTCGCCTGTGATGATCGAAGTTGGCTTCACATCACTTAATTAGCTTCATATCAAACTGAAAACTAGGGAGAAGCTTACATGCAACATCCCGCGCACGGAGCCAATGCTCTCCAGCGATGGAGCGGATAGCTACCGATGCATTTGACAGTGCTCTTTTGAGATCTGAGGGCCAAACGCTACAGTACGTGGCCAGCCTGACTATTTCGAGATGGCGTTGCAAAAGGATACACAGGAGTGGGAGTAATGACTGTTCCCCGAAGATTAATCAGATACAATCAAGCAACCGTGATTCAGGAAGTGCGCTGAAGTATTGAACATACCCGTTCCAGGGGACCATCAACCAAGAACCGAACAGCATCAGTGTCCTTGACGTTATACTCCAGTTGCTCTAAGCTGTCCTCCAAACGCGTTTCCTCGCTGGCGACATAATCTACGAAGTGTTCCTCAACCGATGTTTCCAAGCTCGAGCTCTCCGACAGGCTCATCACGATTGACATGGTCGAGCTCCAAGACGTATCCAGGTATCCATCGACGAAGTGACGATTATCCGGTAAGACGCGATGGAGAGTGGCCATCATCTGACCAAAGATGCGTCGGATCTGCTTGTAATACTTGATGAGGGATGCTTCCCATCCTATTATCTACTTCAGCTGACGTAGTTTAGATTTAGTATGGATAAACCTACCAACAGCCCAGTATGCGATCCACTTGAGAAGGCTAAAAAGGTTCTCTCAATGACGGTACGTCGGAGTGGGCGGGAACCATCACGTACCTCCAGTCTCTCGGCCTCGATTGTGTGAAGTGATTTAGCTCATGGACAGTGATGAACCCAGAGGCATCCGTATCGATAGCATCGAGGATATGCTTCAGCCTATCGACACGTATGTACTTGACCGTCCAGTAGTCGGCAGGATCGATGCTCGCACGAGGGATCTTGGCGGCACTCGACGCAGACAAGCCGCGAGACTCATCATGGAACGAACTTCCACGGCGGTGAAGGCCGGGTACCGATAGCACAGCCTCGAAGGTTGGAGACACAAGAGGGGAGGTAGTAATCGGGCCGCCGGGAGAAGTGATAAGGTCTCTGGCGGTATCGTGGTAGTAGTCTTTGAGAGCGAGAACGAAATGGCTACCCTTTACGCTAGCTCTCCACCCCTGATGTTCGTAGTTATAAGATAAGGATGCTCTCATGTCATTGTCTCACTCACCATGTACGTCCAAACATTGTACATGTCCTAGATCGACATCGAACGAAGTCATGAGAAAGAGTCAAAGAGCATCTGTCGATGAGACGAAATGACTGCATACTGGATTAGTTATATGGTCCGCGGGCCCTCCCCTCAACTTATCAATAACCCGGTCCCCGACCCGCTCAACAGTCTCCCCTACGTTTGTTTCAATCCTTGCCAACTGAATCCTCAATTTTCCCTCGAAAACCTGAAAGTTCGCATCGATCACTGTCTGGACATCCGTCTTCAGATCGTCGCGCAACTCCTTCAATCTCTGCTTCCTCCTCTCCGCATCTGGACGGGCCTCCTGCAGCAACCTGGTCCGATCAAGAGCCGATCCGACTGCGCCCGACTGAATATCGACGGAACCAGCCTTCTCCTCCAAAGCAAGTAGAGCCTCTAGGGCACTGTCGTTTTTCTGCAGTGCTCTGCGTCCACCTGGGTAGAGGTCAATGCGGTGGTTGATTTCGACTTCGCCATCGGCAGGAAGGCTCCGGAGAACTTGCATGAAATAGACGTCGAGTCTTCGGAATAACACACTCAGAATCAGAGGCCCTTGTGAAACCGTTGTAAACGAACCTATCCTCGAGTGTACGCAGACGACGAACGGTCTCATCGACCCCATGTGCCGAATGAGCGGTAAGCGCCATAGTCAGCGCCTCCCTTTGCTTCCTAAAATGCTGACTACATTTCGCCAGCTTTCCAATCCACGATTCAGCGTGCCAGGCCTTCGAAATGAGAGACTTGTTGTGATAGGCCTCGCAGACGTTATACGCGTGTGTGATATCGTCCCCGATGCTCTTCATGAGGTCTTGTATGTAGTCTCCCAGCCTCGGGTCCTCGCGGCGTGAGGCTATCTCTTGGTCGGAGATATCGCTGACTCTGAATGTAGATGAATGGAAGACAGGTACATCGATCAGTCTTTCGAGAAGTGTTGTTCAGGGTGAGAGAAAGAACGAGTACTTACTGTAGGATCATTCCCATCATGTCCCTCATATCCAAGAACAGGAGCATTATTCGCTTATTGTTCTCCCTCCTCTTCTTCTCCGTCGCGTAAACAGCTTTGAAAGGCGCGAGAGCCGCTGTAAAGTGAGGAAGCAAGTAAGCCTATGCATCTTGGGCCGGAATCAGGGTATCATATCGCCAACTTTACCTTTGACGAAATCATGCACCTGCGGCACCAAGGCAGTTAGCGCAGCTAAGATGCGGTGATGAATCAAGACGACGTACCTCTGAAATCTCATCTAAAAGACTGATGAGAGGCTGTATAGTGTTCGTAAACTGCTCCAGAAGCGTTGTCTCCGATAATGGACTGATAATGGATAGTGAAGAGAACGTCGAGAACCTTCCAGGTTCGGTCACGCCAACAGAATCGTTGCCTTAAATGCAGCATTTTCATTTCTTGGTTAGGTTCCGAAGAGCAAGAGCTATTGACCATATAAATGGCTCACCAGGTGCAGTTGACCTTGGAGCATTGTAGAGTCTATCCAGTGGTGTACTGACCTTCTCCCACCAATTCACGCGTTCTTTCCAGTTCTTCAGCTTGTCGAGAGAATCCATCTTCAAACCTGGCGGTTGAAGGACGAGGGAAGACTGCAGAGAAATTGAGATGTGAGGGTCTGAATCCGAGATTCAAAAGGCAGAACTGAGTAAGGTGCTTACCGAGCCCCGCAGCGCGACTCCATATATATGTGTTCATAGCAAACAGCGCCGAAACGTTCATAGAATCCCATCAAGGAGACAGCGGAACAGTGCGTAAAGCACCCTCTTCTTCGTAGAATCTAGCCTAAACCCAGCAGGATAATCGAGCAACGGGAAGAAAATAGGCAGCCAATAGCTCAATCAAACGTTAACATTTGTACACCATCTGTCTCAATCTCGAATGGCATACAAAGTATAGCTCTGGACATTGAGTCAGCTGGAGGACAGCGCCGACTGCGAAAAGACTTAATCGTGCCGGCGGAAACGGAGAGAAGCAGTCAAAGCTCAAAATACTTGGCTTCCATCCAAGTATTGACTCCCGAGCGTGGTCTGGAAAGGCACAGGCTATTCAAATGAAACTGTTCTGGGGGGCAAACCACATCAGATTCCTAAGGCAGCGAAAGCTCAGCGCGTAGAACCAGAGAGTCTCACAGAACCCAATCCAAAATTAAAAATTGGAAGAGAGAACCCGTACCTCCAACTTTCACAAGCTCTAGTCAAGACTTCCATGCATGCTGGTATGCGTTTATGCGGATCGTTTCCTGGAAGGCATGTGCACCATACACGGTTAACTCCCCAGACAGAGTACTGGCGATACTGGAGCACTGAAATTGAGAGGAGATGCCGTAGTTTGCGCCACGGACGCCAATAGGACTTTGGCCCCGGTACATTTACAGCCGATTACCTAGGCAAGCCCCACACTTATGCATGGGTAAAATCAGTAATGATTAACGTTCTGGATCGATTGTTCCGCAGAGATTCAAGACCACGTTATACGAGGAGACAGCGTAAGCGGAGAGGCAATGAATGCCGGGGTCACAATCGTCGTAGGATTCTGGTCCTTCGGGGAAGTGTTGGAAATGGTATAGCCTCCAATCGAAACGCAATGCGATTACGAAAGGAGAAACTTGGCCCTTCATGCTCATGAATCTGTGACAAGTCCAGGACGACCGACAATTGTCGCACAGTTAGCAAGAATGCACAAGCACGAAACGGATAAGCCATTAGTCATAAAATACAATGACTCCAAAGAAACGGTTTATGTGCGTTTGTACCCAAGATAGTCTCAAAACCCTGCAACCTTAGCCAGAGCGCGACTGGGAAACAGAGGAAATGTCACTGAGCATTGTGTTGAAAAGTTTGGTTGAAGTTCCAGTCAAGGGACCAAGCGATGACGTGGCCTCCCTCGCGTGAGGCTCGCGTGGCCACAGAGCGCTTGGTTTGAAATGCAGCCACTCCGAGCTCCGAGTCTTGTCTTTTGCTTCTCGTGCTTTGGAGACACCGTCCTCTTTCTTGCGTCCTCACTCTGTATGAATGTACTGCTGGTAAAGGAGCTCTGATGCAATCCACGTCGACCACTGTATATACTTGCATCTGGGCTTTATAATCGGACTCCGCTCGGACTCCCCAAGAAATTTTGTTGCAACCTCGACCTGGAGTGCATATTGTCGCTGTCAAGACTGTACCCAGCCTGATGGTTCAGTGAACTCACTTCTGTCTGTCTTCTCCCACAGACGATCATGACAATCGCCGCACTATCCACCGCTACCAGTGGATCGCTCGGCGCAGCTCCATGGACTGGTCGCGGAGGTCAGAGTGGGTCCTGCGAACCTCCGTCCGTTGCAGGCCACATGTTGCAGTGCGTACGACCTTCGACATGCTCAGCTATGACACCGGCCTCATTGGATCCCCCCGACGAACGCGTTTCATGAAGTGGATCGAAGGCATTTCGTGAAGTGGATATAATTTCTAACTGGGGTTCAGCTTTGATCTTATAAACAACCAGCGGTCTGTCCATCTCACTCATAGTTCATCTCACTCATAACCTCTCTTCCCCTCATCGTATTCAGGAGGAACCAAAACGAGGGATGAAACCAACAGTGTCTTTCTTCCCTACACTTCCAAGTCCTGTGCCGGCTGTTGGCCGGTATCGTCAACTCGCTCCACGTGCGGCCATCCATGTCTCCCCTCTTTGCCTTGGCGGGATGTCTATCGGTGATAAGTGGGCTGCTGTAGGGTTCGGCGCCATGGACAAGGAATCTTCGTTCAAACTTCTGGACGCGTACTTCGAGGCAGGCGGAAACTTCATCGATACAGCGAGCAACTAGTATGTCCCTGTCTTTCTACTAGTGCTCTGGGTCATCCTAAGTTACTTAATACACTTGTAGTCAAGATGGGTCCTCGGAGGCGTTTATCGGCGAATGGATGCAGGAGAGAGGAATACGCGATCAGATCGTCCTCGCCACCAAGGTAAGCAGTCCATCCCTCCCCTCTTCTCCCGTCCTTTTCTCTCTAATTATTTACTTCATTCATGGCTCCTATCTCCACCATACTCACGTTGGTCTCACAGTATACCAACTCGACAAAGCGTGCTGATCCTACCATCAAGACCCAAGCCAACTATGTCGGCAATAATCTGAAGAATCTCCGCATCAGCGTCGCCAACAGTCTCAAACTCCTTAACACGGACTATATCGATATTCTCTACGTCCACTACTGGGATCTTCACTCATCTGTGGAGGAAATCATGGACGGGCTCCACCAACTAGTTCTCGCAGGGAAAGTTCTCTATCTCGTACGTCACACATCCTGGACGCGTTGTTTCATTCCATACTTGTGTGCAACGACTGACCGGCCACAATCTCTCGACATATGTAGGGTATCTCGGATGCGCCGGCCTGGTTCGTGGTTAAGGCAAACGACTACGCCAAGTACACTGGAAAAACGCCCTTCGTAGTCTACCAGGCCGCTTATTCCGTCGTCGAACGTGACATCGAACGGGAGATACTTCCCATGTGTCGTCATGAAGGTACGGCGTCAATCCTTCCTTCCTCATTTCTCCCCTTGGTCTCCGTACGCACATCGCGCGCTTTTTACACCTGCTTACATTCTCGTTATCTTCTATTTGGTTTTCTATGGGTGCAGGTATCGCACTCACTCTCTGGAATGTGCTCGCCGGTGGTCACATCCGCACCGATGCTGACGAAGAGGCCCGTAGTATCTCCGGCGAGAAAGGACGGAGCTTGTTGGGAGATTGGCAGCGGAACGAATCGGAGAAGAAGATGTGCGCTGCTCTCGAGAAGGTCGCAGAGCAGGTAGGGGCGAAGCATATCACCGCTGGTGCGTCTCAGCCCCTCTCTGGACTCAATCATTGTCGTATCGTTGAACAAGACGCTGACTGACACTCGCGCCTAGTTGCTATTGCGTACACTATGCACAAAGCGCCCTTCGTCTTCCCGATCATCGGAGGCCGGAAGGTCGAGCACCTACAAGCTAATAGTGAAGCGTTGAGCATCAGCCTCAGTCCCGAACAGGTCAAGTTCATCGATGATGTGTTGCCTTTTGATGTTGGCTTCCCTGCAAAACTCATAGCACGTCTTTTTCATCGCTCCTATGTCCAAAGTTTATGGAAAATCGCGCTGACGAACTGGATTGATACAGGGGCAGTACGGGACGTATCCATGGTTGCTCACTGCGTTCGCACACTTTGATATTCAGCCTCTGCAGGCGTCTATTCCGCATGGGCAGCAGTAGGGTATAAATATCACGATGTGCTCGTATTTTGCCATTGTTTATAGCACTCTCTCCAGATTTCGATATACCGAAATGTCTATCTTCCGAAGGTGTGAATGTGCCACGACAGTATTCAATTCTCCCCTCGCGTGCTCCTCTTGCACACCCATCCCGACCTGAACGATTGCTAAGTATCGTCCCGGACATATTGGTTCGGACGAACAGACGAGGTCACGATCTGAAAATCGAGGCGCGGATGTACTGAGAGATTGTACTTCGAAAGACGTAGACGTAGAGCGCCGTTTTTAGGTTTTTATTACGGTAACAACGATTTATGGTCTCCACAGTTTGAGCATTGACGTATCGATTAGAACGAAACTTAACTGTCCAGCGGTTGTCAAGGGTTACTAAACAAATTTTCGTCGACCTCGTTGAATAGGGTGTACTAAATCTCGTCCGTGAGGAGTTTACAGACCCTCTCTTCTTCCGCGAAGCCGAGGAAACCGACCCACTCCGGGAACTAGCCAAACTCCAAGTAGCTGACTGATCTCATGGTGCAAGGTGGATTGTCACTTTTACGGAACGGGAGCTCTTTCACTACACGATCGTCACGAGACATGGCTGCTGCAACCATCGCAGTTAGTCGTCTTCTCTGCATGTGCGATCAGGGCGTTATCTTCGCGGACAACTTCTGAGTTTTATGTTAGCCTGAACGGGAATGACACTGCGTAACTGTACGGTGGAGGTCGCGTAAGTAGTCAGTGAAGAAAGGCTGCGAAGTAAGTGTACGCCACACGGTTTCTACCTTAGCGTAGTGTGGGGCCAGTGTTCAATCTGCACTCGACAGACAGGGAAAATGATTTGTATGCAGATTCTACTCAAGTTTCTACAATGTTATATGCTGTATTCATTGTCCCATGATCCCACTGGTTGATTAGAACCGCAACTTCCTGTTCGACCGTGTTCATGAAACTGGCACGCTCACGTCCAGTGACTGTATCAAATCTACGGCCCTCGCATCTCTAGGACGGACAGTGCATTGGAACGGCATCGGACGACTGAAAGAAGCCGAAATATACACATCAAAATGTGCCTCCGAAAGGAAAACTACATAGACACGACACGCACCTAATGCCACTGTCCACCCATTCTGTTGTCACCTCAATGTCCTTCCCTTTCTCGTCCTTCATCTTTACGATATCGAAGACAGCTAGAAGATATACAACAGATAACCACAAGGTGGCACTTGCTAGGTGTCGGCCGGGGCATATTCTACTCGTACAACCAGCGCCATGAGCGCAGCCCGTGGAAAGACAATAGACAGCAACGTATAACATACCTTCTACCAAATCCAAAAGATGCCAAAATTTCGTCATCGTTTAGTGTGCCACCGGGCGTCAGAAAGCGCTCTGGGTGGAAGCGCTCTGGATCAGGGTAGAGTTCCGGATCATGGAGAATTGCCCTGCATATACAGATGTTTATACATGAGATTACCGGCTGTATAATGGATAGCCAATACATACCAAGAATTCCCGACGACGGTAGAACCTATCCATGGCATTAAAAGTTAGTCCCTATAGCAAGGAGAAAATACACCATAATCTTACCCTTAGGAATGAAGTAACCTTCGAATATGTCGTCTTTTACGGCCGCATGACTCACAGCCATTGGGGTGACAAGTTTCCAGCGCATCACCTCCCTACATATCGCCGAAACGTAGGGCAATTCGTCCATATCCGTGAAGTTGGGGAGTCGGTCCCTGCCCACGATGAGATCTATTTCGGCCTGAGCGCGAGCTTGGACATGAGGGTGATGTATGAGAGCCACCATCGCTCCCGTGAGCGCTGCCATGGACTACGTATCATTAGTGTTGAATTGATTATATAGCCTAAACAAGGACTTACTGTGTCAGCCGCCGCTGTGAGCCAATTCGATTTATATCAGGAAATTGAACGTGGTATTTGTTGAGCCGAGGGAACGGTTAGACGAACCGACGTGAATGGTGGCAAAAGCCCTTTTGATGACAAACTCTCCAGGCTCTCCTTGATTGTTCTTATGGAGAGCATCTGCCAGGAGGGACGGTGGCGGCGTTCCAGCAGCCTGAATCACATGACATCGCAGGGGAAATAAGGAACGCGTTTGAACACACGCCACCACGGAGAACCAATAGGAAAAGAAATGACGCACTATTTGATTCTTCGTTTTTTCGAACAATTCGTTTTCAATCGAGTAGTTGAGGACTCTCGTTTTCCGAGTACACGCCTTGAATCCGGAGATCCCCGGAATCCATTCCGGAAGACGAGCCACTACAAGGTTAAAACAAGAGGTGAGACGAACATTGTTAGGGCTTAACGTCCACATGTATTCCGGTAAAACGGATGCTGCAGAATATATGGAACGGAAAGCGCTCACGGAATGGATATGACTCAACGAGGAAGTGCCCAGGGATCATAATTTGGGCCAGCACAGACATCGATTCCTCGACCTTTTGGATCAGAGGGTCTCCGTTTGCGTCGATATTGTAATCGTACGAAAGCTTCATCGGAAGGGATCCTGCATGACTAGTACGGACAAGAAGACGGATTTTAGACCATAAATAGTCATGACGAGTATTGAATCTGACGTGCGCACTGCTTTAGCTGATCGACCACATTCTCAGGATCTCTCAGGAGGTTTTGTAATAGTTGGTTGTTTCGACAGACGAGGAGTGGGTAAAACTTCTCCATGGCGTCAGAGCGGAAATATTGATGGACGATACGACGATGAGCACGCCAGGAAGGGCCGTATCTCATGAAGGCGAAGTTTAGATCCCAGCCCGTCCTAATGCTCATATTGATTATCTAGTAACAGGTAGTTTAGAACAAGGTTCACTTACAAGTATAGCATCTCGTGATGCTGCCTATCGGAGTAAATGGATGATCTCTGCTCAAAGATAACCTTTGCGACCTTTGCGGAGTTGATGATGATAGTGTGTGAGCCAGGGATATGGAATGATACAATTTCACCTGGACCGAGGCGAGGTCCCAGATCGTCAGCAAGTCCAAGGTTGATTAACGACAGAAAATATGGTTTACTGTTGTAACGTTTCGACCATTCAGCGAAAGCAAAAGGCGCACGCTTCTTTGGTACGTCGAACAAGTTACCGAATATAAAGGTGGGCGGAGGACCAGGTGGGTACGGCAGACCAGACGAGTTGTATTGACGGCGAAAGAATGTTCGTATAACAAGTAAGGACAAAAAAGCAAGAGTTACCAGTAGTAATTCGTGACTATGGCTCGCCATGATGATGAGAAAACACTACTTGTCGCCAAGGGGTGATACTTTCAGGCTCACATCCACGAAGGGCGCCAATATATACGATCCACCGAGCATGGCGAAATATTGTTGCGGAAAGGGACCACCGAAGAGAGGGGTTTGTGAGCGTCGACTTCCCTAGCTACGATACGTAAGCTCGGAGGATTGTTCCTTGGTACTCCACATAAATTCCCACAAGGGACCATTACTGTTCTCATAGTGGAGACAGCACCATTAATCGAAATGTAGACGTGGATGGAGCGATTACATACCTTGGTGCTAGGTCGGCTTTATTGACTGTGGACCATCGTGTTAGGTAGACGACACGTTTATGGCACCTCCTCATCCAAAGGCGTTCGAGACCCCGACGGCCTTCTGGGACAGTCCACATCACTTGACGAATTGTTATCGATCGTGAGTAATAGTGATTGGAAGGCGTAGCGTAAAACTCGTTGCGGAAAGAGTCCAGTTCGCTTCACCGCTTCACCGCAGGTAACGAACTGAATACGAAAGACTCAGGATCCAAACCAGTCCCACGAGGTAGCGAGGTTAAACGGAGAACGAGGTGACACAATAAGCCTCGCAGAACGGCTGCGGCATGACAGAGCATACGGAATCAGCAGGTCTAATGTCTGCCTGCGAGCGCACATAGGGGTATGCGAGAACGATTCGCGGCGGGGCCTGAGAATGAGAGAAACAAACATAGGTTGAGCGAAGTGGAATGCGGTAAGGGCGGAGCATTTACGACAAACCCGGAGGAGATGCCCAAAACAAAAATTGGTTATGGCAACAGGTGGTCGTGAAGTCCTGAAGCAGATATCTGAACAGGAAACAGTGGCGCAACATGCTCATGATATGTGGCTGGTGCCAACAAGATACGGATCATCGCAGGACTAAATTAGCTTCGAGAAATTGAGTAAGTACCTCGCAATGTCAATCGAGGACGGGCCATACCTATTGCCCGAGCAAGCCATGACGCCTTCAACAACATTCAACCTTGCGGTGGGCTAGACCATACTGGCCAAATCGCTTCACGGTATGTGAGAGTGCGATTTGGATGCACGAGGTTATTTTAAACAGATATCCGTGAACGACAATGTCAGTTATGTAGCTCGCTATGGCAGCAGCGGAATGGCTGAATTTCCGCTAGTAATTGAGATCAGCAAAAGTATGTGGAAGAGGGAACTGCATAGCGAACAAACCGTACACGTTTGAATGGATGACCGCAGCGTAATACCCAGAGATTCATAAGGAAATTGGCGGTGAAGAAGCGGGTTTCCTTCAGGTGTGGACGTGTGTATGTTCCCAGAAGAATATAGGCAGGGAAGGAGTAGGAAACCTGAGTTGGAAACGAAGCCCGTTCAAGGCTACAACCAAATATTTCGTGCGAGGCACAGAGAGCCAACATGTGAAGGCCTCATGAAAAGCGCAAGGGAAAGCGATGATCTTAGAAGAGAGTTCAATGGTGTGGCGGTGGATGACGATGGGTATGAAGCAATAGTCCAAATGGTTTCAGGAGCGCCAACACCACTGGCCTCAGATAGAGACGTTCCTCAGACACCTTAGAGGCGTATTTGAGCGAAAGGATCACTGGTAATTTGAACGAGCACCGTGGAGTCAAACACGAGGAAGCTTGACTTAGGCCACCACCACCGTCAGTCACCCTTCGCCCCTCCTTACCTTATTACTGCATATCCCTTCTGAAAAACGCCATAATCACGCCTCACAAACTGATTGCTAGCACCACACCCTTCCTATCCTCATTCAACAAGCTCTCAATTGATGCCCCGAACGGCATCGGGTACGCCGTAGTTAATATTGTCATTCAAGACATCGAGGGAGATACTTCCGAATAGAGAAGTAAGCGCACCTGGAACGGCGTGGGTGCACCTGCGAGGAGTGCATAATTTCCACAGACTACGTTGATGCGTCTTGCTAGGTGTAGGATCTTCAGTTGTTCAGTGTATTAGGAGGAGGTACTGTGGATGAGGCTGTGGTGTGAGTTCGGGTGCGCGCGAGTTAGCGAACCCCCACCCAAAAATGATGGAAAAATATGGGAGTTCATGAAGTGCGTTACGTACATGGATAACCGCAATGCCGTGCCATTGCTATTCAATTGATGGTATCCTGAAATCCCCGGCGTAGTCGGTGACACCATGGGTCGAAGCAATGGGAGAAGTTCGAGATCGAAGAGCACAGGCCTAAGGGTGAGATGACTTTATCACGCCAAAAAATCAGTGGACGGGCACGTTGCTTTAACTTGGAAACACGGGGTAGACATACCTGGTTTTGTAGAGAATAGAGATCTGATATTCATCCTCATCCAACGGTCTCGCCAGCCTGAATTCCAGAAGCTATCATTGTTCAGTGGGCCCGATACAACTACCATCAAGGTCGGAACGAAGACTCAAGGTCCCACATTATTGATCAACAAATGCACTATACCACTTCTCGCAAAGAGCCTCCCTATTTTCCAAACACCTTCCCTACCTCCTTCACCTACTAAACATTCCCAGAAACTATCAGGAGCGTCTTCAACCTCTCAACATCGAGAGTTCGAGGATCGCCTCGATTCGATTGCGGATGAAGCACGCATGAATGAATACTGTGGAACCCTTGAGCTGGTCTGTTACGTTGAAGTTGGAGCGCCGAGGATATGAAGACAAGAAAGGTCATAGGGTGGATAGTCCCTAGGCGATATTCCGTTCGACAAGCGTAGGCGAAGATGGGTCAACTACTCGCGTGCGACGCATAGGGCTGCGTCACCCTGTGATGCAAGTCAAGCCATGCGGAAGTTGTACAGCGGAGAGAAAAATCCACCATTACTTGAGAAGTAGGCTTCCCGAGTATATTTGAAGCCAACGATACGCAGAGAAGGAGAAGGAGAGCGGGAGCAACAACGAGGAAAGAAAAGACACAGCCAGGATGAGTGGGAAGATCGGCGCTAATCTTATCAGCCCGGCATCGCTCGCGTGGCTCAGTTCCGTCGACCGACCTCCGGTGTCATTCCGAATCGCCTCCGCCAGTTTGCTTGCAACGATGCACGCGATCGATGGTGCAACCCAAGAGAAATTCAGGGCTTATAGTATTTTGCTTTTCGTCAGATCAAGCGTGCCAAATTCTGATTCAGACCGTTACATACTAAGTCAGATAACATCCCGCGTCCTTCTTCCCGAGTTCGATCCGCTTTGCGACCAAAATTGATTGATCGCACTGTCCCGTAGCCAGAATAATGGACCACCATATATGTAGATCCATTTATTAAATTTAAATACCCCAGACAAATATCATGCAAAGCCACGGCGTGGAAGCGTCAGTCGAGATCGACTGTTCTAACATCTTTTCCCGCCCGCGCCCGCATATTCACCATGCCCCCCGCAAAACTACTCCGCCCATGCCCATACACGAAACCGGCTCTCGCCAATAGGGCCTGCTCCACCAGCGCACGGCTGTAGAAGACGGGTGTACATGTAATAAGAAAAATAAGGCATCACGAACCGGTCGTTCTCCCGAGGTGACTGAGCTGGAGCGGGAATCGAGCTCTCCGTATCGATGATCGGGATTTCGTACATCTGCAACAAATCTGAGCCACCTCGAATGAGGTCATTAAGTGTTTTCCGGCCAGAATCAAGGTGCTCCTTGACGCGCTGTACGTGATGCTCAATTGACGATGGCGCCCACCCAATACGGAGAACTATCGCGGACAGAAGAATATCAGATTGAATATATCAAGACATAGGATTAAGGACGTACAGTCGCCACGCCTCATGTGCGCACCCATCCAAACCCGTCCCTCGTTCACGTCTCTCATTCGTGCATCCAAGACCTCCGCGAGCGCATACACACTATCTGGAGGTCGGACATGATCGAGGACCATCGAGGTGTAGGCATCGCGAGCTCTGGAGGTCGTAAATAGAAGGGATCCCTGAAGGATGATGTTCGAAGCGTGGAATCAGTGTCCAAGTCAAGCGTATGAGGACGAAGACCCACCGGTTTTCGTTCGAGATGAATCTCGCCTTCAATAATCAAGACATCATCCGTAATGTGGCCATATTCATCCTTGAAACTTCGCAGCATAGAGCGAGGGGCAACTGTTCGCATAGGCTCAACGACGGCCTTTGCAAACTCGTGGTTGTTGCTTGAACGTACAAAACACGGATGATTGGTTTCTGACAAGGAAAGGTTGAGAGCAAGTTAAGAGGAGAAGGAACTCACAGTCCTCGATATGTGTGTACCACTTCCCACCCATTATTCATAACAAATCTCTCCAATGTCCGATCCGAAAGGTTGCCATCTTCGACTAACACAATGGACGGCTCACAACCCAGCACCGCTCGTCTCGCTTCATTCCACTCCAGCCATCCTCGGCCACGATCCCTGGCAGCGGAATCCAAGCATTTCGCCACCACATCCACAGAATCGTCCCGAGTCTCCTTCCATCGCCCAATAGGTCCCGTAACATCGTCCCCGACACCGAGTGTCCAGATTCCCCGTTCTCGGATTGCGTGAGGAAGAACGTCCACGCGAAGAGTCCCGGAAGGATCGTACCACTTGTTCTTAATAACGAAGAGGGTAGGCTTCTTACCAGTCATGATGTTCGTTCTAGAGTGGTACAGCTCGCGATGCCAGACTCCATTTGACTGTTCGATTTCGGGAGTAAGTCCGTGTAGCCGTAGATAGTCGGAGAGAAGAATGACAGGTTGTGTTTGTCTGAGTAGAGTGATATTGAGCATAGTGGATATGGGGATGCGGAACGCCATCTGTTGGACAGGCGGAAGATTGCGCCACTCGCTCGAGCCGATAGCGTCGTTCCGATTGACCATGTCGAAATAATCTCCGCAAATAGACCTAGAGAAACCGCTGTAATTGGAACAACCGATGCAATAGGAAACTGGAATGCGTACATCTCATGCTCGCAGGATCGAGCATAGATGAAGGATGGGACCACCAACGTCCTGTTCAAAATTTTCGCCTGGAGCGCCGCTGATTCGATGATGTATCGCATCTTCCGAAGCGCGTTTCATCAAATAGCGAGTGAATAACTGCTGCAACTGTAGTTCCCGAGAAATACGACAGACGTACATTATTCCAACCCAATCCAAGGCTGTAGTCCCTCGCAAATAGACCTGCAGTTGATTCAATCATCCGCATGACCTCGTCCAGACTTAAGCCTCCATCCTCTCTACTGTGGAACCCGACCAGTGATGGCGACGGGCGGCGAAATATCTCATCATGCAATGAGCAGGCGATGCGGTCGTCAATGGCATCGTAAGGAAGAAAATTAAAGAAAGCGAATGTGGCGAGTACTGAGCACACAGCCAGAAAAGCACCCAGACCTCTAAGACGCGTCGGTAGGAAGGTGAAGGGAGAGGCAAGTGGACGCCAGTAGTAGGTCAATGTCGAGCATAGTCCGCTGATGGTTGGAGACATGGTGTAGAGGTGTGTGAGGGTGAAAGGCGACAAGTGATAAATAGAAAACGTCTGTGGCGAGGCATGATTGCGGCGATGATTGAGCGCACTGGGAAAGGCATTCAGAATCCCGAACGCACGTAGGCACGCAGAGTCTCCGTGAGTGTCACCGCATCTATGTACTCGCCCATTATTCCGTTCCTTGAACGCCAATGTGACAGTTCATATCAAGATCAGAGCAATGGGTCGCCAAATCAGGACGAAAAAGTTGATCAAGGATGTACGGGACAACCATCTCAATCTCTCGAGCATCGCCATCCGTTTTTGAATAAACGGTGTACCAGGAACTACATTCCAGTCTGTAGCACTTGCAACGAATTCGAATATTGAATATAAGCCAAATACTGTCCGAAAATGCAGCTGAATCGGCTTTTCATGAGGTAGGGCCCATCACCCCTACAGAGTGGTTTCGGTCCTCACTCAAATAAATGCTCGCCTGAAGATAGAGGGCGGCAACCACACGCCGCAGACTTCTCAAAGCGAGAGGAGGGAAGGGATGGAATCAGTTCACGAATATCATTTTGAATTCGCGGAGACGCTTAGTGGTTACGACGCTGTGCAAGTCAAGCATTGCAGTTACCGTTCTGAGTGGTGATGCCATTGTCGAGTCGGTCACCGAGGTGACTCTACTTAGGGAGTCAGCTTCGAAACCCACAACTCTGTTCGGTCATTTGTCCCAAGTGTGCACGCGATTCGCTTCGATGGTGGATGGACTCGCATCTCCCTATAACCGTCGGATCATGCGATGGTCCATGCTATGATGTCAGATGTGTACTCCCGCTCCTACTGTCATTGTGGGAATGACCGATTCCCAAAGGGATGGAACTTACATCGCAATCTAATTTGATACAGCGGGCAACTATCAAGTTTTCTCGAATCAGGACCAATTTTCACAGATGAACAAGATGAGAGCCTGCGCAGTAGATGGCTCCTCTGCGGGAAGCAAGACGTACCAGTTTTATAAATATGCCTACAGGCAAATACTCGATGTTGGGACACAGGGAGAGCGGGGGCGCTCGCAAGTTGACTCGGAATAAGTACGCCCCATCTGCCCAGGCGCAACGCCACACGCCGCCGACCCTGGCTTGATCTTGAATATTCATCGCCTCAGAGGCTAAGCAATCTATCTTCTCAAACGAAGATGAAGACCTAGCCTTGGAAACAAGCAAGTGTGTCGCTCAGTTTTGCGACTGTGATCGGGGTCCTGAGTCAACAGGGGTTGAAGCTACAGTGGAACCGGAACTGGAAGGTGTACAGGAGGATGTGGAGGCAGCGCGTTAGCCGTCATTTGTTCGTGTACGAAACATGCTTTCCTCACCCCTCGGTATACACAAACCGTCGAACAACGAATCTGGTATAATTTCAGACGTGCAACTCAACGTCGATGTGAAGGCGTCTACGCGGACCAGTGCAATCGTAAATGCAAATCCGGAATCGATATATACAGAAGAAACATACCGGTCACGCCACCCCATCCAGGCAGCCCTCCTACCCTACAAGGTACTATTCCCTACGAAACCGCCAGCACCTACGCCTTTGGCCCCAGCACCTGGAGACCTACTCTCCACATCAAAACGCTTCAGTAGCACCTCTAAACTCGGTTGATGAAAGGGTGCTGCCGCCTTGGAGATTAGAGCCCCGTGACGACCGTAGGTATGGGTATGAGAGCAAAGTAGATGTATTGAAGGGGTACGCTGAACGTAGGCGTCTTGAACACAGACGGAGTGACAAGCTCTCTGTATCGCAAGGACGCCCCCGATGTCTCGCCGCCTGTGGACCTCCTGCATGAAGAGATCTGTGATCAAGAGCCCGATTAAGAACGAATGCAATAATTTTAAATTATCAATCAGGTAGACAAGGCGGTAAGAACGCGTGCTAGTGGTGGGGGAGGTTGGAGGCGCTTACACTCACAAGCCCGAGTGGAGCTGAAGTCAATCGTTTCTCGAAGTCCTCTGTTCAAAGAGTCGAGCGAGTCGAACTTAATGCCTTGAGGGACGGGAGCGTAGGTGGTGAAGGTGCACGATCTTCGATAAGTGTATTGGCCAAGTCAGCCCCAAAAGAACGCGACGACGGCCACAACAGGAGCGAATAACACAGATATTTACTCACTTTGAAGATACAGGTGCCAGGATGGGTAGCCATTGTACACTTCAGCAGGGGGCGAAGTTCGAGATTGAATAGCATAGAGGCGATGTGAGTTCAAAACGTCAAACAATTAGTGGACGGGAGCACTGCTTGAACCTTGGAAACGTGGGGAAGACGCACTTTGTCTTGGACGAAACAGAGATCTTATGCTCGTCATTATCCAACGGTCTCGCCAGCCTGAGTCCCAGATGTAGCCATAGTTCAGTGGGACCGTTCACACCACCACCAAGTGGCGAACGAAGACTCACCGTCCCGCATCATGTATCAATAAATCCAATCACTCCCCAATTTCCTCAAACGCCTTTCCTACGTTCTCCGCCTGCATCGAGTCACCAAAAACTATGGACAGTGTCTTTAACCTCTCAGTATTCAATATTGAGGTCCAGAGAGGGGCTTCGAGCATCGCCTCGATGACGGATGGAGCATGTGGCATGGATAATGAATACCTCGAAAGCGAATTGATGTGTTATGTTGAAGCCGACGGAGGTTAGAGCGCGAGAGAGGAGTACGAGAGAGGTTAGGAATCAGGCTCTGTCCTCAACGAAAGATTATACACGCAGGCAAACTTTGTTTCACGGCGGGGGAACCACTATTTAGAGCACGCTAAAGGCATTTCTATTGCGAAATCTATATTTTATACATAGAGGGAAAAATGCAGTCATCCAAATACCATATTTAGCGTAGTTTGATGTGTAATCTATAGTTTTGCTTTGGATTTTGCTTCAGAGCTTCCCATGTCGGAGGCTGATGAAAGAATATGGACCCGAACGAATGATAATACTTGGACTAGACTTTACAGTCCTCCAAAGGAAGATCTATATATTTTACTTTGATGACAATATTGCGGCGGTGAAAGCCAGCCTTTGGAGTGCTCAACTTGGTGCGCCAGAGATAAACAATTGAGCTCGATATGGAGCTCGCTATAGTTAAACTTTAGAGGTTCGTTGATTAGCCAGCCAATCAGAGCGTGCCACGTGGCTGATTTACTCTAAAGTTGAACTATAGCGAGCTCCATATCGAGCTCGATTGTTTATCTTTGGTGCACCAAATCGAGCACTCCAAAGGCTGGCATTCACTGCCGCAATATTGTGATCAAAATAAAATATATAGCTCTTCCTTTGGAGGGCTGTAAAGTCTAGTCCAAATATCATTATTCGTTCGGGTCCATCATCAGCAAGACCGCATTTGGCTAAACCTAACTATTTCGGTCTACTCGGTCTACCGGTAGACACAAATAGATCGTTTGACAGTATCTATTCTCGTCTATTCTTTTTAGACCTGCCTTCTGGGAGGCACGAGATAGAGCATGATAGAGCACAATAGATCACTTCATTTTTCTTGTAGAGCACCAGATAGAGCACAATATCCTTCAAACTTATTGACCAGTTTTGCTGGTAAAAGCTATATATTGCTGATATAGAACAAGCTATGTACATACATGAGACGAGACTAGCACATCACAAAG